>NC_134187.1:19308500-19642184 GCF_964188355.1 Buteo buteo | reverse complement strand
AGAAGCAAGACTTGAAAGTAAAAGGGAGCAAATATTAATATTGGAGCACAAGTCTTATGAGGAGCATCTGAGGGAGCTGGGGCTGTTTAGTCTGGAGAAGAGGAGGCTGAGGGGAGACCTTATCGCTCTCTACAACTACCTGAAGGGGGGTTGTAGTGACGTGGGTGCTGGTCTCTTCTGTCAGGTGGCTGGAGATTGGACAAGAGGAAATGGCCTCAAGTTGCAGCAAGGGAGATTTAGGTTGGATATTAGGGAAAATTTCTTTACTGAGAGGGTTGTCAAACGTTGGCATAAGCTGCCCAGAGAAGTGGTTGAGTCACCATCCCTGGAGGTATTCAAAAAGTGTGTAGACAAGGTACTCCATAACATGGTTTAGTGGGCATGGATGGTGGTTGGACTCAATCTTGAAGGTCTTTTCCAACCTAAATGATTCTATACTACACTTACATAATCTAAGCACTTAACATTCAAGTTAATAGGAGAGGAAGAAAAAATCTGACTCAATTTCTGAATTTATGGAAGCAGCTAAGCTGTGAAAAGGTGGTAGAGGGCTTTCTGGGCAGTACTAACGGGTGGACAAAATCTGGAGATCTGTCTGCAGAGTGGACAGTTAATTGTTACACTGAAGGTCTTTTTAGCAAAATTTTTTCATAATGTAACTTTAAGAGCCAGAGCACCTTACCCTGAATCTTTACGTGGCCAAGAAGACTTCTTTTAATGGAGTGCCTCTTGCTCACTTTAAGTGCTTGAGAATTCCCTGTCAGTTTCATAATCCATATTTTGGAAGGGAATGTGTGCAGTTCTGCTGTAGGTGAAATGTTGCTTTTGAATATGATGTGACCCAATTTGGATTATAGTAACCTGATCTTGAATACAGTCATGGAGAAGCTGTGATATGTTAGTAGAAAATACTGCAGGTGGCTACAGCTACATCTAAAACTTGATGTTTTAAAACATCTACCCTTGCAGATAAGGAAGTAGAAAATAAGTTTTACTCATCCCAACTGGTATATATACCTTTAGGTGCTGGTTTTGGAACAGATTACAAAGCCAGCGTTTGATCTGCATTGTGTAATACATCTTACTATTCAAACTAGCATTTTGATCTCAGATGTCACCTAGTTGTCTGTGGCACTGAGGTAGCTTACTACTCTGCTTTGCATCGGAGGCTCACTCTAACAAATTGTAAAATTCTTTGAGATTTCTGTTCAGATTGCTGATACAACATGGTAAACTACTTTGGTTATATTCCTAGTGGAGGGGGGGATGGAATACAAATCTTTTATTTCAGTGCACTGAATACAGGATCAGTAGATGAGAAATAAAGCAATACCAGTACTTAGCTTCTGTGAGTAATATCAGATTCTAATGCTAGCGTAGCTTTGGGCATAACTAAGTCTCCCTTTTTGGTGTTTCATGCATCTGTTTCTAGTGGGAAAAAAAAAGCATGTGTTGTGGTGGTTTTGGGGTTTTTTTGTTGTTGTTTTGGGTTTTTTTTAGTTGATTGTAAACACTAGATACTGAGAAATGCTTTTTTTTTTTTTTGCCTTAACAGAGAAGGATTCTGCCCAAGCCAACAAGAAAAAGCCGCACAAAAAACAAGCAAAAGCGTCCTAGGAGGTAAGTAAATAATATTGATTCAGTAGGACAGTCTTCTTTTGTAACTTGGTAGTTTAGTCAAGCAATGTTTAGTTGAGTTTTTGAGAAGTCATTCAAGTGATTGGTTAGTCTTGCCCTTTCTGTTACTGTTTGAAATAGTATCTGCCGTTTTTCTGCTGAAGAGTGCAGTAAAAAACTTGTCTTTGGGCACTGTGTTGCATTTCTTAGAACTCCAACTGTATTTCCAGCTATAGCTGTAGCCAATTTTCCGTTAGCAGTACTGGCTTAAACTCCAACCTGCTGTGTCTGTTACCACAGTGTGCTGACATAAATTATTTTTTTTAAGCTGTAGGAAGAGCCACATCCACATCACGTGTTAGACTGTACAGAAGGCAGGGCTGGCACACTGAAGGGATGCAATGAGGGAGAGAGTGGCTGAGGAGGGGTGTAGGTATGAGTAGTCCCTCTGGGTATGAATTCAACAGCAGTAGTATAGTCATTTGTGTTAAATGGCCTTCTCACTCTAGTTTCTTTACTGCTAGACATGCAACACTACTGTGTCTATGTGGATGTCAGTGTGTTTGCCATACTGTTCTCTATCTTACTGTATCATTATGTAGTCCCTGTCCTAAAAAGTTTGTCCTCTTTATGACATGTGG
This sequence comes from Buteo buteo, assembly GCF_964188355.1. NCBI lineage: Eukaryota > Metazoa > Chordata > Aves > Accipitriformes > Accipitridae > Buteo > Buteo buteo. The sequence goes on along the minus strand of NC_134187.1, from coordinate 19,639,926 downwards.
CATGTTCCTGTAAGTTCTACCAGCCCCAGTATTATACCTGTGTCATGTCTGTTACTGTATTTTGAAATCTTTAGGCATGGGTTTTAAAAGTGCTGTTTACTAGTACTCCTCTAGCTGCAGTCCTGCCTTTGGAGGACTCTGTTATATTAAAGCTAGTATTGCACAGTGGCAGAGAAGATGGCAGCTGTGTATGTGATTAGCATGCTGCCACTTTCAGCGTGAGGGAAGGAGAGTGTCCAGGATCATCCCTTTCTCAGCCTGAGACTAGATCAGGCTAGTAGTGTTGTACAACTGATATGTATATTGTGAAGCATAGAAATGTGATTGATGTTTGTCTCCCTTAGCTATCCCAATCTTTGCAAGTTTGAAATGCTCGTGTAGACACAGGGCTTAGTTACTACTGATACTGTCTTGAAGCTGCAGGTAGGGAAGCTGGAAATCTTACTAGTCATCTAGACTCATACAGAAAATAACCTGTATTAATTTTTCTCTTTCTGGCTCACTTCTGGACAGTTAAAGAACACAAATGTAGACATCAGCCTTCTAAGCATGGACTAAACTTGCCACCTGGACTTTTCCTGTAATACATTGGTGTTCTAAACCACTTGGGTTTAGGCAGATGCAGAAACCAGGGTTTTCAAAACTGGGTCTCTTATGAACATGCTCTGTGTCCTTGGAGATGCTTGCACACTTAAACTCTTCCAGTGAGTGTCTCTGGCACAATTGCAGATGGGACAACTTGGTTCTGATTTAAATAAAATACTCCTTAAATGTGTAGAAACAAAAGAATGTTTCAGGGCTGTTGCTGCAAAGCAATGTGATCTAAAAGGTCAGAAACCTGGCTACTGACATTTTCCCCTCAATGCAATCATTAGGTTCCTACACTCAGTGTAGAATTTAGCTGTTATTTTTGCATGGCCTGTGAAAAAATTTGGTGTTGTCACACTGCAGCATTAAAAAACACACACCACTGAATTTTCAGCTAAAGCATGCTTGATAAACTGGAAAATTTGGCAAGAGGACGTGTTTTAATGATACAAATGTGGCATTTCAGCCGTACGCTTACTGCAGTGCACGATGCCATTCTTGAAGACCTGGTCTTCCCAAGTGAAATTGTGGGCAAGAGAATCCGTGTAAAACTGGACGGTAGCAGACTCATAAAAGTCCATTTGGATAAAGCACAACAGAACAATGTTGAACACAAGGTAAATGAAAAGCTTTTACTTTCTTGTGCAGGATAGGGTGGCATTCTGCCATAGCTAAGAGGCTGCTTATGTGATGTAGCAAAAGACTGCCTTTTGGCTTGTAGCAATGGAGATGCTTCTGTTTGTATTTGGAGTAAGATACTGAAGATGGGGCAAGACAGTTTTGAATTAAAGCTCTAGTTCGACTTGGCCAAACCCCTGGATTGTAAAGTACCAATATTGGTTCCCTCATCGGAATAGGCAGTGTTTTGTTTGTTTGTTGTTTTTTTTGTTTGTTTTGGGGGTTGGCTTTTTTAAGTGAAGCACTTAGTTATGACCTTAAACAGATGGGCTTGGTACAGCCTGAAGTTCCCCATCACTTTGCTTAGTTTTTTTCTGTGGGGACATGTTTAGGCCAGCTCAGCTCTCTGGGTCTCCTGTGGTTGCAAATCTGAAGAGATTCCAAATATTCTCTGGAAAACATGTATTTTGTGTAAATGCTCAGCTACCTTAATCTAGAAGAAAATAATCAGCCTCAGAATTCACTTCAGAGTGAAGACGCGGTGGGAAATAGTGTAGTACCTAAAGTATGTTAACATAGATTTTACTTCCTTACACAGCATGTATAAACAAGATGACTTGTTTGTCTTCACAGGTGGAAACATTTTCTGGTGTCTACAAGAAGCTCACAGGCAAAGATGTGGTGTTCGAATTTCCAGAATTCCAGCTGTAAAGTGCAAAAAATGGCTGAATAAACAACTGTTCATATAACAGAGTAATTTCATTTAAATTTTGAATTCCATAAAAGTAGATGGGGTTTAACTGGTTCATGGGACTTTTTCTACTGTCTGGATGAGTGACATTTGTGTATCAAAGTATTAAGTCACCAGCGTTTTAATGATAGCCCTCTTAGGTTGTTTTTGGCACTGTCGCAACACCACTCAGGACAAAAGAGTCCAGAGGCTGCAAAAAGAATTGTCATTGAAAAATAAACTGAATTATGTTGAGACTTGCCTTTTGGGGAGGATATGGAGAATTACTGTAGAGCAGTGGAACTCCTGAGTTTTGCACACAAGAATACCAGTTGGAGACCTATGTGTTCCTGGCACTGGAAGAAGTCTACATAGCAGGTGGTGTGACCTCTGAAGCATGGAGCAATGACATCTGAAAAAGGGGTTTGAATTTTTGCGAAATATGTTGGAAGAGGTATAGTTTGAATTTGAGGTAACTTTCTTGCTCTTTAAGTGGCAAAATTACATACCAGTTCGTACCTGAAGGCAGGTTCTGCAGCTTCTTGCCTCTTGTCAGAATGAAATGGGGAGACATTTTCACTTCTGCGTGTTTGACTACATTGCTGGACAAAACCAACAGTTTTTTGGCATTGATCTTGCTTTCGGAAATCATGGATTTTTGTATCTCCATGTATTAGCAGTATGTATGTCTGTATATCAGTGTTGGGAACCTTTCTCATGGCTAATAACTGAAGGCAGGGATAGATATACCAGGGTGAAGCAATGACTGCTGGAGTGTGTGGGGGTTTTTTTTGGATGGTGTTTTAACGTAGTTCAGTAGATGTTGGGCAGTACGGGGAGAGGTGGGGAAGAACTAGCTGTATCACAGCAGCCAAAGGCTGCCCGATACTGTCCTGAAAACACCACACTTTTGACTTGGGTATCTACGTTTAGAAAGACTCGGCAAGTAACATTTTTTTCCAGCTCGGGGAAGGGGGGGAGCATGAAGTTGGGCATGTAAATGTTCTGATCAGTTAATGAATTTAGTACTTTACTGTACTGAGCAGGCTATTCTGTTGCTTAGGAGTAAGTGCTTAATATAGTAAAAGGCACCTAATTATGGAGACAGCCTATTAGGTGGAGAGCTAAGTAGGTAACAGCCTGTGTACCAGGAGCTCTGAATAACTTGCATCTTCCTACCTGAGAGTAGATGGAGGACAAGTGAGGGTCTTTGTACCTTTACTTCCTTTTCCCATTTACTGTGGTTTTAGTTGCTTCCCATTTGATACCTCTCTTCTGTTGTGAGGAACGAAAAGGTTAAAACAAGTTTGGCATTGCAGTTGCATTGGCAAAAGTGAAGGTTTTTAAGTCCTGTTGTAACTTCTGTTTAGTGGGGCAGGACAGATAGCTGTATGCTGTTACTTTTGGTGCAGACAGTGCAAAGAGAACAAGGAAAACACATGTGCCCTGTTGCAATTAGTAGTTGATTTCCTGCTACTTACTGACAAGGCTTGAATGTTTGCACAAAAAAGCAGGCTGTATCTTTGAAGAAGTTGGCTTACCCTAAGGCCTTTTTCTCTCTCCTTTTCAAACTTCTGTCTCTGGAGTATAACTTCATTCCTTATTTATTCCTCAGCTATTTATTGTTCATCTTGGATGATTCAGCAGAAGTGAATTCATCAACTTCCCTTAGAATTAGATGAGGAAAGTTGTAGGTATATAATAACCCTAAATCTTGGCTGCTTACATGGAGAGTAATCACAAAAGACCTTGTAGTGCCAGAACTTCGGAATTCAAGTTTTCATTGTTAAAACGGGTATTACTCAGGTTGGAAATACCACCCCCTAGTCCCCCCTGAAATAATTCTAGTCTCAAGTCAGTCATGTTACTAAACTTCCTGCTACAACAGTCACAGATGGTAGCCTGTGCAAATGGATATTAGCTGGTTGGATGAAACAGTCTGGGGAGTATTTGGAGACTTACCAGATGTTAACTACCTTTAGAGGCTGGTGAGTCTGCTGGGGCTGTGTAACATCTGCAAGAAGAGGTGATGCTCAGACAGCAGGCTTCAGTAGGCAGCATTTCCTGTTTCATGGTGAAAATTTACCTCAGGTTTCATGTCTTCATAGTAATAAAAATGTCAGTAGCATTTCTAGTTTTGAAGCACTGGGAGGATGTAAGCGGGGGAGGAGAGATCTAGTAAGCTGAATGTAAAGATTGCAAATGTTCCCAGGCATTGCCAGCTGGCTATAGATTTTTCTTGGCTCTTGTTGCAAGCCCTTTGAACTATATGAAATGCAAAGGCCCGTGATGGCCCCACAAGCAAATTCTTTGAGTGAAAGGATAATGCTGTCAAAGCCTTTTATGGTTCTTACATCAACTAAGCTGCAAGTAAAAGTGGATTTTTGTGGCATAAAAATACCAGGCTGTGTGCTTTGCAAAAAGTCCTAGTTTACCTTTATTCATGGACTCCCTTGTGTGTTAGTGTCAGTGATTCAGTCAGACAACTCCCTCTGTCCCTTGACAAGCATATCAAGTGAATGCCTGCAATCTGGAAAGTCAGTTGATGCCATCTGGTCAAGTGCTAATGAGGTTGCTGGAATACTGGTGTCAAATGTTACCTTAACCTAAACAGACGCCATAGGAGATGATGCTAGACTTTTCCTGTACCTATCATGTGCTGGTGCCGTTGAACTCTGAATGTGTGATTCCTCAGGAGTTTATCAGCTGATCTGTGCAAAAAAGCAATGGGGCATTCTGTACCAAAACCCTGTGCAGCAGTAGTACATGGGTAGTGTCAATACAAAGAGACAATCACATACTGAAGAGTGTAAAAAGACTGATTCTTTCCTGTAGTAGCCCAAAATGAGAAGCAAGGGCTCTTTACATCTGTTAGGTGCAAGTCTCAAGAGCACCTGATACTAGAGCTTTCATTGTTTATTCCAAATGTCTTCAAATATTTTTGTCTGTGAGGAAGGCTGCTCCCTGTTGATTTCCCTTTGGAAAGGTGTGTAGATATGTTGCAATTCTAGTGTGGCAGAACTTGCTTAAAGTTTTGGGTGGTAAGTGTTTGACCTATCTTGTATTAATATGATAATTTGATGCATAACATCATGTCTGATTAGCCCCTCTTGAATGTAAGTGGGAGCATCTGGCAAGGTTTAATGTAGTGATCCTCACACCAAGCAGTGTTAAAAGGAAATCCTATCACTCCTGCACTGTGGACTGAAATAATGTATTTCCTATGCCTTTGTTTGCCCTAAGTTTCCTAAGTGGGAGGCCTGAGTTTGGTTCTCTGTTATATCTAAAAGCCAGAGCAATGCCAAAAAGCTAGACCTTTTCCTCTTTGTGGGATGTGCTTTCTAGGTCTCTAGAGGTGTACCAGAATGACAGAAAAAAGGATACTGATTACAGAAAGTTGTGAAATCTCATAACAAGAAGTCCTGTGGTTAGGCTGAGGGAGTGTGAGTGTTCCTGTCTTCCATACAGGCCTGACTGCAGCATTGATCAGTGTGAATGGTTGACCCCTTTATTTAACGAAGTGGCTTTGCTGTGTCTCTTACTGCCTGCCTTGAGAGTGCTCGTGTGAAAAACCTGTGTTCTGCTGAGAGCAGGAGACAGAAGCAACATGAACATCTTTGTACTAGTGCTCTGTTCCCTACAGAGAGCTACATGTAAAGGATCTTATTTATGTCTTGTGATCAAGAGGAGAAAGTTTGTTGGATTTGTTACAGTCTGCAAGTTCAGGTATCCCCTCCTCTGCCCTCCAGTTACTGTTACTCTTTTTCAGGAAAATCATTCTTAAGCTAGCAACAAGCAGTTGCTGCTAGGTGTTGCTAAATGATTAATAGCTAATGTTTTTCACTATTGGATATTGTGCTGACACGTCTGGCTCAGTTTTGATCTGCCCCTGGAGCAGCAAAGAGAATTAAAGCCAGGCAGTGAAGAGATTATTCCACTTTCAGAGATAGGGACTAAAAAAAAGCACAGAAAAAGCACTATTGCTGCAGTGAATGCTGCTCAGAAATTTTATGCAAAAAATGTTAGTGCTGTACCATTAACAAAGTTGAAGGCCAGGTTTTACACAGCTGCAAACAAAGTTAAACCCTCGTGGCTGTTTCTGCACTGACCTTTCCCACCATACATCTCCTGTATTGCACAGAAGAGGTGGTAAGGATAGCTTCTGGTGTTTCCTTGCCCATCGAGGTACAGCAGTGCTATCTGCTCTCTGGGGCTGTGCTAAGGGGATGAGGTTCAGATGGGTATCTTCACAGGGGCACCTCTACACACTGGTTTCTACAGCGTAGAAAAATTTGCCTGAATGCTCCTAAAACATATAAACATTTTTTTCTGTTTTCTAACAGAAGACTTGTTCTTGCCCTTTTACAACCAATTTGCTTTTGTCTATGTGGTTTTGGTTAGTTTCAGTCTAAGACTTCTACTTGTAGTTGTGTCAACGTGGTGTTTAACCTGAGCTTAGAGGCTGGGTGAATGTTGGGTTGTGGGTCAAGCTGAAGTAGCTGGTCTGTCTTGCTTTATACCCTAGCCTCTGAAGGCTGTCCCTCTCCATCTGGCAAGAGTGGCTGAAAGACTTGGGAATCAGCTCTTGAAGTCCTAGTTTCTCAGGCAGGCATATTAATATAATGAAAAGCTTTAGCTTAATACCCAACAGCTATTGCTACCTGGTGATGGCTTAAGCGGCTCCTGTGTAGCCTGTGCATCAGTACTCCAGTTTGCACATAGTAGTCAGATTTAGATGATGCACCAATGTGGCTACACAGCTTCTAGTTGGCCTTCTTGGTGGGTGAAGGATGCTTACACCTTTCTGTAAGGGGACTACGCCCTTTTCTCTCTCTTAGTGAAAGAAAACCACGTACTTGCTTATTTTCCCCTCTCCTAGAGAAAACACTTTCACTGCATTTATAGCGTTTGCCCTTTCTTTTTGAACTCGTCACTTATGTTCATTTTTCACTTCTATTTCCCCAGTGTTTAATCGTACCTTTTCTCCTAACTTTCCCTGGAATGGCTCTATTTCTTCCTTAAATTCTGTTTCTGGCCTCAAAGTTATTTGCTTGTGTTTACAGGGAGAATAGGTATGTATGTAAATGGATGTTGCCTTTGCCATTGTAATATGATCTTCAAAGGCTTGGACTGCAATCACTTTGCTGCATTCTTTACAGCAAACATTTCTCTTAGCAAGTTGCTGCCAATATTGTGCTGCAGGGGCCCAATCCTGCTAATTGCCTTCTGCTCCCAGTGAACTAATGGGGCTTGTATGCATAAAACTGAACTTTCAGATTAGAGTTGTGTGGTCCTTAACACGGTTATGTTCATCTTCTACCATTTTGTCCTTTCTTTATGGATGTAATCTGGAAGTAATGACCAGTTCTTAACTTTTCATGACCATTTGGTGTGTGTTAAAATACAGGAGTTTACAGCAATGGAGGAGGGTAGCTAGGTTCCAGCCCAACATGGAAACAGGGTGATTTAGGAGAGGTCTGCCTTTATGAAGGTAGCCCACGGTGAGCACTGAGTCTGAGGCACCACTACCTCTGCAGTGCTGGGATACCCGCAATACCCGTTTTTGCTGCCTTCGCCAGCAAAGCTGTTCAGCGTGTGTGGTGCTGTGGGCTGGCGAAGCAGGAGCTGTGGTGGAGGAGGAGAGGTTTGCTGGGAGAGAGGGCACAACAAGTTGTGAGCAAAGCAGGAAGAGTGCATCGGTACTGTGTGTCATCAGCTTGTGTTGCAAGCCCCACCACAGGATGACATCCTCAATGGAATGGACCTACACCTCCCACGAGAGCAGGTCAGAAGGGTGGTAAAGAAGTGAACACACACAGGTGATCCTATTACAGCTTTCTCTAGTCCCTCAGTCTAAAACCTTCTGACACTTTTCTTGTCTTGGGACTGTGGAAAATGGAAAGGAACCTCCTGCTACTGCCCTAGCTACAGTCCTGGTCTTCCAGTAAGAGGTCACATACTGGGAGTTACCCAGGCTCGTGTCCTGCTGGGTGCTCGCTTACAGCATGGCCCCTCAAACCCTAGTTGGAGAAACTGGGAGGGGGGAACAGTGGCATCAACAGGGCTGGAGGCAGATGGTTTGCAAGCCTTTTGTGTTGAAGCAGCTTATCAGAGCTGCAGCCTTACAAATATAGCAGCTATTCACTAGAGGGTATTAACTGGTATAGTCATAAGCAGTACTCCATATTTACCCTGGAAGTTGAGTGAAGCCAGTAATATCTGTTGAACTATAAACTGCTGAAACTGAGGGAGGTGTTCTCAAAATCCTACTTCCCACAACTGACTGGCCCCAGTTTTTTCCTGCTCAAACATATGCTGAGTACTGTGGTTTACCCAGGGCTCAAACTAGTCTAGCTGTTTAAGATGAAAACCAGAATTGTACAACTGTTTGGAAGCTATAGTGAAGGATTTCCGTCTCGTTTATTTCCCTTCCCATTGACATAAATTGATATCAAAAGCTGTTTTTAAAAAAAAAAAAAAGAAAAAAAAAAAACCAAAACCCCAAACAAACCCCAAAATTCTGTGAATAAGCTTGCCATGTGGATAATTTAGTATTTACGTTATTGTGGAGTGTTGAGAAAACAGCTCTGAAATAGTAACATGTTTTATTCAAGTCAAGAATGCTGGAGCCAATTGCAAGAATGGAGAGAATATCTGTAAGGGGAGAGTGTGTTAATGAACCACATAAGATGGTCACGTTCGGTGCTGCCTTTCATGTGTTTTCATATCTGCTGAAGCGAAGCAAGAAAAGTGCTGTGCTGGGGCAGTGTGCATGCATGGCTTAGAGCTGAATAGATGTAAATGGTTAAAAAGGGGTTCTCTGCTAGAGAGGAGGAGGGGAGAGTAAGAGTGCATTCCCAAAAAAGTACATTCCCAAAATAAAAAGCTTACATCATGGACCTCTTCAGCTTTCCCACACTTCTTTCCTAATTATTGTCCTGCAGGACAGCTGATCTATTTCAAACAGGAAGCTGTTTACAGATAACACTTGCAACTGTTTTGTCTGATTTGTTGAACTGTCGAAAAGCAAAAGACAACCTCTTTTCAAATTAAAAACTGTCAGACTTCTGTAAACAGCAGCAATGAGGTTCATCTGTGCAGTGTCCCTGCAGGCACAGAGCGTTCTGCAGTTCCCATTTTCTCAGCAACCGTAAGGTAAGAGACTTTTATACTTTCACTCTTAAGAAGCACGTAGAGGAAGAAGCCTGGATGTTTGTTAGGGGACTGCTTTGTAAGTGGCAGAATGTGACTGACGATCCCCAAATAGTAGGGGAAGGTAAGGGAAATAAGAGTTCGCTCGATTCTGTCGGATAACGTTGGACCTTTCTGTTGAGAAGCACTCATGTGGGTTAGATCACCGAATTCCTGTTTGGTGGGGGGGGTGTATTTAAAATGTACAAATGCTATTGGAAGAGCTCGCTTTCCTTTGAGCAGGGAACGACAAAACAGTATATGATTTTTAACTTTTCCTACAGTTGAAACTTACTGCAGTGCCTTAATGGGTTGTAATTTCCGGTAACAGATAATCAAGATCAGTTTAATTTTGGAAATACTAAGTGCTTTTCTCCATCCTTCTACTTTTATTCCTAAGAGGCTGGCTGTTTTCTACTTTTTTGAAAGTTGGCTTTTAATACAGCTGCAAAGCAGGGAATGAAGACTGACATTGCAGAAGTGAAGCAGATGACAGAAGGTCCAGTGAGAGCTTGAATTACACCACTGGATAATTAAGAGCAAACTTGGTGAAAACCAAATCAAGTTGGAAGTAGTAGTATACATGAATGCTTAATGAAATTTAAGGATGTATAAAGATATAAAATCTTAGTCTAAATGAGCTGGAATATGAGAGTAAGCTGTACTTCAGTAACCAGAAGGCCACATGCCTGCTTTTCAGTCATGAGGTATGAAAAATAGAATTCATAAAGGGACTTGCAAGTTTCTATTCTGACCTCTGTGCATACATACATATGTGCTCAATATAGGCAGTGAAATTTAGGAGGGGGATTATTTTCTAGCAAAATCAGATCACTCTGGAGAACTAAAATACCCAACTTCACTTGCCACACAGTGAAACAGAAAGAACCTCTGGACTGGAAATACTACAGTATTGAAAGATTTTAAAAGTGTAGCAAATGTAAAAACTATTGCCCTATGTTTCCCTCTCTGTAGCTGAGATCTTTTGTATTTTATATATATATATATGATAGTTTATGTGATCATGAATGTTTAAGGCATTATAGTGATCAGAGAATATAAAACAAACACTGATTTAAAGATCTCACTTATCACAATGATATTGGGATCTTTTAATCTGTGATAACTTCTCAGACATATCCCTAAAATTTTATTACACTACTGATGCAGCATAAATAAGGTATGCAGATGTTGTAGAAAAGTAATACTTTCAGGCTGAGTATTCCTTTTAAAAATGCTTGGTCTGCTTCAGAAAATTCTTAGATGTATCTGTTAAAATGAAATTATTGTTTTAATCCATACATGAAAGAGAATATGTAACTTAAATTCATAGTCAAACTGGCATTTTAAACATGGCATCATCCTAGAGTCAGCAGAGAATTGCACTGTGGAAGCTGCAGAAACCTACTGTGTAATTTATAAATTGTATGTTACATTGAAGGCTATTTTTCTGATTACTTTTGAGTGATTTTACACTGTTTCTAAAGCTCTTATTTAGTCATCTGTATGGCTGTTGAAAAACTCTGGAACCAGAATCCTTTTGAAGTAGAAGGGCTTTTGGCAAAGTAGCTTTTTAAAGAAAAGTGTCAGTTTTCTGGGTTAGTTTAGTTCTTTTGTCAAAATATTTTGGCTGAAAACCAGAACAGTTTAGCCAAAAATATTCTCATGGTGTCTCCTGGGAAGTGTAGTTTGTGCTTTGCATTGCATTTTGCTACTGGCTGGACTTCACAGCTGAACCACGTTTCCAGTAAGGCCGGGTGGTCAGGGTCTTGCTATTTTCACTTCCCTTGGTGAGAGGAGTCTTAGGATGTATTTTGGGAAAGGTAGTCTAGTGAAAGAGGCACAGACTGAGCTTGTAAGGCATCAACTGTAGGCAAAGCCCCTAGATTACTGGTCGATAACTAGCTGGCAGCTGCTTAAAATTTGAGTGCTTCCTTCTGGTTTGCATATGAGGCACAGACTGTCCTGTCTGTGGGCCATGAGAGTAAGACCCTTCAAGAGGGTTTGATATGTCAGTAGCTCGCTTAAAGCCTTTTGATGTTTTTAGCCACACAAACACCTGTACAAGAGACAGAACATTTAAAAATGTTTCTAAGGCTTTGTTAGTGCTTCTGCAAACTTTTGAGATAAAGTGCTCCATTTTATATGTTTGGAACTGAAAGCTGCAAGGGGGTACAGCTGGATTTTAAGAGCTAGGTAAACTCTTGAGTCAAGAGGAAAACAACCTACTGGGAGCCTGAAGCTTTAGAAAGAGGTGGTATTGAAAGTCCAACAAGGTCTCATGTCACCCATCTAAGTGCCTCCTCAGAAAAATCTAGTCCTGGTGATTTGGCTATAGTTGAATAAGATCTCTTTAGAGAAGAAGAGAATGGAAGTTGGTCTGCTTGAGTTCTTCACCACTGGACCAGTCTCTTACTTGTTTATTAGGATCCAAGGATCCTTAGCTGCTGTCACTGTTTGGATGCTGCTGCCTCACAACTGTATCAGAAGATTGGTTAGGAGGTCCATAGGGTGTCCTGGAGCAATAAGACAGATGGTGAGGAGTTCTAGGGTTTACATTGATTTCCTTCTACACTGAATCATAGAATGGTTTGGGTTGGAAGGGGCCTTTAAAGGTCATCTGGTCCAGCAATAACGCATGTGAATGAAACATGGACATGAATAAACAGTTTCACAGTGCTGCAAGTTAGATGCCTGGCTCCAGACCAAGAATCTGCAATGTTTATGTGCTATATGGAGCGAATGGAGGAGAGCTAAGTGCTGAAGAAAGTGACTTGCTGCAGCCAGAAAAGTGTGTCATGGCCACAGAAGCTGTCTGGAAAATGTTTGTGGGAGAGATGCTCTGGGATTCCCTCTGCTGGATGTGGGAGTGGATGAATTCACCATCTTTAGTGCCAAGTGCCTGCAGGAACTTGAGTTCCAGAAGCTGGAACCTCGCTTTGAATGTGTGTGCCCAGTTGTCCTTCAGGCATGGAGGCTTTGCAAACTGGCTCTGAAAAAAGTTTTCTACAGTTCTCTTTGAAAAATGGACTGCTGCTACCCAGCTGTCATGCAATAATCTACTGGCTGGGAGCACTTAACTGGGGAGTGGGAGATCTGCATGCAGCTCATTGCACTGCTTCAAACGGCCACCTCCCATCTGCTGGAAAGGTGCCCTTGTTGCTAACTGACACGGTAATTTGGAATTGGGACCACTGAACACCCAAGATTGTGTCCACAGCTCCCAAGACAGTTTCTGATGTTGATACTGCTTTGATTTTTAGGAAAGAAAAAAGAGAAAGCCTAAACAGTCCAGGGAAGTCTATTCCTTTGGCATGAGCTCTCCCATAAGAAGGTAGCCTGCAAGAGAGAAGCAGCTCCCCACCATGTTTTGAAAGGGAATGACAGTGTTTTCTATTGACCTTACTGCTTACAGTGTGCTTAGAAGAGACTGAAGGAGTTTAGATGTGTTTCCTCGATGGGCATAAATGGGTAGGTGGGAGAATAGTGTCTTGTTACTCTCTTCAGGCAAGATGTTGGCCGTCTCTGCTCTGCACAGTAAGAAGAGCTTAGGCACCCAAGTAAGTCTTCTGACAAAACCACAGGCACCTCCTGCCTCTTAAGGTGGCTGGATTGTTAGGACATAGTTTTGGATGCTTTGTTCAGACTTGGGAAGAGGCCACAGAAACAGATTCAGTGGTAGCATTGCCAGTGTTCGCTTAAGCAGCTCTCATCTGGAGGTCTAGGGGTGAATAATGGGGGCAAAGGATGGGAGAGTGGAAAGAGAAACTGCTTCAACTCTGGCAGGTTTTTGAGTGGGGACCTTGAAGAATGAAGCTGTGTCTATAGCTGTGCTCAGGTTCCTGGTGTCCGTCTTTGGCCTTAAGCATGGCGCACTCTGTGATTATTTTTTTTGGTAGTGTTAGTATGATTTGCTAACTGTGGAATAAGCATAAATAATAACAAGAAGAAATCCTACAGATAACATCCTAAGATTTTCAGTTTAATTTGAGTGATTTACAGGCTTAGTTGTAGATGCCTCCAAATTCTCCTGTGATGGTGCTGATGATTTTAGCAGTTATTGAACCTTGCTGATAATAAGCATGCATTTATTCATCTTTAGTGGACTCCTTAGAAATAGTCTTTTATCCTCCAAAAGACCACAAATCAGGGGTTTATTTAGTCTCCATCTGGTCTGAATGCTGGGGCCAGTTTACTCGTTTCTGTGCTGTGAGGGCTGGACAATGAAGCTTACATGAAGCAATGCTTGGCTGGCTAAGGAACGCACTGCGCGGAGACTGAAGGGTTCATAAATCGTTCACTAAAGAAAGCATCAAAATAACTCACATCCATTTTAAAAGGCCTCACAAGCAATTCTTTCTTTAAATTAATCTGGTACACCAAAGGCTGTTGATTATATCAGAGTTAAGGGAGACAAGAAAGCATGGAAGTTTTTGTAAGGACATGATTTAATATAAGTAGGATTTTATGATTATCATCAGAGAAGGATTTATAAGAGATCATCTAATTTTGGGGAATTAAACCAAAGAGCTTTAGAAAAAATTGGTATGTGAAGGAATTGGCAATGTTAGATGGCACGGTAATTATGGCCAATCAAAATAAAAACATCAGACAAGAATGTAATGAAGGCCTAGCACAGGAAAGAGCAAAAAATGTCTTATTACATAAGAAAAGAAAAATGTCTCTCAGCAAGCTCTCTCATCAGAATGGTGTTAATGAGAAAACAGGTCTCATGGCTGTCAGGTTAGCGGAGTTATGTTCAAGAAATGTTAAGGAAACAGATACTGAGAACATGTGGCAGAGCCAGAGAAGGACTGCTTGTGCGTGCTGCAGAGACTCCAGGGTGGTGGATCTGTCAGCAGCATCCACAGATGCGTTCGCAATGTTTCTCTCCAGTTGTTTAAAACCAATGCAGAGGTGAGGTGAGATGATGTAACAAGAGCCATGTTATGAACTGCAGCTGAAAAACCTCTTTACTGGAGGTTTTCTTCTGTTGCTGTTTAATACCTTCATGTCAGAATTGCCTTTCATGTAATTGTGGAGTGCCAATATATATAGTCACTCTCCTTTCTTTTTTATGACTTGTATAAAACCTTCATGAATGCATGAATGTATAACAGTCTCTTATAATAGTTCAAAATTAATTTACAATCCTTAGACAACATACATGGCTATTTCTTTATCTCAGCTCCATTTAAATAATACTGAATGTAATCCTAAATCTTAAATCTTCAAGGGAGAATTATAGATTTTTTTCAGTGCCATCTTTCTTTTGAATTTTCAAGGGCAGTCCTTGAAAGGACAAGGCATATTTCTTCAAGGAGCATTCACAGATAATATTTGCTCATTTTGTTGAGGAAATAGCAAAGAGGGAACTGATCTTTCTAAAGAAGCCCTTGTACTTGTGACATTCTTATTAGGTAGAATGTGAGAATTTCTACCAGTTTCCAAATATCTTCATGTCTTGAGTATTATGTCTCCAGAATTATTCAGGTTGGGCTATTTAAATTTAAACTGTCTGTGACGTACGGGGAGGCAACTGTATTATCTTTGCAAGTTTTGTGAAGATAGGTAAATGGGTTATATACCAGAAGTGGTTTAAATGACCATTGATTTTTATGCAGACCATGCCCACTGCTATGTCTGCTTCCACAGTGCTATGGGTAGAATGGGAACTTAGTACACTGAAAAAGAGTGCTCTCTATAGATGCTGGGGCAGTTTTACTGTCAACTTGAAACCCTCCTATCTGAAAAGAGATCAGCGGGGCATCCCATGACTTGCAAATCCTGAATTTAGTTTCTGGATGGCGTGTCAAGCTTGTGTAAGCAATGCCAAGGGAAGTTGTTCTATCAGCTGCAACAACATGTGTGCGTCCTTTTGTGTAAAACAAATCCGTTGGCACTTGACGCCACAGTGTGTCAGGTGCTTTGTTAATGGTTCTGGTCATAATAGTTTTTACTCTGTCTTCTAAGCAACTCTATTTAAACATGTGTTTGCCCATTTAAACTTAGTTTGCATGTGATTACATTCAAATCGTTCCTTGATTTTAGGGAAGATGATGTTAAATGCTGCAACTACAGTGTTGGATGCGTGGAGTTTTTGATATATTTAGAGCTGGTTTCTCTGTACCTTTTTGGCAGCACTGAGTAACTGTGGCAAGTCTCGTTTTTGTTGTTGTTCGTTCTTCCTTTGCTTAAGTCAACCAGCAGATGCTGGGATTTCAGCCAGGGCAAGGTCAGTGTAGTCTTTAACACCTGTGAAGCCTTTTACTGGTAGCTGCATAATCAGTGCAGTAGCATTAGTTTTTGTTCCTGTAAGTGCCCTATAAATGCTGAATAGATACATATGCAGGTTCAAGTGATCACTGCTTAGCTGATGTGCAGCTTAATTTGTGCACAACTGGCCTCTAGTCATGTTGTGTGAAAGATGTGTCTGCTGCTATTGTTAGAGAATTTACTGAGTACCAAAGCAGGCAGAGATGCCAGTAGTTATCACTTACTTAACATAGCTTATTGTATTCTCTCCTAGAAAGGTACATTATTAAAATAAAAGAATCTCTCAGGGCAGTTGTTTAGATGGAAGGACTTTAATGAAAAATTCCAAAGGGAGTTGTCATCCTCAAGAATCTTTTGGTAGCAGCAGCATTGTGGTATAGGGATAAGGGAAGTAAACACCTTCAGTTTATATGATTTCAGATAAACACCCTTGTTTGCTAATTGTGTTCTACACATTCTGTCTGTTTCTTTCTGAATTCACATTTTTTTTCCAAATGAGATTGTCAAAAGCATCTCAAACCTGCATACAATCACTTGTATACTTTCTCAGGTTTTTTAAATAGCTGTAGACCAGTAAGTTGTACATAGCAAAGGATTTCAAATGCATGTGTTGTGATATATGTAAGAGCTGATCTGGGAAATGTTTTGCCACTGAAAGGTATTCTTTCAGCTGGCTTCCATTTGGCATACCTTATAAGTAGGATCATGACTATTGCCAATGATAGACTGGTTAGTGAAAGTCTGCTGTAGCATACTAGTGTAAGACTACTTTGACTTCTGAGAACTTCACTGATGTCTAGTCATCTGCAAGAATTGCGTATCTTTGTGTGTTCTTTTACTAAGTCACATCAGACCCATAGAAACCTGGGTTTTTTTCCCCTGTGTTTTGCTTCTACAACCATTTCTATGTACCATCCATATATTTTCTCTTAATCTGGGGAGCTGCTTTGGTAGGTTCCCCTTCCTTTTATCTTCTTTCCCTTATCTGCACTTGGAAAGGTGTTTCAGGACTCCAAGAGTGAAAGGGCATTCAATAGTACTATTGCTATCAAGTTCACCCTTCACTTGTCAGTGAAGATATGTGGCTGTATTTCCTGTGAGGCTTGCTTTTTGCTCTGATGCTCTTAATTTTTCTCTTGCGTTGAGGCTTGGCCGTTTTACTGGAGGTACTGTTGGTCTTTGTGTCACCAATATAACTTATATTCCTCCTTTTCCTAGGCTCCTGGGAGCTGATATGAAAGGTTCAGCATAGGATCACATGTAGAGTGTTATTTAGTCAGCCTTAGAATAAAAATAACCTTTTGTTGAAATTGCATTGACCTTGCCTCTGTTGAAATGCAAGGTTTTGATCATGCATGCTTATGTACCATGGTGTTTTGTTATATTGAGGATATCATTCCGAGAAGTATGTCCTTGTCATTTGAGGATAACACTCTTGGATCATTTCCATGACTCTTGGTGGCTTGCATGCTATTGCAAAATACCTCATGTTGTTGTATCTTCTATGGTCGGTATCTTTTGCTGGATATTATTTTCCATTGCAGCCTGGTATTTTGCCATATCTTTTCTCCTTTTAAAATGTTCCCACTCTAATTATGTGCTGGGTTTTTTCTCTGGTGAATTTAGTCCCTTTAATTCTTTCATTTATGCATCTTTCTGTTTTCTGTGTGCTGCTGGCATGTGAGGGCACAGTTTTGTAACACACTGAAGCAGCTGCCAAGGGCATTTCTTTCCCTGGCTGGCAACATTTTTCACAGGGATGATGGCCATTTTGCCCTCACCAGGAACCAAGGAACTAAATCAACTGAAAAATAACATTACAAAAAGAAGAATAGCTTTCTGCTGGCATAGCAGTCTGTGCTAGCTCATGATGGGATCGGCTGGCGGTTGGTGACGGTACAGAGAAGGGGAGGGTAATGTGTGACTGCAGCGGGAGAGCCAGGCTGCTGTTAGCCCTCCCACAGATTGGCTTAGCTAATTAGTGATGGTGGGACTCCCCCTCACCTAAGTTTGCATACCTACAAGGCCAAGCTAGTCATACTGGGCAATGAATACGTACCTCCAGAGTCAATTATCTGACCTGTTTTAGGATGAAATGAATCCCCATGCCAAGGTGCCTTTCTCTGACTTGATTACACAGGGAGCTCAGAGTCATTTTCTGTGATCACCTAAACCAGAAAGGTGAAATCCTACCCAAGGGTCTGCTTGTAACTTCTGCTAGTTTGAGATCTGGATCTAAGCAAAGTTGTCCTGATAGCTGGCATCAGGAGATGACTATTTGTACTCTGTCTTGTGGTCCACTTTTTGGGGTGTCATACTTGCAGCATTGGGAAGGACTGGGCAGCACTCAAGTGGCTTCCCTTTATTCTTACAACCTCCTTTAAATGTAGCTAATGTGTGAGAAAATGGGGGCAAAAGCTGTTTCTGCTCTGTGGTGTTTGTTCTCTTCAGTGAGAAGTAGGATGCTGGGGCAACTGAAAGCAAACCTTTCTGCCATCCACTTGCACTCTGGGATGGTGCCATCTCTCCCTCTGTCCTTTCTCTGCCACTCTTCCCTGGTCAGGCCTCTGCTTTTTCACTTTTGCTTTGTTTCTCCTGCTAGTAGCCTACATCCTATATCTCTTCTCCTGTCTTTACTCTTCCTCTAGCCTCATAAACTGCTTTGCTTAGATTTTGCCTTCTGTCTGGACATTCCTGACCTGTCCACATGTTTATACATGAGTCAATTGTGGGATATAAAAACAGAAAGGAGGGAAGAGAAGAACATTCATTTTGCCCCTTTTCAGTCTAGTGTCCTACTACTAGGCTTGAGCTGGCTTCTTCACCAGGCTTCTTACCTGCTTGCCTTCCATCCTTTAATGTGGCATGCCTGAGTGTAGTCTAATATCACCTACTGTGTCCATCCAGTGGGAGCAATTACTCCCCTGGGGAACTGGAGCTGTGGGTTCAAATCCTTTTAAGTTAAGGATGCTCCATAGCTGGTACTTACCTTCTGGATCAGTACTTGAGTGGCATTTCTGTTGTGCAGAAGACATGTGCCACTGCTGACATGTCTGGGGTGATTGGATGGGGCCTTGGCAGACCTTTCTGCCTCTTCTCTGCACCTCCAAGCATGTAGCTGCAGGACTGGGACCACCCTCCCCAGGTTAAGTTTGCCTTTTAAGCTTGTCCAGTGCCCTCAAGACAGCAACTGCCAGGCCCACCTGGAAAACTTCTAAGTGCCTGGAGGGCGAGAACATGTTGGAAAGCATAAGTTAGTTGAATGGGCACTAAATGCTTAAATACAGCACAAATATCCCAACTTCTGCAGCCAGTCCTAAGCCTCTGTGGGATGTTGGAGGGCTGAAAAGCGATGCCTTAAAGCTTCAGAAATAAGATGACAAATACATATATAAATAATGTATTTACTCATGTAGACAAATGTACCTGGCAGTATTTTCCACTTCAATCACTGATTCTTGGTGAATCCTTGGTGGTTTAGTTCCTACAGATAGGTGTGTGGGCATAGCATCAGGTTCTCATGTGGATGCTTTATAGGAATGGGACTGAACTGAGATAATGTAGACACAGGCTTTAGAAGAACTGATGCCTGTATTTGAATTCTGTTTTTTTTTTTTTTTTTATTTTGGGGTGGTTAAGAATACTGAAAATTTGATCTGACATATGTCAAGGATGGCATCCAAAATCACAAACTATTTCTGTAAATTACAGCTGCAAATAAGGCTATGGCAGAGATCTTGTCATCTAATAGGGACTTTGATTAAAACATTGTGGGAGGAATTTTCTTTAGCATTTCTAGTTATCTCTGACAGATACACAGACAAACATAAAATTCTACTTGTGTGTTACTCTCTACCATCTAAAAAACCATACAGAGCTATTGTGAGAGATTTGGCACTCAGGGCAAGAAATCACATGGGTCCCATCTCCCTCTTGTTACAGGTTTTGAAAATGTACTTACCCCCTTCTGGCACTATTTTCATCTCACCCTTGCTGAAGCTCTGATTTTATATTTTCAGTGCAGATGACAGTAAGTTAATTCTGACAGACTCATTGACTTCAGCAGAACTACATCAGAAAGAAATTTTTTCTCAATTTTTAAAAACATTCTTTTCGATGAAAAGTGAGGCTACTATTCCTACATATGACAAGGGCACCTACGTTGTACAGTCAGAACTAATAGTCCCTTACACCTCACAAACATCGGCTGAGGAAATAGCTCTATTGAGCCAGAATTAAGTGTACTTTGGGGAGTAACCAATGACTTCCTATCAGTTAGGCTTTGAGGTAATGTAAGCTTCCCATCAGCTTAGACTCACTCTTTTGTCCTCTGCAGCAAACCTTGCTGTTCTTCAGCATCATCAGGACCTGAAATGTGTTATGTTTCTGCTTTATGCTACTCCATGCTCCATAGATTTCACAGAGGCTTCGTAGTCACGGCAGTTACGGTCCTCATTTTTGCAATTCTTTGGTATTAGCATTTTGGGATTTTTTTTTAATCTTTCAAGCCCATTGCATTAACCTTTAAATCAACATATACAATTTAACTTCAGAGCATTGCAGTGTTATGAAAATGATCACCCATCGTTTAAGCAGCTTTATCCTTGATTCTGATTTTTATATTCCAGCTAAATGGTGAACTCTTGATTACTCGAGGTAATGCACGAGGGAGCTGGGAGGACAAATGAGAAAAAGCTTAGATGAAGTAAAAGCATAGCTACACAAAACATCCGTAGGTTAGGATGATCAGCAAGGCTGTAATGGAGAAAGAAGAGGTCAGCGACACAGGTTTCATCTCCAGCATGGAAGACATCTTCTCCAGGGAATGATCCTCAGGCCAAGGGGTGAAAAGCAGCTTGCCTGCACAGTGCCAGAGGCTTGTCCCTTCTGCCTCTCCCTGCTTCCCTCAGAAACATACCTGTGATCTGCGCTGGGCCCTGGTGTTACCCTTCTAGACCTGGGACTTCATAACTTTTTTGGTTTTGGCTTTTATCTGTTCAAAATGTTTGAAATAGCATTGAGGTCTGTGTCACAGCCTGACAGCCTGGCATTTCATTGCCGTGATTTTATGGGCACGTGTCACATCCATTAGGATGCGGCTAGGGCCTGCTGGGGTGTCTGAGGATACGCAGGCTGCCAGCTACTTCTGGGAGGTGTTGGGATGTGGATGACGAGGACTTGAAAAGTCCGGGGAGTGAAAACTGTTGAAAGCTGTTGATGTGTCTGTAGTGCTGACTCAAACCTGCCTGGGAAAAGCACCCACCAACTGTGGCTGTGGCTCTGCAAATTTGTGTGCCTTTCTGTACCAGGAATGCACTCAATTCTGAATATAGATAATTTGGCTTATATCCCTGAGAATGAAGTATAGTTTTAAAAATAATAAAAAAAATCATAATAAGAGTGAAAGCAATTTAGTAATAGTGAAATAAAAACAGCTCAAAGAGGAGTCCTGTAGGATTATACAGAGGATTACAGCCACTCTGTAGCTGTTGGCTGCCTAAGCATTAATGCCAGCAAGCATCATTTTCCTTCTGCGTTTCTCAGCCGTTTGGATTCAACTAGTCACATCATCTGTGTTGCTGCTTCTAGGTCCAAAATAAGTTGCAGTAAGCCACTGGCCCTTGCAGAGCAGCTGCTGGCAGATACAGGGTCTTCACGCAAGAGGCGTTCGCTGGCCAAAGTGATCTCCAAGCTTTCCATCCACAGCTGGGGAGGGGAGCGCGGGAGCTCAAGGAGTGCTGGGTGCCAGCTGGCCTGGCCAGTCCTGCAGCAGTTTTGAGCGAGCCTGTGGTGCCTTGGGGATCCTCCGATGACCTCTCAAGGATTTGTCACTTGAAGCCTGGCTTAATAAATCTCTTTTCTCTTGGCAACTGAGGCAGATTCCCTAAAGCTGACAGGTCTCAAAAGTTGTTTTGAAATTATTGTGCTGTTTGCATTGGTATGTTTCCATTACTAATAGGAATAGAGGCATTTTGCTAATTTTTTTTTTTAAAGGAAAGGCCGTGTAAATGCTGCTTTTTCCTTGTCCTCACATTTTTTTTTCACAGCTTTCAGCTTATGCTGATTTAATGGCCGCCATTGTAAGTGCTGCAAATTTGACTCCTGACCCCTGCATAGACAGTGAGAAAATACTTACACTTTTGCAAGTGCTTAACTTCTCTAGGCTTCTCTCTGGCATTGGTTTTACCAATGCTGAGGAGACTCCAAATACCAGGGCTAAGATAGTGTTTGAAAAAAATAGGCTGGTGCCTTTTTCTGAGGACCAATTTCAGTGGGATTTAGTTTTCTAAATGCCTTTATGAATCTGAGTCTGAAAGGGCTTGAAGGTAGGTCAGAAAGGCAAGGAATTTTCCAGGATTTTAAAATGAAAGGTACTGCTGTAGCACATATCTGGAGATCAAATGCTTATTTCAATCATATAACACAATTTTAGCTGCGGAAGAGAAGGTTCCTTTTTGAAGCAGAAAAGGTGGAGAAAGTGATATCCAAAGTGCTTTTGGTTTGATTTCTACTACTACTGTGTCCCTTTATGGCAGCTGCAGACTCTATAAAGTATTTAATTTGCAACCTCTTCAGAGATTTCCTCTGTTAGTGGCTCTTCTGAGACTAAGGTAATTTCCCGAGTATTCATATAGGTCCAGGTGTTGTGACCTGACTGACACTAGGAAGCTCCATTTTCTAGACGGTCCATTTTCTCTGCAAGTTGAACTATCATGAAGTAGGATGAGGTGTATCCCCTGTGTCTCTGAGGCTTGTAAGCCCTGCAGCAGCAGCAGGCAGTGGGGAATGTGATGAAGCTTTGTTGGAGGTTTTGTTTTTCCCAGAAAATCCTTCATGTCTGGCTGCTGAGCAGAGCCACCAAGCAGCCCTGACAGTTCTCATCTCATCTCTGAGCTGTGTAGGAGTTTGCAAAGGCAGATTAATATTTAACATACCTGGAAGCTTTGATCTTTCAGTTGTAGTCTGGATACATCTAAAACCTCATAAAATGCAACCAGAGGAGGTGATGCTGCCTTTTTAGTCACTAATGCAGAGACTGAAGCACCCTCCTAATTTCAATTCCTTCTTCTGTCTCAGGCCATTTAATTCCCCTCTCTGACTCATCTGTCGAGAATCCTTATCACCGGCCTGCTGGGTGCTCATGCTGAAACTGCCTAATTTCCAGGCTTTCAGCTGTGTATCTGAATCACTTGGCTTGAAAGCCTCTGTCTTATCTTCTTGTGGATCCTGAAGTGCCCGCGCTACAAAGAAGAGGTGGGATGCCCTGCCCAGGCTGTCCTGCAGGCTGGTGGCTGGGTGCTCTCCTGGGCTGTGTGGTGGGAGCTGCAGGCGAAGGCAGGCAGGACTCCAGTGCCCTGTTTGCTCAGCCCACAGAGCACCCATGTGGCTGTCATCCAGGGTGATCCCACTCCCTGTCCCTCAGAGGTGGCCACTGCTGAGGGTTAAACGCCTACATTAAACATTAAATGTCTGGAAGAGACTTCCAGGCACGAGTCTCTGCCATGTCCTCCTGACTGGGTGAGGCAGCAACTTGCTGCTTTCCCATGTAGAGAGTGTTGGTCCCTAACTTGGCATTGCGAAGCCTGTTCTTGCCATGGACCCTCTCACTTTCCACTCTACAAGCACCAAGATTGGCCCTAAAAAGCCTTTGAAGGGAAGATCTGCAGAAACACCGTTCTCTGCAACCTTTTCTCTTGGTTAGTTTTTGTTGCTCCCTCTTTTGCTTGCTGACTGTTGTGAATCAAGAACTTGGCAAAAAGAGGCAGCACCATCCACTGCAGATACTGTGAGCTCCTCTAGGCCACAAAGTACACCAAGATGCAGTGCCTTGTACACTGGGGTTAGGAATCTCCTTTTGGGGAGGTGTGGCCAGATTCAAGGGCAGTCTGCTGCCTTCTTGCTCCATCCCTTAAGTTTTGGTATCTGTTCCACCAGTTCATTCTCACCCTGAAGCTCCTTATTATCCTGTCTCTGCTGAAGGGCTGTTATGCCATCAGGCCATCCCCCAGATAACAGATCCACCCTCCTAGACCCCCAGCATGTTGAGACACACAGACCCGTGTACTGGCCCCACACCTGTGCCTAATCCTACCTGGCCTATTTTTGAAGAGAATCAGGGAGTGGAGAGTAATATAGGCAATCTTCTTGCTCTAGATGTGAAATGCACATGTCTGTATTGTGGCTATAAAAGATGATATACAGGTACTTTCTCTTGAAACCCTGATATGACTTTCAGCTTGTGTGTGTAGTACAGAACCTTGGTGAAAGAAGGACTGGAAAAACATATCAGAAGGACATAAATAACACTTTTGTCAAAGTGTCAGACCCCTTAAATATTGGCTTTTGATGGTCCTTTCACACAAACTCAATTTCTGTACTGTTGTTTTCTGAGAGACCTCTTCACAGCTGAATACCAGGCAAGCCATTTCACTTGTAGGCTTAAACAAGGGTATGTTTCAGAGGTGAATCTTTTCAGGATTTATTGAAGACTGATGTAACTTTATTGCACGATATAGTGGAATACTATCTGCCTTCCACCCTCAATGAGTTACATGAGGGCTATTGTATCAGACAATTTGCTGGGCACAATTTCAGTGCTCAGGTGGATGCGAAGTGAAATTTCAGGCCTTTAGGTTGGTCTTATTGTCTACTGAATTGCCTCTTTAGAGCAGTATGTACTCTTTTTAAGTGGCAACTTACTACTAACATCTTTCAGTGCAAGCCCATGTACTGTATTTTCTCCTTTGACCTTTCCAGATCCCTGCCTCCAATGAGCAATCGTGAACACAGAATTGCTTATTATTAGCATTACTTAATCTCCTACTTCTTCACTAAATTTCTTCTGAGCTTTATCTTACCCTGTCTAACACTAAAACAAGCTGCTGAATGTGCTGCTGCATGTTTCATGTATGTCTGTGGAACATACAACCTGCTTGGAGGACCTGCACATCTTCTTCTCATGCTGTGTGGGTTATGGCATGCAAAAATATATTGTATTTGTAGTAGGATGCTGCATATGTTCAGAAACTGTTGAAAGTCTTTGGAATTCTTATAACTGTTTATTCATTCTTTTGTTTAGGAGTCAGTGACCTGTAAGTGCTCATTATGAAGAGAGATCTGGTTTTCTTGGTGACTCTAATTAGCCTTGCCTTCCTGTCACTGCTAAGGTCTGGATATCCTCAACATATTGCAGAGGAGTCCTGCTCTGTTCAAATTCTTGTTCCAGGCCTCAAAGGTAATGTGGAAGCCTACTGCATCATTCAAATACTAATCCTTTCTTTCTAACAGGCTCATTTGCACCACTGACAGTTTCTAACAGAGACAAAGAAGGTGCCTTTGGCACCTTTGTCCTCTTATTTGTCCCATTTGTAGCCTCCTTAAAAATTACGTTTTAAGGTCCATAAGATGAACTTAAGTCTGTTAAAATAAACATGGTTCAGAGAAAGCATGCCAAAGTTTCCCAGACTTGCTCCTGATCAGTAGGGCTTGTTACTCTGATACGCTGCCTGGTTGCTTTCTCTGTGTTTATACTTGGGAGTGGTGCACATACCCAAAGACCGTAAAACCAGGCCCTGCTTTATACCTGGAGAGGTTTTCATTGCCATTTTGCAATGTAATGGGAAGTATTTTGTATTTTCTAGTCTTATGTTTGTGTTCCCTTGATTTTTTTAAATGCTTAAGTGCCTTTTAAAAGACATAAAAAATTAGTTAGGTTTTTAGCATTTCTATAGTTTCTGTGGACAAAAGCAACATTTTTACAAAATATGCCCCCAAACTATTGCCCAAAAAAGGTGGCATAATAAATTATTGATCTGTTTGTAGAAAAAAAATGTACCTTAGATAGGAAATCAACAACTGGGAAGAATTAGCATTTTAAAGCAACAGCATCTATTATGGTGTGAAATCCCAGCCCTGTTTAGTCAGTAACAATAATCTCCATTATGGAGGCTATGGTATCTCTACCGGAGTGTAACACCTGTGAGAATGGGGAAATACTTGTTAACTAAGGACAAAAAAAAACATGAAAACTACCAGTTTATCATTAACAACAACAACAAAACCCGCATTTTTTAAGAACTGCACAACTAACCTTCCAGGTTTTTACGCATTTTAGTATCACTAAACTCACCTAACAATATTGATGCCACTAATGTTATCTAGTACAAACTTGGGCTTTACCCAGTTGCCTGAGGACCATAGCATGGACTGCAGGTGCTGTCTGTGCTGCTTAATTGATTGGTGAGTGCAAGGCTCAGTTCTGTCCTGCAATTGTTCATAGAGTTAAATTGCAAGCACAGCCTGGCTACAGGTTTGGCTGTGGTGTAAGCTGCCCTCTCCAGACATTGCCCAGTTTGGATGTGGCTGCCCTGCGCTTGGAAGCAAGAGAATTGGGCTGTAGGGATGTGGGTTGTGCTTTGCCAATTGGCTTTAGGGCCAAAAAACTCTCCTGGTGGGTTTTTTTTTTTATTGTAGATGCAGCTTTGGATGCCTGAACTGAACCAAAATCTATATTTTTTGATTTTACTTCAGTAAGTGGCTTCTGAAGTCTTAATAATATTTATACCTTCTGCAGATGTTCTAGTTAGAAAGAACAACAGTATATCCAGGTCTTCTGAGGTTTGATTAAGTCTTGAGTAAAGTTATTTCATTTGTTTGATATATTTGCTGTGAAATAGGCATAAGATAGTGCTGTTGGTGTGATTCACAGAGAAGAACACAACCTACGTAAATATATGTTGTCTAAAGTTACATGGAAGATTGGTCAAAGGGTCAGACTCCACAGCACTGGGGACTGAAGCTTTGAAATGGTTTTTCATTTCAAAGAAGTTGACAGGCTTTGACAAGTTTTGCAACTTCTTTGCCTTAGTTTCCTTATTTATGTAATCAGTCAAAATTAACATCTGCAATTACCATTTTTATGTGAGGACCATTATTATTATTATTATATGCAGCAGTGTTTTTTAAAACGTATAAACAGTGCAGGACCCTGGCCCTTTGTCAGAAGGCAATACTGAGCCAGGAAACAACAGAGAAGCCTGAAAACCATCATGTGTTAATGATTTCACTCTACTTCATGAGATGTAAGCCTTGCAAAAGTGAGAGAGATTGATGTACAAATTCAGTGAAGCACAAAATGGTCTGATACAGCCCTAGTTAATGTGAAATCCCTAAAAAGCGATCAATGCTCCAGCTATGCTGTCAGGGGGACTGCTCAGAGAATTGGTAATGAGATACTGCTGTCCCCCACTGGCACAACTCCAACCCATTTCGGTGGCCAAGGCTCCCTTTAAACTGAACATACACGTGGCCGTGTGCCCAAATTTCGGCTCCCACACAGTTGGATTGGCTCACTGCGGCTTTTAGATCTGCCCCATCTCCTCCTCTGCTGGGCTGCTGGCAACACCTCCAATGATGGAGGAGCAGAGCCCCACACTGTTACTGTGCATGAGCCTGTCGGGATTTGGGAAAAATAGGTACAGGGGAGAAGGGGAAGAAAAGAGGGAGACCATGGGATGTGTGAAAGGGAAAAAATAGGAGGAGAAGGGTTAAGCCTAAGAGGTGGTGCAGAAAGTGGAGCCCAAATGGGGTGGTGAAGGAAAAAAGCACCAGGGAAAAGTACCCAAGGGTGTGGGAGCGTAATGGAGAAATGTTAGAAGAACAGGAGGAGATAAAGGGAAAAGAGAAAAGAAGGGCACAAAGAATGAGACTGATTGGAGAGACTGGAAACTAAAATAAAAAAAAAAAAAGAAAAAGGAAAAAAAAAACCAAGAAAATGACAGAAAGCCAATTAGGACCCCACAAAATAAAAGGGAGAATCGGAAGCGGGATGAGATGAGAATGAAGGTGGAAATGAAAGATGAAGAAAGCTAGTAAAGATACCAAGAATAGAAAAAAGCACAAATGAGTTTAAGGTCAGCCGCATAGGTCTTAGGGACTGATTTTCTTTTTTTTTCTTTTTATAACCTCAACAGTATAAAAGAGTAAGATGAAATGTGGAAGGGAAAAACACAGTGGCTCTGACAATCCAGACAGCAGACTGATCCCTGTTTTAGAAAGACGACAATATTAATAATGGGAAAAGTGTGTTGTGTGTGAAGAAGGGATGGATGATGAAGCCTCACTATATTGCTCACTCGTATTTTTGCCTAAAGTTTGGTTCCTTTTGATAGGCACATGAGATTGAAGTGACTACTATTGTGGAGAAAAAAATAACATGGAACAATCCTTCAAAGCTTAAATTGTTTGCCGCCTTGTTTTGTCTCCCTTCTAGAATCTAAAGCAGGAATTGTCTTAGTAGTCTCAATGGCATACGATCCATACACTAGTTAATGCTATGTAAATAAAATAAAACCAATTTTTTTACACCCACACTTGATGTGTCTACTCACACAGGGAGTACAAGTAATGGAAGAACGTTATCACCAGCCAAGGAATGATTGATAGCTCAAGTAGTTAATATTTGGTGTGCTATTTTCATTATGGTAGATGGTACAGCTCAAGGCAGGCAGGATGCAAACATAGAGACAAATTCTGTCCCAAAGAATTCAGAAAAGGAGGCAAATTGACAGCAATGGTAAGATATATCATCTGAATTATGAAAGATCTCTCTCAGTGATGATGAGGGAAGCAGCCTGTAGCAATGTCAGGGTTGTGCCTGATACTTGTGATCCTGCTGTACCTCAGTTCGGTACCAGGTCTAAATTTCTTTTGGGGATGTGGAGCATCACAATGCTGCGGAGCACTGCTTGCCCCAGCCGCGTGGGCAAGAGCTGCACTGTGCTGAGGAAGAAGGTACCCTTCCATGCAGTAAGGCTGGAGCAGAGAGCCATCCGGGAAGGGATGGAGAGGAGATGGAGCAGGAGGTATGACTGCAAAGAGACGGTGGCTGGCGGAGGAGGCCATGCCAGAGCAGCTGGGTAGGGACCAGAGTGCACTGATCCCAACCTCCTGCTCTGAAGTGTCTGGGTGTAACGTGCAGCACAGGGGCTGGACACCAGAAGGGGGGTGCAGAGGTGTCTTTCTCTTAGTTCATTTGTTTGGTTTTTTTCCTAATTCAGGAATCAAAAGTTAAAAGTTAGTGTTAATTGGTGATAAATTAAATTGATTGAAATTCCTTGACAGAAAACTGTTTTCTTGCCCATGACACCTGCACAGTCTTTGCTTCCTCAGCTTGCACAATGCTCAGGGCACATACAGCAAAAGTAGAGACTTAAATACAGCAAAGCTGAACTGGACCACTGATCAGTCCTTCTTGGCCAAGGTCTTGCTGCTTAAAACAGCTGATAACAAAAAATGCAGAGTGGTCTGTAGCTGGGCCTGTAATAGGGTAATCTTCTCCCAGGGAATGTTTCTCAGACACCCCCACTAAGGAATGCAGTGTCATCTTATTACAGGAATAAATGCAGGCAAGTGTAATGGCCTGAAGCAAGAGTGATCTATTTTACTGATCCCTAATGCACAGCTTTCACTCTGAAGAACGTGTAGAGCAATAGGCTGTAATAGCCTGCTCTCAGCCTCCAGAGAGCAGGGAAAAGTCATTGTCAGGATTTATCTTTGGGAAGCAAAGAACTCATAACCAGCCCTGAGGGGCGAAAGGCAATCATACAAAGCCTATTGGTTACCTGATAATAAAAATGTGACGTTCGCAAATGTGCCAAATAATAGCCTGTTTCATACTAACAATATTATTCACTGGGGATTATTTGAAGTTTGTCCTCATTAAGGTCAGAGAATGGCCTATTTTTGCATGTCTGAAGGCAGGGAAGGTGGTCTGGAGTCTGCTGGCAGCCTGAAGAAGGAAAATATAACAGATGGAGGGGCGAGTTCAGCTCACAGCCACCTATGTCTACAATAAGGAGAGAGAGCTGGCGGCTGCATATTTGAAACATGCCATGTTGTGGCTTGTTTTTACATGTAATCTCTATGGTCTCTCTCTGAACCACAGCTGCCAGCTATGCAAGAGAGCAGAGTTTGAGGAGTGCATGGTAACTGTTGACTTTCCTGCTATGGTGTTCTCTTCAGCTTCCTGGAGAGCAGCTAATGCTCACTCTCCTCTGTAGAAATACAGCACTGGAGCATCAGGTGTGCTGTGCTAGCTCTGGCTTTTAGATCCTGGCGTTTTCTTTTCTGTGGAAGCCATAGAACTTTCTTCTCCTTCATATAAATCTTTTTTGTAAAGGAGGCTATGTAAATCGTTCTTTAAACTTCTATTTGTTTAAGAGATTTTAATTTTATGTCAATGGCAAACTATAAGAGTAGTACAGTAGTAGGGGGGAAACAAGCTAAGCATCCCTAAATTTCCAATGAAAGGCACAAGGGAGGCAAACGTTTACAGAAACTGATGTTTAAATATGCTGAATAAAATAATGTGCCATGAGCCATGTGTAAGTAAGTACAATGCACAGTGGTTCATACCACAGAGATTAAAAGGCACTGTATATAAATGAGAATATGGATTAGGAGGTGCTCTTTCATGCTTAAAAATAATGCTGTAAATGACAGATGTAGCAATGCTTTCCAATTGGCCTCTGTAAATTGCATAAACTTTTTTCTTTTTCTTTTTTAATTTGAGATTATAGTTTAAGCCATTTTCACTTGAGACTTAAGCATGTCCTTAGCAGATACTCAGGAAGTGTTTAGTGAACACAGGCCCAGAAGTTTATGTGCTAAATTGGGGCCTAATTCTGAAGCTTCTCCTTAAGTGAATCGTGCTGTTGGGCTTTTTGGAGGTTGATGATATGAGTAACATCCACAAAACTAGACCTATTGTATGGGACTTCAGTAATATATGTCTAAGTCAACTGCAGGAAACTCTATTCTCCACACATCAAGTAAAGCTGTTAAGTCAGATTGCATCTGCTTTTATTTTTTCCTCTCTTGTTACAGTAGGTTTTTATTTTCATTGGGGAGAATGGCACTCTTGTCACTGCCACCAACGGAAAATAGTCCTGGTTTAATATGATTCTTCTTGTTTCCTTTTGTATCAACAGGAGAGGCTGGAGAAAAGGGGGAGAAAGGTGCTCCAGGTCGTCCAGGCAGAGTTGGGCCTCCGGGAGAGAAAGGTAACTTTGTTAAAGAAGATGTTTTGAAAGTCATTCCTCGCCAAATGCTGCCTTTTCTTGTGAGGCGATGATGATGGGGCTCCTCTCTCCTTTTGCTGGGTGACTAAATCATCCTTGGGCATTTTCCTGTACCTTTGTTGTGGTTTAACCCCAGCCGGCAACTAAGGCCCACCCAGCCACTCGCTCACTCCCCGCTGGTGGGAGGGGGGACAATTGGAGGGGTAAAACTGAGAAAACTTGTGAGTTGAGGTAAAGACAGTTTAATAGGTAAAGCAAAAGCTGCACATGCAAGCAAAGCAAAACCAGAAATTCATTCACCACTTCCCATGGGCAGGCAGGTGTTCAGCCATCTCCAGGAAAGCAGGGCTCCATCCTAACAGTTACTTGGGAAGACAAACGCCATCACTCCAAATGTCCCCCCTTCCTTCTTCCCCCAGCTTTATATGCTGAGCATGACGTCATACGGTGTGGGATACCCCTTGGGTCAGTCGGGGTCAGCTGTCCCGGCTGTGTCCCCTCCCAACTCCTTGTGCCCCCCCAGCCTACGCACTGGTGGGGTGGGGTGAGAGGCAGAAAAGGCCTTGGCTCTGTGTAAGCACTGCTCAGCAGTAATGAAAATATCCCTGTGTTATCAACACTGTTTTGGTCACAAATCGAAAATATAACACCCTACCAGCTACTATGAAGAAAATTAACTCTATCCAAGCCAAAACCAGTACAACTGTGTGTACTCATTGGTAGACTGACTATTGCTTTCTGGTAAAAAAGGTTCATTTTGGAAAAAAAATAATTCCTGCTTTTGAAAAAGGTCTCTGTGAAGAAAGGCATCGTAATGTCTTCTTCATAATTTGCTTTCTGCAAATGAAGACCTCACATTAGATCAGAAAGAAAAATCATGAGGCTCAGTTTTCTTGTTTCCTTTTGTTTGTAAATGTGAACACTCACAATACTTTAATTAAAACCATGAAGGCAATAAGCCATAATAGGCAGAAATGGTAATGAATGATTCCACATTTTTTGGATCACAGTTCAGTAATATTTATCAAAAGATGATGGCAGCACTGTTTGCATTGTAGTTCAAAAATATTTGGAGCTCTTGAGAGGAATGGTGCTCAATAGTATTCAGTTATACAGCTGAGAGAAACGTGACATTTCTGTCTTGCAGGAAATTCTGTCTTCACATTTGTTTTTCTCCTGAAGCAAGGAGGAAGTTTGACCTTCATAAGTTTTCCAGGAGATGCACATTCTGAAAAATTCACATTTGGAGTAGTCAAAACCTTTTCTTTCAATATTGAAATTAAACATGTGACACTCTTGTCATCAGAATGATGGAGTGAGTTAGTTTTTACTGAACTGAATTTACAAGCTTACATTCAAAGCAGTCACAGTGGTAATTTATACTTCCTTATGATGATGCGTGATCTGTTATGTAGTTCTTTTGGGCAATTACAGGAGTCTGATACCTGCAGTTTTCCCTGGGACCAAAATCCATAGCTAGAGCTCTTCCCCCTACAATGCATTGAAAAATTTATACCTCCCATGAGGGGTGTGTGTGTTCAGTCAGTGTATTTCCCTTATGGAGATGTACCTTTCAAGGACGACTCTTAGAAAAAAATACCGGAGACTAAAATTTCAACTCTTGCAAGGTAATGCAGCATGAAGAGAAGTTAAAGTACCACAGAATAATTTAGGTTAAAAGGTCATAAAGAGCTCATCTAGTCCAATCTCCTGCTTAAAACATGGCAGACTTCAACTTTGATGAGGTTGCTCAGGGTCTTGTCCTGTAGACTTTTGAAAATCTCTGAGGATGGAGATTCCACATCCTTTTTTATCTGTCTGTTCATCAGTGTCATCATGAAAAGCCTTTTCCTTAGGGCCGACTGAAATTTTTCTTGTTGTAACTTGCGATTGTTGCCTCTTGTCCTTTCGCTGTGTGTCTCTGAGAAGAGAAGGCTGCATCTCCTGTACAAACCACTTGTAGGTAGTAGACGACTGCAATTAGGTCCCCCCTTATGTTTCTCTACTCTATGCTAAATAAAACCATCTTCCTCAGCTGGACTCCAGTTTGCTTCTCTTGTATGAGGGCCCAAAATTTCCTGTGTCCTTTTAGGCAAAGGAGTTTTTTAGCTAGCCATTGGTCAGCCTTCATCAATGCATCGCAGGTGAGGAACTTAGCATCTCTCTGAACTCATGATATTCCTGTCAATACATTCCTGCAGCTTGTTGAGCTCCTCCTGCCCAGCAGTGCTGCCCTCCAGTGCACCAACCACTCCTGCCAGCGTGGGGTTTCTTGCAGACTCACAGAGGATCCTTCCACTTCTTCCTCCCTGGCACTGATGGACTGGTTCCAGAGGAATGGCACTCATTATCAGCTGCTGATTAGACTTTGGCAGCCTTGCAACAGCATCAGCACCCTTGAAAGCCTTCTAGCCAGTGCCATAGATCAGTGTACATCCAGGTGAAGTGGTCCCTAACTCAACCATCCTCTGCCATGAGTAGCATGTCCTCCCCAAATCCTTGCTACCAGACATGAAGAACTGGGAGGTCATAGAGCAGACCTTGCCAGTAGAGACCAAGGCAAAGAAAGCACTAAGTACCTTAGCCTTTCCTGTGTTCTTTGTCACCAGGTTGCCTTCCTCCTGAGCAGATTGCCCATGTTATCCTTGGTCTCTTTTTTGCTGCTGCCTTACGTGTACTGTCTTTCATGTTGTCCTTCATACACCTAGCCGAGGTGAACTTTGGCCTTCCTGACTTCATCCCTGCATGCCTGGGGAATACTTCTATATTACCCTTTGGTAGTCTGTCCTGGTATCCACCTCCTGTATGGTTCCTTTCTGCATTTGGTCTCAGTCAACAGTTCCCTGTTCAGCCAAGCCGGCCTTCTGCCATATCTGCTTATTTTCCTGCACACTGCAATGGATAGTTCTTGTGCTTTAAGGATATTAATGTTCCTTAAGACTTAGAAGCTCTTTCTGGCCCCCTTTGCACTTCATAGCAGCCTCCAGTAGGATCCTGCCTATGAGTTCCCAGAACAAGCCCAAGTCCAGAAGTCCAGGGCTTTTATCCTGCTGCTTTCCTTCCTCACTTCCCTCAGAATCTTGAAAGCTGTCATCTCATGAAGGCAGTCATGGTCACTGCAGCCAAGGCTGCTGTTGACCGTCATATCCACAACCAGAGGATATGTGAATAACAAGTCTAGGAGACTACCAGCTGTAGCTAGAAACCAGTACCTGCATTAGATAACTGTCCCTGTGGCACTTTCTGGATTGATTGCTTCTTATGGTGTTACTCTCCCAGAAGATGCTGAAGTAGCTAGCCTCCAATTATGGAGCTTCTTACAGTTAAAAGAACTCTTCACATCCAGTCCTGCTTCTTGACAAGACTGTAATGAATACCCACCATGATGTTCCCCTTGCTGACCTCCACTCTAAATCTGACTTACATGCTTTCAACAGACCATACATTCAAGGTGCCCACTGTGCAGAGCATAACCCTTTGCGTGTCTTCCCTGCCTGTCCTTCCTAAAGACCCAATATCCAACCACTGCAGCACTCCTGTTGTTCTGGCTGTCCCATCGTACCTGCATGACTGATGTCATTAAATGGACTCTTAGTTCCTTCTGTTTTTTTCTCAGGCTGCGATCATTTTTGTACAAGTGTTTGAGATGGGCACTTGGTCATACTGCTTTCTCCTGGGTAGCTTGAGAACCCCTCCCATTGTGCTGTATTGCATGTTTCTCTAGCTTGGCATTTTGTCAAATCAATTCAAAATGTTTTGGACCATCTTAGAAGCAGAAGTACTCTTTTTCAGTGAGGCCAATGCATAATGTAACATTTCATTTATATACTGCATACTGTAAAACTGCATTTATTTGGAAAATCATTCTCATGAAGAATGCTTTATTATTAACTCTAATATTAATGATAATTTTCCAGTTTTCCATACCTCCAAAAGTCCAAAATTCTGATGAGACTGAAAGAAGAAACGTTGAAGTGAAAATTCACTGCAAGAAAACATACTTGAAAAGGAAGAGAGGTGAAAGAAAATTGAATATTAATGCATGCTATATCGGTATTTTTCCAGGCAGTGCTTTCAGGTTAAACACAGGCAGAATTTCTTACTGCTTCTGTAGCAACATATTTTTTCTGCTTTCCTTTGTGCATCCAGATTTGACTTGACACGTGTATGTTCTTGGAATATTTGGTAAACAGATTTATTTTAGCCTAGTAAGAAATTTCTACAAACAAGCTCCTGTTTAAAATGAATTCTAATTAACTAATCTTTTCATTAATGCTGTACATTTTGTAGATATTTGTCTTCATCAACTCCTTTCCACAAATGCTTCTTCAAAGAAAAAGAAATGGTTACCTTAAAAACAATTTGAACAATATGGAGCAAGATTTCATCATGGTACCATATCCCATGTATTTTCTGAGTGTCATAGTGTTGACTGGATAAGCAAACAGACTTCACAGATGTCATTTCTACTGTATGGAGAGGACATCGAAGGATATCCAGCCTTGACCTAGAAAAACCTTTCAGTCTCCCAACCTTTTAGTCTCTGGTTAACCTTCACAGTGTGTAGTGCCCAAACCTGAAGCTAAGCTTATGCATAAATACTTTTCTAGACTCTCAAGCTGAATAAGAGTGACTCAACTGTATACTCTCTTAGAGCAGTCCAAGGGTTTGTCTGTTATCCAGAAGCTGGAACTTTGAGGCAAAAGTAAAATGTAACAATATTCTTGGGAAAAATGATGTGAGCCGCTAACACTGAAATATCGAACACATTGATATCTTTTTCATATTTAGTTGTTCCTCTTATTTATGGCAGGTAAGAACTGAGCATCATTTGGAGGTTGATAATTTGTTCACAATATTGTTCTTACAAATAACCAGTTCATGACCTTTTGCCTGGACAGATTATCTAATATCCATTCATGACCTGCTATTGGCTTTGCTTTTTTTGCTCTGTTTTTGATGTCTTGATAGGCATATACCACTGATGTCCTTTGAAGTGCTGGTCAAGTATTTTAAAATCTTGGTCGGTGTAAAGCTCAGACCTGTGAGCTTTGTGGTTTGTGTTGGAAGGGACCTTAAAGATCATCTAGTTCCAACCCCCTGCCATGGGCAGGGACACCTTCCACTAGACCAGGTTGCTCCAAGCCCCATCCAACCTGGCCTTGAACACTGCCAGGGATGGGGCATCCACAACCTCTCTGGGCAACCTATTCCTGTATCTCACCACCCTCACAGTGAAGAATTTCTTCCTTACATTTAATTTAAATCTACCCTCCTTCAGTTTAAAGCCATTACCCCTTGTCCTATCACTACATGCCCTTGTAAAAAGTCACTTTCCGGTAGGCCCCCTTTAGATACTGGAAGGCTGCTATAAGGTCTCCCTGGAGCCTTCTCTTCTCCAGGCTGAACAACCCCAACTGTCTCAGCCTGTCTTCATAAAGGAGGTGCTCCAGCCCCCTGATCATCTTTGTGTCCCTCCTCTGGACCTGCTCCAACAGGTCCATGTCCTTCTTATATTGGGGGCCCCAGAGCTGAACATAGTACTCCAGGTGGTGTCTTATGAGAGCGAAGTAAAGGGGGAGAATCACCTCCCTCAACCTGCTGGCCATGCTTCTTTTGATGCAGCCCAGGATATGGTTGGCTTTCTGGGCTGCAAGTGCACATTGCCGGACTTGCACACCTTCAGGTTCCTTAGATGGTCTCAAACCTGATCTTCTACAGTGGGCGCTTCTTTATTCTCCCAATCCCTGCCTTTGCCTTCTGTGACTTGGATGGTGTGGCTGGAGCTCTTGCCAGTGAAGACTGAGGCAAAAAAGTCATTGAGTACCTCAGCCTTCTCCATATCCTGGGTAACCAGGTGCCCCGTTTCCTTCTGAAGAGGGCCCACATTTTCCTTAGTTTTCCTTTTGTCACCTATGTACCTATAGAAGCTTTCCTTGTTGCCCTTGATGACCCTGCCCAGATTTAATTCTATCAGGGTTTTAGCTCTTCTAACCTGATCCCTGGCTGCTCGGACTATTTCTCTGTATTCCTCCCAGGTTACCCGCCCTTGCTTCCACCCTCTGTAGTCTTCCTTTTTGTGTTTGAGTTTGTCCCAGTGCTCCTTGTTCATCCATGCAGGCCTCCTGGTGTTTTTGCCTGACTTCTTTGTTGGGATGCATCACTCCTGAACTTGGAGGAGGTGATCCTTGAATACTAACCAGCTTTCTTGGGCCCCTCTTCCCTCCAGGGCTTTATCCCATGGTATTCTATCAAGCAGATCCCTGAAGAGGCCAAAGTCTGCTCTCCTGAAGTCCAGGGTAGCGAGCTTGCTGTGCGCCCTCCTCACTGCCCTAAGGATCTTGAACTCCACCATTTCATGGTCACTGCAGCCAAGGCTGCCCTGGAGCTTCACATTCCCCACCAGCCCCTCCTTGTTGGTGAGAACAAGGTCCAGCATAGCACCTCTCCTCATTGGCTCCTCTATCACTTGGAGAAGGAAGTTATCATCAGTGCATTCCAGGAAGCTCCCGGACTGCTTATGCCCTGCCGTGTTGTCCCTCCAAGAGATATTGGGGTGGTTGAAGTCCCCCATGAGGACCAGGACTTGTGAATGTGAGGCTGCTCCTATCTGTCTATAGAGGGCCTCATCTGCTCGGTCTTCCTGGTCAGGTGGCCTGTAGCAGACCCCCACTATAATGTCACCTGTCCCTGCCCTCCCTTTGATCCTGACCCGTAAGCTCTTGGTCGGCTCCTCACCCATCCCCAGGCGGAGCTCCATGCACTCCAGCTGGTCATCGACATAGAAGGTGACAGCCCCTCTTCCTCTCCCCTGCCTGTCCTTCCTAAAGAGCCTGTGTCCTTCCATTCCAACACTCGTCATAGGAGCCATCCCACCAAGTCTTTGTGGTGCCAATAAGACCATAGGCCTGCAGGCGTGCGCACGTCTCTAACTCCTCTTGGTTATTCCCCATGCTACATGTGTTTGCATAGAGGCATTTAAGTTGGGCCCTGATGAAGCTGACTTACTGGCTGGAATTCCTTTGTGCTGCTCTTCAGGTGCTCTCCTGCTGACCTGTGATCCCCCTCCAGGCTCTGGGCATCTATTGCTGGCACTGGCATCAAACTGGTAGGAGTGGGATGGACTGAGGTTCCTCTCCCCTAGCAACTTTAGGTTAGAGCCCTCTTCACCAGCTTGGCAAGCCTATGACGGGAGATGCCCTGGCAGATGGACCCCATCAGCCCCTAGCAGACCAGGTTTCTCAAAGCAAGTCCCATGGTCTAAGTCGCCAAACCCCTGGCTGTGGCACCAATCCTGTAACCATTAGCTGATTCGCCAGATTTGACTGGCACTTTCAAACCCTTTCCCTTTGACCGGGAGGATTGATGAAAAAACTACCTGTGCTCCAGAGTCCCTTACCACCACTCCCAGGGCTCCTAGTAATCTTTCTTGATACTCTTCAGACTGCTCCTGGCTGTATCACTGGTGCCCACATGAAACAACATCAGCAGATAACGGTTGGTGAACTGTACAAGGCTTGGTAGTCTCTCGGTGACACCCCTGACACGAGTCCTTGGTAAGCAGCACACCTCTCTAGAGAGTGCGTCAGGTTGGCAGATGGGTGCCTCCGTACCTCTCAGAAGAGTCACCTACTACTGTCACCCATCGCCTTTTCTTAGTTGCACTGCTTGTTATATGGGGAGCAGATTGGGCTGCCTCACTCAGATCCAGCGTCTGCCCTGATGTGACGGGTCTTTCCTCTTCAGTCTGCAGAGCAGTGAAGTGGTTCTGCAAGGGCACCTCAGGCTTTGGGGGAAGTCTCTTCCTCCTGCTGGTCCTTGCCATTGCAAGCTTCCATTCTTCTGCATTATTGCCCCCACTCCCTTCTGTGTGTGTCTGGGCGGGGCGGGGGGCATTGGCTATTTGGCCATGATCCAGGTACTTAACACATAGCTTAATGGATAATAAAAGATGGACAAAATTGTTGCCTTGCTTTGCATTTACCCCTTTCTAAGAGCACACCTGGATGATCATAGCAGCCCTGTTTCTGTGCAGTAGCCTGTTAAACTGCAGTCACTGTGCTGACATGTGTTTGACCCCCTGTATTTCTATTGAAGCCTGATAATTGTCCTTTTGGGCTAATATTTGGCTCCTGTTGGTGGAAACTGCTAAATTTCATTGTATTTTTCTATTTGAGTAATTGAGTACATGAGGGAGAAACTGTAATTCTTCTGCAACATTTGTAGAGTCTTCTACTTTTGGTGTTAATTGATATGATCAGAATCACAGTAATCTTTTTTTTTCTTTCCCCTTTCTTCGTTTCATTTCTAAAGCAAGTTCATCCTAAGAAAATTTGCTTAGTTTCTTTGAACTCCTTAAGTATATAATAATCAGTGAATAAATAATTTATAAAATAAATGGTTTTCTTATGGTATATTTGACCTGAAATGAACATCTCAAGATTAGAAAATGCTGAAATGTTTTTATCATATCCTTTCCTCATGATATTTTCAGATTTTGGTAGTTCAGAAACTGATAAACATTAAAACCTTCTGGTGCTCACCTGAAATAAATCTGGTTCTGACTGTCCTGATGTTTCAGGGTGACATCAGACATCCTGATGTCTTTGGGCACTGACTAAGGTTAAATTCCACTTACTTTCCTCATTGCTTTTAATTAATTGTATAGGTCAATTATGATGCATAGCATGTCAGCAGAATATAAAACTGTATTGGCCTTATGTAAAGCGTAGAGCAGTGGATCAAGTACAATGGCTGATTCAGATGAAAGTAACGTGCGCTGCAGTGCAGGTTTTGGGGTGTAAAGTTAATAGATGTAACTTTCCCCACTTGCACTGATTGCTATACTGTGCACTCCCATGTTAGGAGTGAACTCAATTATTTAACTAAGTCATGATCTAATCTGTGAGGCCATAACTTGCATGTATAAAAATTCCACACAGATATTTCAATAACAATACAATACTGGGAATATTCTCAGAGTGGCATGGATTCTGCTTATGGCAATCAAAATAAGGAGGAGAGGGTGAATTTACTGTTGGAATTCATAATCAAAGGAACAGCACATTAAAGGTGTGTTCTTTGAGACATTTTAATTTTCTTAGAGCCATAACCATTTGAGAATATTTTATTTCAGTATTTTAATTTCAGCCTTTATACGTTGTACTTCACTTATACTTAATTATAATGGTATGTGAAGCAGAGTCACATGCTATTCTTAGGCTTGGAGCTCAACTGTCTCTACCTTTGCAGTGTTAACACAGTGATTTTTGGCTTTTGCCAGCTAACACTTTCCCAGGCAATTCTTGGGCACGTTTTGAGAGCTAACACAATGAGCAGCTTGCAAGTGATTATCCTGGCTTGAAAAGTAAGATAATTTAATATCGTGGAGTGTGCCATTCTTGGCCACCTGGTTCTCACTGCCAGGGAACAGTCCCAGGCATTTAGTTTACTTGTACAGGCATAGCCTCTTAAGTAGGAGAGAAGACTCATTAATTTAACTGGATTGGAGCCAGAGTGCTCAGTCATTTGTATAATCAAATTCTAAAGAGAGGTAATAATATCTTAATTTATATTTTAGTATTACTGATTGCTCATTAATATGTAATCAATCAATCCTTTACATTTCTGAGTCAACTTTTACATGAATTTATTGCTCACTAAGGAGTGCTGCAAGCAGGATTCCATATAAAAGTCCTGACATTGACAGTTGTGGATTCACAAAGTGGTTATCTGGTTCAAAACCATCTTTCAGTTCCACCTGAACTCAATAGGATTTTGAGAAAATCCGTGCTAAACTGAGTGGACAAAAAGATG
The DNA here is from genome assembly GCF_964188355.1 of Buteo buteo. NCBI lineage: Eukaryota > Metazoa > Chordata > Aves > Accipitriformes > Accipitridae > Buteo > Buteo buteo. The sequence goes on along the minus strand of NC_134187.1, from coordinate 19,599,627 downwards.
GCAGATGGGCTTCAGTGTAAATAAGTATATTGCCCAGGGGCATTAGGGTTGCATAATTTAATCCATATTTACAAGACACCAAAACCCGTAACTGTCAGTTAAAACTCAAGAACTGCTCTGAAGTCATTAGCAGCAGCCCCAAAGCCAACAAAACACTCCCCATCATCAGAAAAGATAGCAAGGACAAAACAAGAAGCTTATTTTTGCAGCTGATGTTGCCCTGTATAAAAGCCTGACATGCACTGTCTCAAGTAATGAGTGTGGTTCTGGCCTCTGTCTCTCACAAAGGGCATGAGAGGTTGGAGGGGGACACCAGCAATGTGAAGAAGATGGAGGAGCTGCCTCATAAGGAGAAACTGGACAGATTGAGACTCTTGTGTCTGTACAGAGTAGTCTGAGGAGGATGTGATGGAGATTAGAGAATCACCAGATCCCATCATACCTGAACTAAGAGTCGCTCACTGAAGCTGCTGGTGACTGATTCAGCAACTCCATCTGCAATGGACTGCAGATGGTGGCTGGGGTTGCGTGATCTCCCCGTATCGCACCTTCTGCTGCCACTGTGGGAATCAAAGTCTCAGGCTAGAGGGACCACTGGTCTGAACAAGCTTGGTATTATGTTGTTAAGGTAATTCTGGAAAGATATGTGTTTTATAAGGGCAGCTATTTGTATTTGTGTGCATCTGAATATAAACTCCCCCATTCAGGAATGGACCATACTATTTCCATTTCTTTTGTTTTGAATGTACTTTAAAATCCTTTAAACTTTGCTGCTGCCTTCACAGATTGAATTTTTCTTCTTTAGTTTCCTTCGCAAATTTTCTAGCCTTTCTGATTTCTAGTCAGTATGGATTGATAATAGCCTCCTCTTCCCCCCCCCCCCCCCCCGTTTGTTATGCAAAGCTTTTAAAGTTTCACTTTGTCATTAAGATACCTGTCTAACATGAGTGGGATGGATCACTGCTGAGAAGTGTTTATTTCTCCATTGCCTACCAAGGGAGCTTAGAGAAATAGCTTAGACTAAAAACCTAACTTTCAGGTCGCTAATGCTGGGTGAAATTAATTTGGCCCAACTACATAAAATGCCACCAGGGATTATCCACTGTTTGTTCCTATAAGATCTAACTGTGTTGTAACCACTGTTCCTTAGCCAATCACTAACCTTCAGTGGTGTGGATAATTCAGATTATTTTGCATAAAGCAGTACTGTAGTCTATCAGTGTATTCAGAATTTTCTGATTTCCAGTTGCACGTAGTTTTAAAAAGTGTCCTGAATGTAGATTACTACCGTAGCATAACATCATTATATCCTTTAAAAATACTGCTCTTATTCAAGTCAGGCTAAATATTTGCATTGGGAATACTGACTGCTGCAAGACTAAGGAGGGACACTGGGGGAAAGACATTGTAATCTTGGTTTATATCTTGCATTCTTTTTCTAAGTATCCTCTGCAGATTGCCGTCAAAGATGGCACTAGAGTCAAGAGGCCTTTGCTCTGGTTTGGTACACTTCTACTTTCGTTGTTAGGTAGATGTCTGTGATGTCCACTATGTCAAATCATGAAGAATTTCTATCCGATTTATCTTCAAATCCTTAAGTTTGGGAAGTAAACTACTGCTGTCTTCCCTTTGACATGATTCAATTAAATTTGTCTGTAACATGGTGAGTTTGTGTTTCTGCTAGATCTGTCTTTTTGTCACTTTTTCTTTTTTTTTTAAGTAGTTTTATACCTTCTTGTCTGTTCTGATTATTCCTATCTGAAAAGATTGGCCTTATTGTATGAAGACCCCCATTTATAGTGTTGCACAGGGCCAAAGCCCTCATTTTTTCACTGGTTGTGCAGCCCACCATTCATCTCTGGTATTTTATTTCTTCTCTTGTTTGTGGGCCTGAGAAGGCCATCAAGAAGATCATTTAGAATTTCCTTCTCTTCAGTTCCTTCCAAAATCCTTTAAGTCTCCTATAATTGGTTCCAATATATGCCACCTTCATCTGAGCGATGACAGATGACTTAGTTTATATTCTCCATTCAAACTTTCTGTTAGATTTCCTACTTTTGGTCTATGGAGACTTAATTTCTTTCATTGTCCTCATTTCTTTCCAGCTCTCACTTCCTGATTTCATTAAGACTCTTTAGACTGCATTTTTGGCAATCATAGGGCCACTAAAAAAGACTTTACAAAAGGTATTAAAACTTTTGAAACCCTCAAGGCAGATGGGTCTCTCTTCAAACCTTGTGATTTATTCTGCAGAAGAGTCAGAATAAGCAAACCCCTGGAGTAGAAGCAGGGGTTAGTCACTGTAAGAGAAAACCAAATCCAAACAGTTCTTTTAATGAGCACAGGAGACTTAATGTATGTCTTCATTGTTTGAGATAACACACTTTTACTTCTAAGCAGATCAAGTAGCTTCTACTGGCTATTACTGAGAAGTAGTTCGTTTTCTGGGCAGTATTTATGAGAAAGAAAGTGAAGTTATTTTATATATTGTATTTTATTTATGCATTAGTTCTATGTGTTTGTTTAATTTCAGGTGTAGCAGCCTGAAAAGAGAAAGCATTCAAACATCTGACAATCTGTTAGGGTAATCCCAATTCATAAATATCCAAAGTAAGAAAGGTCACTTTCAGAGCAACTTGACAAACTCATTACAAGCTGATACTTTAGAGATTTTCAAGGAAATAGCCTCTCAATATACTATATATAGTGGATAAATATCCAATGGTAGCATTAGTACCTTTATAACCTGCACAGCCCAACAGATTACATCTTTAAGGCAAGCCACGAATCTGTTCTGAATGTGAAGCTGTATTCCAGAAAGTAGATCTTCAGCTGGCTGAGTGGATTACCTCCATTCATGCAGTAGAAATATATAGCATAAGAGAAAAATAGTTTTGGTTTCTGGTAAAATTTCCTAATTAAGTCCATGTCCAGTAGTGAGTGAATTTGATCCTTATTGGAAACAAAGGAAAATAATTTACTGTAGGACTTATCAGTGATTAATTAGACCAACAAGCCATGCACATTCAGCTTCTCTCAGGTCAGAGGAAATTATTTCTTCCTGACTCATGCCATCAAGTGACAGTTGCTTGAGACTTCACGGAGTAATATGGAGGACATCTCTTAGCCCAGTGGTGATCAGTTTATATTCTGAAAGTTGTTACTGATTACACTTTTAAGTTAAAGGTAATAATGAAACAGGTCATAAAATTATCCAGCTTTTAAAAAATATATAGAGGAAATATGTGACTGTCTGTCCAGTTGCAGTAACAACAGAAGTCAACAGATCTTCAGTTGTCATAGATCCACAGCTGAGACCGAGTTATGACAATTTACACAAGTTCAGTTGCTGGATCCCTGTGGTAGATTTTCCTCCTAACTTGTCTCAATTATTCCTTGCTCCTGTGTAGCCGAGCAGTGCATTACAGCTGTTGCTTTGAGCAAAGAAACAATCTTTTCAACAATCATTGAAACAACTGCATCAATATTTCCTAAAGCAGTCTCGGTCTTGGGTTTCTGCAGGATGGGAGCCTCAGAAGGCATTTATTTGGCTTCTCGTCCCTGTAGTCCCTCCATACCCGCTCTCCATTAATACTGTGTGGTAGGTACAGTGGGAAACCTATGTCATATGACGTAGCTGTAGAGCTGTGCTGCCTCCAGACCATGTTTCTCCTTGAAATCATGATACGAAGAGGCCTAAATCTGATGGCAGAGCACTGATTTGCTCAGGTGTTGCACCCAGGAAAGGGTATCACCTATGTACACTGAGATGCAGTATTATTTCCTGAGGCTCCTCGGGCCATAGGAACTGCAGCATCAGGCAAACTCTGCCACATTCACTACCCAGTGAGTGTAACAAAATGATAGGTCTCGTTTCATAGGTCTCAGAAAGTCTACCTAGAACAAATCAGGGAATCCTCTCTAAACCAATGCCAGAAGCAAAGTGTCATTTAGGAATAATAATCTCACAAGTTTAGACTATGTAGTTTATTGACTATAAATGGCTTGGTTTAAGTGTGGTAAGCCTACTGTATTTACTCTATTAGGTGACTAGTGCTTATTAACTTCAACTGCTGATCCCCTAGACCTGCGGATGAGCTCTGTAGACATGGGATTGAATAAAGCTTTGCTATTATAAGCTGAAGTTCTCTCAGATTCACACCATTGAGATACTTATTTTTCATAATGTTTGGAGAATGCCATCCAGAAAAACCATGTGACGTAACAGACAAGTTTTATCTGTTTTATTATTTGAGCTCTGGAGGAGGTCAGATCAATGGCATCAATACTTGGACTGTGGCACCCATTTTATTATAACAGTGCTTCAGCTTGGTTTGTGAAGACAGTGTTTGCGAAGAAACTGCCTGTTCCAGTGCAAATTCTGTTTCCCCTGAAGCCATTCTAATATTCACTTTACATCACACAGGAAAGTACAACTAATAGAAAAAAGGTCAAAGTCAGACAAAGTAAGTGAATCAAGCAGTCTTACATTAGATTTCTGGGTATGCCTCATGAGCACAGACAGGTGCCGGTGGCTGGTTCATGCAGATTTGTTGACTATTTCAGTTGAACTTAGGAGGTGGATAGTTGCCTTTTATTTGTAAAAACACAGCTGAGGAAACTGATTTTTTAGCAGCTCCTTTGCTACAACTGCACTTTGAAGTATTCTGTAGAACTGTCTTTAAAATTAGTAACATTCAGAATTGCTGGTTTTAGTCAGACTTTGTATGAACATGCATCTGTCTGTGTATATATGTATATATGTCTATGTAAGATTTCTGTTAATTTTAATTTTTCAGTAATATAATCTTCAAATGCAAGAGCAAAGATTGAAGATGTGACTGCTTCCACAGTGCTTATATTGTATAAATAAGCCATTAAACCCAAATTCAGCCCTCAGTTACCGTGGAGCTACTGTATTAGATGAAACTGTCAGTTGTGCTTGGATCCTTTAAGTCTTCTCAACTCCATGATAGTTTTAATCCACTGATACATGTTTGAATGCAATCCCACCTCATTTTCAACATAATTATGGCATGATCATCTGAGAGAAGTTTGTAAAAGCTTTTCCAGCAGCTCTCAGCCAAGATCCGTTTTCATTTACACCTGCATGCCTCGTTAATGTCAATTGCTTTGCAAAGATTAAGTCACTGTCTAGGTTGTTATACTAAGTTCTTCAGAAGGAGTGAGCTGGAACTCTAGAGTTCAATGAATATTGGGGATATAGCATGGTTTTGCTCATTGTAAAAACGTGTTGCAAGCATGCTAGAATCTGAATGAATCAGACTACATTGCTACCTTGTGTCTTTCATCTTTCTGTTATGTATAGGAGAAATGGGGGACAAAGGACAGAAAGGCAGCATGGGACGGCATGGAAAAATTGGTCCTATTGGTTCAAAAGGTATGCTTACTTCAATTGTTTCTCCATTTGTGTTTCAGATGAAAAATCTGTCATCATTTATGTTTGAGAAAAGTTTAAGGGCTTGAAAAATGGTTAACAAGTCTTAGAGTTTACCACAACAGGGAGTTTCTCACACTGTAGTCAGCCACATGACTGACATCTCTCAGCCAGTTACCTTTTGCTCTGACAGCAGTATATTTAGCCTTAAACCAAGGTAAGAATCCTGGTTTAAGGCTAAATAAAGAACTTTGTGCACCATCACACAAGTGTGGACAGTTAAGAGAAGCAGATGGGAAGTTGCACTGTATTTTGGCAGACTTTTAAGAGCCAGAAGACTTGTATTCTAATCTTTCCTACCCCCATAGGCTTCCTATGTGACTTTGGTTAAGTCATTTGAACCAATATTTACTTAAGCATCTAGATTATGAATCTAGATTTAGGCACCAGTGTAGCATATCCAGCCCTTTTCCCTCTACAGCATCTGAATTTCTGTGAAGTACATGAATGTCAAAAAAAGGATATCGATACATATTCTTTGTGTTCAAATTTCATAGCTTTGTCTGGCCTTTATTGTGGAACAACTATGACAGAAAAATCTTTATTTTTGCTTGAGCATATTTCTACTTTCCACATTTGAATGTTACTAGAGAAAAAATCAACAAGTGCTAAATGAACTGTTGACCAAAAAAGCTGCCTTAAATTTATATTCTTTTTCATGTCTTTAGGTGAAAAAGGAGATAATGGTGACATAGGACCACCAGGTCCTAATGGTGACCCAGGTAATCCATGACACACCTTGTATATGTGAAGGATTTTACAAGATGCATGCATCATCACCAAAAATACATGTCTGTTTACATATGGGGGAAATAATGAAAAATTAAATATTTGTATAGGTACTGTAATATTTCACTGTAATATTTTCAAATTACTTAAAATTATTGACGCTGCAGTAGTTGCGGGACTTGTAGTGTATTTGTTGAAACATGTCTCAGAACTCCTCAGAGGTGTGATCACTCCAGAAGACTAGCAGGAACTGAAGTGCAACCATCCGTATCATTCATCACCAGGGCAAAGGGACATCTCTTCATATCCCACTATGGCTCCCAGCCAACACAAAGGAGCAGGTTGGAAGTTCCTGCCCCTCCATGGATTATTGTCATAGGAGCAGGAGATTACCAGAAATACAGATCATCCAGAGAAAAAGGTGAAAGCCTGGCATAAGAAGTGTAAGCCTTACAAAAGTGGCAAATTCAGATTTTACCCAATTTTTCTCTTCCTGGCAGGGTGCACTAGGGGTGCACCAATTAGTTTTCTCATGAGAACATAATTTGTAGCTCTAATTCTTGAGCCAGAGTACCATATACCTAGTCATCAAGCACAGTTTTGCAGTGTAAGTACCCTGTGCTTAGACTGACTTAAGAAACCTAAGCTGAGTAATTGGGTAGTCAAATGCAGATTTGAATAATTACACACAGAACTGGAAACCGTAATTGATCCTAGTTTTGAGATTTGAGCTCATAGATGTAACAATTATCCTTTTAGTATTCTCATTCAGATTATCTTTGTCAAACCAAAATCAATTTGGGTTAATAGACGGTTTTCTATTGTCTTATTTTATTGTAAGAAGTACCATAAATTCTGTACTTTCAAAAGTACAGAACTACATTTTGCAGGTAATTATGTGCATTACATGGTTGGAACATTAGCCTTTTGGATCTGCTGTGTTATGTTCTTTGTGAGGAGCAGGCGCAATGTGCTGTGCAGATTTTTGCTGTGGAAAAAGTGCTCTTTGGAGAAGACTGAAGAGAATAATTTTACTCAGAATGGGAAATTTTAACAAATGTTTTTAGTTAAAAAAAATCTGTTTTGTTTTGTTTGGGTTTTTTGTTTTTGTTTTTGTTTTGTTTTGTTTTTTTTTCGCCAGGGAATATCTGTCTGTGTTTAGGTTAGCACTAATCATGCAGGGCTGAAGCTTCATGGGAAGCGAACTGAGCTGCTCTGGATAGGCTCAGACACCCATGAGAACCATACGATGGTGCAGGGTAGCAAAGGCTCTAGGTTTCTGTCTGTTATTTGCATATATTGTCCTGAAACCAGGACAAATTGTTTAGATAATTATTGAAATTAGATAGCTTTTTGATTTTGTTTTATCTGTATCATTTCACAGGCATCCCCTGTGAGTGCAGCCAGCTAAGGAAGGCTATCGGTGAAATGGATATCCAAGTGGCCCAGCTGACAACAGAACTAAAATTCATAAAAAATGGTAGGTTAATTTTATATAAATATTTTCCTTTCTTGTTGCTTCATTTTACCGGTGTAATTGCTCATAGAGAGTGTCACCGTTCCGCATCTGATTTGTGAAGCTATTTTGGGGTGTACAGTAACTTGGTTTATAGAAATGCGAGTGCTCACTTTTCAGCACTGCCCTCCCCCGCAGCTGTTGCTGGTGTGCGTGAGACAGATAATAAGATATATCTGCTGGTGAAGGAAGAGAAGAGATACAAGGAAGCCCAGCTCTACTGCCACGGAAGAGGAGGGACCCTGAGCATGCCCAAGGATGAGACTGCCAACAATCTCATTGCTTCGTACATCAACCAAGCCGGGCTCACCAGAGTTTTCATCGGGATTAACGACCTAGAGAAAGAGGGAAATTTTGTCTATTCTGACCGATCGCCCATGCAGACCTTCAACAAATGGCGCAGTGGGGAGCCCAACAATGCTTATGATGAGGAGGACTGTGTGGAGATGGTGGCTTCTGGAGGGTGGAATGATGTTGCTTGTCATATTACCATGTATTTTGTGTGTGAATTTGACAAAGAAAATGTCTAAGCTTGTCTGGTCTTTCTTTTTTTTTAAGAAAAGTTTTTAAGCCGATTGTACAAGTTACCCCATGTTTATAGAGTACAAGTGATATTTTGCAAGTATGTGGCATCAGTGTTGTACAGCTGTAAATACAATTTAGGTATTTCAAATATCAGTATTTACCCTTCAGAAGGGAAGAGCAGTGATAAGACATAGCTTGTTTTTTCTGTAGGAAAATATATGTATTTAGATAAAAAGGTGGTTTGGGGCTAAATTCTGCCCTCACGACAGTTAACAAATGTGATTGCATGACTGTAAGGGAAGGCAGAATTTGGCCTCTAGTTGTTAGAATGATTATTTCTGAAGAAGTAGATTTCCGATATTCTTTTATCTTAGCAAAATTTGTAGTTATAAATGTTAATTGCTTGTAGTGCTATAGGGATGTTTCAGCAACAAGGCAAACATTTTGTATACTCCAGGTAGTAATTACAAATATTACTGTAAGTTTTTTGGATGTGAAGATGTTACAACTTTTTTTTTAAAAAAACAGCCAAAGCAAACCAACAAATCAGGAATCCTACCAATTTTGTAATGTTTCTTTATTAAACTGTTCACAGATGTATGACAAGGAGGCACTTGAGTAAACTGTGTCTTAGTGCTGAGAGAGGATAAAGTTCTTATAATTTAGTACTGAAAGAGGGATCCCAGCCCGATGGGTGTTTTGGTTTTGGGGTTGGCTAAAGGTAAAAGTAGGATTTTGATTTTCTGCATTCTTTAGCTGAAAATGATTTAGTGCATGAACTGTTTCAGGCCCCAAATAATTTCTTAAAGTAAGCGCGTTTCACATTTGTATAAGATGATCTTGGTGCATCTTGTTACAAAACAAACAAAATATCAGCCCTCCACAATCTAAGGCAGACTTCATAAATATACAACAAATCTTGTAAAAATGGTTTCACTAGTAGTTCCTTTTGGTAGGGAAATAGCTTACATGTTTACTCAGATTGTAAAGATGAGCCGCTGAAAAGCAGCAAAAGTTTCCAAAATTTTCCTGGTTATGTATATAGAAGTAATAACTAATTTTTCGCAAATAATTTATGTACCAAATTTACAATTGCATGTGATGGAAAATGTGGTGTATATTTAAAAAAAACAACAACATAATTTCACAAAGGAAATTATTAATTACTTTGGATCTTCATAGGAGCCAGTTGCATGACATCATCTCTTGCTGTTAGGCATAGAAAGATGACTGCAAAATCTCTGACTGTGTTTTTTCAGGAATACCTTGCAGAGTGTTTTAAGATGATTTTTAAGGAGAAATGATCCTTTGTATAACATAGTAATCAAAATACATACCTGATCATTATGGGAGATTGGTCTACAGGATATCCACAGTGGATACGGCATGTGGTCCCAGAGATTTCCCTACAGCAAGGGAAGACCAACTCATATCAACTCTACAGTGCTGTGGTATATAAACTATCAATGCCCATACAATTCTGTTCATATCCACAGAGTCTGACAATATTTGATGCGATGCTATCATTATATACCTAAGAAAAGAAACCATTTTGCTTGCTATATTTACTCTGTGAATTTGAATCCATTATATATATATATATATATATACATGTTTGCTATTAATTTTGAAGATCAGTAGCAAATTCCTATAGTATTTGAATATCAGCCCAGGTCCAGAGCAATCACTCTAAGAAATGAACACTCCTTTGATTGCTTTACTTTCTAATAAAGGTAGGTATGATTCCCATATGTTAGGTGTTCTTCCAAGTGTATACTGAAATCTATTAAATAATTTGAATATGGTTCTACGCTAATATTCAAAGACTCTTTACAGAATTTGCAGGGAGCTAACAATTCCAGTGGAGCAATTTGTTTGGTTAGAATAGCGCCTTTTGAATATCATGATTGTTTCCTGCCTGCTATAGAAATCCTCAGAAACCATTTAAATCCCCAACATACTCTTGTAGAATCATTGTAGCTATATTAAACCAGTCCAAACCTGAGTTACAGATATCTAGAGCTCCCTCATTATGTACGTGCTGAAGTTGCTAACTGTTTATTTTTCACCCAGGTTTTGAAAATCTCTGTTGTAATGTTCGATTTCCTCAGAAACATGAAAAGAGGACTTTTGAGGAGGTGGGAAGCTTTTTCAGATGCCAAGTGCTCCTATTTTAGCTGGAAGTCACACCACATTTATAAAGATTGCCTTGATGTGTAGAGCATTTAAGCAGTTTCAATTTCTATTAAAATTTAAGATGAAAAATAAAGGCAATGGAAAAAACATTTATTTCCCCAGTTTTCATGTTCTTCAGGATATATTTTTGCAGCTCTTGATATACGAGATAGAAAGGAAATTAGTTGTATTGTCAGAGTCCTGTACATTGGCTGCACCGGTCCTTGTTTTCACCATTTGGGCAAGGAGAACAAGGCTAGCATGTAAGGTCTCTAGCTGTCCTGCAAGGAGCAAAGAGTGCACATGTGATATTTACCCTTGCGAGGAACAGGACAAGAAATGATGACTGGAAATGAATGAGCCCTTCTCTCAGCCGCCAGTTGCTGACCCCCATAGGTGGACCCTTGCTGGAGGCAGAAATCAATGTTGCATGTAGCGCTCAGCCTGCATGAAGCCTGCTGATGTGCATGGTAAGATTTCCCTTAATCTCAGTGGAATTTGGAGCTATTGTTTTAGGAGAAAAATCAAATGATAAGTTAGTTTTATTTGGTGTATTTTCCATGTGCTTTAAAACCTGCACTGTAATATCATTACTCCTTTTGTGTGGCTCTGTGGAAGCCTTTGGAACATGTCTGTCTGGCAAGCTGGCACTGAGGTTTCCCAGACTTTTCTTACATGCTTTACTTTTGATGGATGATTTTTCCTCATAAATATTTCCCCATAAGCCTTATTTATTTTATTCTTAATTAAGGGGCATGTTGGTGCATTTTAAGAAGGCAACAGTAACAGGTTTGTTTTTTTTAATATAGTTGCCCATTCATGCTCTTGAATGACTTCTTCACATAAAATGCATGTTTCATTCAACTATATTCCACACCTTCAGCTGCTAAGGCTGTGTTATTGTATTACTGATGCCAGGGCCAGATGTTCATCCCCCTTCTAGGATATGAGTTGGCAAAAGTAAAGCATGTAGCTGGCTGGGTCCAAGGGGAGCTCTGTTGCCAGCGAGAGCCCTGCAGTGCTGTGGACAGCCCCGGAGAGCACTGGACGAAGTCTGACCCTGATCGCCACCTGAATTTGCCACTCCTTATCCTGGCTCCTTGGTGGAAAGTGCTTCTCCCACCTGCCTTGTTATCCTGCTCGGCTCCTGGTTTGTTATCCGGCTCGGCTCCTGGTTTGCCATCTCTCATGAACCAGCTGGTCCTTGCTGTGCCCTGACAGCTGATGTGATTATCCCTGAAAATATGGGTTTGTGACAGGTTGCAGGTTAGCAGCAGAACTTCTTCCTGGCTGTGAGTTTTAAACTGTCTTATGCGACAGAGAAGAACTGTAAAAAATTAATATTTATACATGGGATGTAGAGCATCCTTATTCATATAAGTAAAATGGAGTGCTTCATTTTTCATAAGCTCAGGAAATACCAGTTCAAAAATGCATTACAAAATAGCAGCTGGTTGGACTTCTTTTGTTACAGTTTTTGATGAAAAGTGAAATAAGATGAAGTTAAAACAATTTTTTATTGTAAAATATGGTGAAGGTTCAGAATGGACAAAGAAGTTTTGACGTAGGCATTTTTTAAGATGTTTCCTTTCGGAATTTTTCAGAATTTCATTTCTGAGTTCTGAAGCTTCATTTTGACCCATGAAGGGATTTGGTTTTATGTTATTGTTAATATGCTTTACACCATGTTAGTAACAGTGTTCAGTATAATGCTTGAAATATTTTACTTTATTCTTTATGGCTTAATTTCCAATAGGAACAAGTTATCTTTCTGAGAATTCTGTTGTTTGCCATACTGAAAGAGTTTGACACTTGAATGGGTTTCACCTTCTGGGACTGCTATGACACTGTAAACACTCTGAATACAAAGGAATAGGTAGTTCAACCAACATTAAGTAGAAGATATTCTTACTGATTATGAAAGTGATTCATTTAAGTATTATGCCATATAACTAGCAGTTTATGCACTATTACAAGTGTCCAATCATTAAATAAGATAAAATAAATATAAGCATTTTTAAATGTGAAAATCTTACAAATATACTTTCATCCTGAATTAAAACAAAAAGATGTCAAAGTAACCAAATTTCCAGTAAAGCAAGGTTTCACCTAGTTCTATATCCAGATCCAGTTTTTATGGGAAACACAGTGACTTGTGATGCTGCTGGCTGAATCAAATCCTAGAGCAGAAAATTAGCCTACAATGCAAACACTGATTGATTGTACATGACTCTACCCCTTGCACTTTCTGGACTGCTTCCCCTTAACCTTTATTTTCAAGCATTCTGCTCACTTAGCTCTGTATATAAATGCGTGCATGAGTTTGTCCCAAGGGTCAACCTCTTTTCACTGGAGATTGTGGTTTTTAATTTTTGGCTTGCCCTGTGGCGCCAGCGGGTCCACATCACTCAACCTGTTTGCCACAGGTTATGGACCAAGAGATGGGTTTTTTGTCCACCAGGGAGGGCTGGAAATGCTCTGTGAAATGAAACTGTGTCCGTGAAACCACTTGTGATGTGAGAGGTATTGTGCAGGACCGGAGCCGGCCACTCACCCATGCCCTGGAGTGCATATTCCTGGTTGGGGAGAGGCAGTCCAGCCTACTGAGAGGAGAGTTGACCTTGTTATTGTGGGTAAAAAGAAACCAGAGTCTTAAGATTTACTTAGGGGAAAAAATGTGCAGTGGAGGGTTTTGATTATTTGCTTTACAGAGTAGCTGAGAGAAAGAACAGTTTGTTTTTAATTTTGCTGTGTTAGGAGAGTACAAACTATGGGAACCGGGAGAAAAAGGGTTTGTGGAGAGGATGATAGCTGTGTGCTCAAGGTGTTTTTCTGGATGCATGTCTCCTCCTAGCCAGAAGCCTTTCAGTTGGATGAGGAGGGGAGTCCTCTCAAGAGGGAGAGCATGAAATGGAAAAAGTGGGAGAAGCAGTGAGTGGATGTGCAGAACCAGCAGTGAGTGGGATGCCCATGAGGCGGAATGTAAATGTTACCTCCAGCCGTTCTTCTGCTTCCTGCTAGGGAAACGTAATTATCTTGCCCTTTCCATCAAAACGTCTCACTATAGCTCTGGATGGGTAGCTATAAAAATAGAGGGAGGTGACCAATTTAGCACAATGTCTGTGTCTAAATAAAGCCCAGTTTGAGTCTACAGCCAAATAATAGCATCCACTACTCTTTGAGTATATTAATGTATGAAATCACTGGGGATATAATTAAACACTGCTATTCAAAGGCTAGCTATGTAGTATTGATGAGTTTCTGTATATCCTTTACATATGAAAGTGTGAATACTGCCAAGAAGTCAGCAATGGAAGGTCTGGTGTGCATCTGAACGATACATGTGTTACCATACTATCATCTAGTGGCAGTAAGAGGCAAAATGAAGGAGCTGAGTAGTAGTTTGCTTCTGCTTGCATTGGAGTTACCATGTTATTGAGTGCAACCACCGATGTGCAACCACCGATGTGGTATTGAACAACTGATTTCCCAGCTCTGAAGTCTTTTATCAGATTTCTTCTCTTCTTTGTGAAAAGATTATTTTGATTTATAGCAAAGGGATGTGCACTGATTTTAAGTCCAATGCCAGGTGGGAGTTTTGACTAAGAAGTGAGAAGTGTGCCCAAATGAGTTCAATTATCATGCCTTGGAGTTAAGAAAAAGAAAACAAGTCAAGCTGTGCTCTGCAGGCCAGCATCTAAACTGCAGGTGCAGATCTTCACCTGACATCAATCAACTTCGGTGAAGCCAAATTGATTTGTACCTGCTGAGGATTTGGCACAGTTTCTTCATAAATTCTAGATTTATGTTTATTTCGGCAAGAAAGAGACAGAGAGAGGGAGGAATTTTGATGTTTATAATTCATTCTGACTGCTGTTATTCAAAGTTTGAGCTGGTGTAATGGATACATCTCTCATGCAAATTTCTGGGCTATAATCAGTTATGACACAAATATTGAATGTAAAATAGTTGAAGTAGATGTATGTTGTGAAACTTTAACCTTGAAAGTACACAAGGGGTATGATGCAGAACACAAAGAAGCAGTAAAAGCATTCAACATAAAGAATAATTCCTCCAACATTTTGTATTCTTCTATGAAAATTAAACCTTTGCTTTTTGCCATACAAAACCTTGATTCATAGGAGTGGACGGGTGCCATCTAGTGAAGAAAAGATTTGTTGCATATCTAAAGAGCCACAAATCCAACTTTGTTCCAGCTTCATCCTTTAGTATGGTCGGAATGATAAGGACAGACAAACATTCTGCAAGAGGGAAATTAAGCAATATGTTCATTTCACTGTGTTTGTAGCACACACTGAAATAAAAGAAGGTATAAAAATGCAAAATACTAACTTCCTTATTACAAAATGCCCTGCACATATAATATCAGCCTGTTTTATTTAATTCCATTCCCTGCTTCTTCCCCAGCATCACTTCCCTTCTCCTCTAGATAAAAAAAATCTAATACAGTAACTTGTGACTTATTTAGGTAAAGTTCAATATATCTTCAAAATATACCCAGCTAGATTAGCAGAAAAAAATATAGTTGACCTTGATGTAGGCAATTCCTTTTTCGTGCTGATTTTTGGCTACATCTTACTATTCAGAAGCTTCTGAAAGTGGAAGATAAATTCTGGATCCCTTAACCTGGCACTGCAAAAGCATAAATGCATTACAGCTGATGCATTGACACCATGCCTAACACTTAGTGATAACATCTCTTTGTAAAAAATACTCTTTGAGACGACTGTCCTAGTCTCCACAGTGTACTCAGTTTTCTTCTTAAAGCTTCTCTTCCTTTTGCATCTCATCAGACCCACAAGGGAAGTTAATTGTTTACTTTTATTATATATTTGATACTGTATTATCTTGGAAATTGATTTGCCTGTGCAGTTGTTTTGAATCATAAGCGATTTAAAATGGATTCTTTGAAAATATGGTTTATACTATTAACTAAGATGAACCTCCTTTAAGTTTAGACCAGAGTAAATAGAAGATCAACAAATCTACCCCATGAGACAAATCTGCTTCATGATTTTAAATTAAACAAAATGGGCTGGTTGTTAACAGATGAGAAGTCAGCATGCATTGACATTACAGTTCAGATAAAGCAGGGCCTGAGTTCACTGACACCAGGACCTACTGTGGTATGTTCATTATTAGCTGACACCAGGGATACCTGCTCTGGTGCTTTGTGAGCCTTATATTTATTTGGCCAGTTTTCTGTGGGCCAAATTCTCTCTTTCTGGTGCCACTTGCAGATCATTATCTAGCAGTGCCTGCCTCAGGTATTGGCTGCTCCTTCTATCATCAGCGTTAGCCCAGTTTTTGAAGAACAAGGCTAATGCGATTGCATGCCGTATTTCCTTCTAACAACTTTTGAACCTTTTACCATTTTCAACCAGGTGTGACAGAAAGTGTCAGGGATCTGAAGTTTTTAAACATTTTGTGTAAAGATGTAAGTGGGTAATGAACAAAGATTTCCCTCAGTCCCTCCTCAGGAAATAGCTGCAGTGTGAACTCATCTGTTGTTAAACACCAAAGAGTCATCTTGGAGACAGACTATACAAAATCCTAACCGCAGGAAAAGATTTGATTAGAAATTGTACTTTCAGGCACTGAAGACTTGAGATAATAGTGGTGGATGCTATAGGAAACCAGCCTTTCTCAGTCCGATTGCCCACAGAACAACTCATCTGTTCTATGATGTCCAGTTGATGGTATGCTGGCTGCAGTGAAAAGGGACCATTAGATCACCTCTTATCCTAGAAGAGAACATTTTCCATACATGTCTCTTTGAATCAGCTTTGCTGTGATTTGAGTGTAAATGATATTTGATCATTTTTTTAGTTAGTCCGATACTGATCCCATCCCTTTTCCCCCCCTTGTCGAGATCACTAACCAGGGATGAAGACAGAATTTTCAAAACCACTCAGCATTGTCCTGTCTCTCCTGGGAGCAAGAACAGGCATTGACAGAGCCGGGCAATATAAAGTCCTGTGCATCCCACCTTTTCTGCTGGAAGCATGCTGCATGCTTTATGTTTGCATTTATATAATGTTTTATGCCTTTTCCAACTGGATGTATTTTGCTTCCCTTACTCTACCTTGTTTATGCTGTGATGGGATATAGGCAAAAAAAAATGGCCTTGTCTGCTGTTTAAGCAAATAATGTATATGTGTGATTGGAGGCTACAGATAAGTACCTTCACAGAAATCCATTTTTAATAGTGAGCAGACAGGGGAAAATAATTTGTCATAAGATTACAGAGAGGAATATTTAAACCTGTTATGAAATTTCTAAAGAACTTAAGGAGTATGATAATGATTATGCAGGCTAGGTTTTTTGCTAGATATGTAATGAAAATGAAAAGATATCAAAGACACACAGTGGAAATCAATATTAACTAAGGTATTATGTATGAAATTAGGCTAGAAAAGAAGAAAATAATATTTCATGTAAAAAGGATTGAAGGAAAGCAGTCATGGGGCATAATTAACTGGGCATTCCTTACTTTTGTGGTTTTGGTGAGCCTATTTTACCCTTAATTACCCTGAACTGATTTTTTTAAAAGGTTTCTTCAAGCTAGGTACTGGTTTTTTGCATGTTCTCAATCCCTGACTTCATTGCCAATCTTCTAACAGAGGACGGTTCACCTTGCTGTAAGTGACAGTGTGTAGGGTTTACTGTGCTGGGAACACCACTACAGCAGGCAACCTAGCCTGGTAGGCGTTTTGCCTAGTTAAGGTCAAATTTTTGCACCCCTTGAACAGAGGACAGTGGATAAATTTGCTGAATGTCTTGGGGTGCCTCAAAGGGCACTAGGTGCCTCTGTATGAGGCAGCTGAATTGAGCCCATTGTGATGATCAGTTTAGCCTCCTGCTAATTACCACTGACAGCTTTGATGGGAGATTTCTGCTGGCTGTGAGAACTTATGCTCTGTGCACACAGGCCAACACCTAAATGGAGACTTTTAAATGGAAGTGTCCAGATCCCCTTAGCTCCCCTGACTGCTCCTGGTTTACCAGAAGCCTTGGCTCAGGTTTGCTGGATGGGAGTTGTCTCCTCTAGTTTTAAACACTAGCTCTGTAGATATCTGCATCTGAGCTAGTCACACTGTCTCTCTTTATAGTCTGTGGGGAGAAATAAGTGCATTCAGGGTATGATTCATCTGTCCTATTTTAGATGTCTAAATTGGGATGTGAACGTTCCTTGTTCTGACTCCTCATTTCTTTCCATGGCCCTAAGGTGAGACCAAGGTGACAAGCTAAAACGCAGACATTTCTGTCTGATCAGATGAATCCCACCCATCAAATCTCAGGAACTTCCACCCCCAAATCCCCATTATATAGAGCTGGCACTCAGATGTTTTCCTTGCTGACCAGCTGTGCTTGTCATGTAAAGTTATGAAGAGAGGCTATTTGAGGTTGTGAAGGAGGTGTGACCTCCACTAGAAGAGCATGACCTGCCATGGTGACTTTTTGTCACATGGTGGGTCCAGATGCTCCTTCTATCATGCAGCCCAGTGTGGTACTGACTCATGAGTCACACTCAGGAAAAAAATCAGTGCTCTGCCTGCAGAAAATAACTCTCCTTTCTCCCCTTCCCAAACTGGCAGCTATGATCACTATATTAGAGGCAAGCTGAATTTCTTCTTATCTCTCTTTCTTGCATGAGAGAGAGAGAATAATGGTTGCCTGGCATCCTGGCATTGTTTCTTCCTTCCCTGCTACCTGTGATATGTGCCTTTCCTAGTCTGTGCTGCAAAGCTATAAATAGCACCTCCAAGAGAGACAAGGGGCAGCAGAAAGAAGAAACCACAAGCACTGCCATGGCAGAGACCATTTCAGTGCCTTCGATGCACAGAGTGTCTTGCTTGACTAGTTTCACCAGCAAAAGCTCAACAGAGAAGCACTGTGGGTGTGCTTCATAACCCAGATGGGAATGTACCATATTGAATGTGTTAAAAAGGTTACAGACTTCCTGCTTGTAAATGTAAAATAAGACACGTTCCAGTAACCCAGCTCTAGCTAGGACTATACTGGGTTTTTGTAAGCTGGTCCTCAACCCTTCACCTAAATCTGTGAGCTAGGAGACAAAGGAAAAAGAAAAAAGTTCCTTTTGCATGGAGCGTGCAAGAACAGGAACTCAGATGGGGAGATGGGAAGCTCTAGGGGCAAGCCTGAAGCTCTCAGGACAAGGTGGCTGATGGGGGTGATAAGGAGAACACTGCCCTAAAGGTCTCTGGAAGAGTTATGATGTGCTCATGACAGAAGGTCTTGCAAGCATAATGCTCTTTCTTTTTCGGACAGAAAGACCCCATGGAGTCTTTCCTTAGTGAAAGGTATGTTCAGAGCATAAATGTGGTTATAACACAAACAACTTTTTGATACAACAGAGATAAAAAATCCCTTTTTTTTTTTTTTTTTTTTTTTGTGTGTGTGAAACAAACTCTGGGGGTTTTGGCCTTTCTGAAAGGGTTTAGGCTGCCAGGGGAGGCATATGCTGCAAAGAATCTTCTGCAACACACTGTGTGTGGTATCTCTGCCCTTTTAAGTGTCTACTGGGGAAAAATGCCAGTGAGGAGGGGTGTGGAGGCATCATGTGGTGCTGGCACAACAGTCAGTGCTAATCAGCAGAAAGAGGGGTCAGGCCTGCAAATCCAGCAACATCATTGGAGAGCACAAGCACATTTGAACTACCCAGAGAATAAATGCTTGGTGGTGCATCATGAAAATGCTTTACTGAGGTGCTGGTACTACATAGACAACATATTTCTTTTTAATTTGATGGGAAAAGCTTTTGTCTGCTGTGATGAAATAGGAAAGGCTGAAAGATTTACTGTCTCGAGGTTAATTGCAATCAGATCTTTCGTGCAATTAATTTTAACAGGGGAAGAGAATCATGGGCCAGAAAAGAGGAAAGGCAGGTTAAAGAATATTTAGATGAGTTAGAAATGTTCTAGTCAGCAGGGTCAGGTGAAATTTGGTACAGAATACTTAAGAAAGTTGCCAAAGCAATTGCTGAGCTATTAGTGATTGTCTTCAGATGCTTATGGAGGATCAAGAGGTCTCAGAGCCCTAGAGAAGCTTTCACATAGTACCTATATTTAAAGAAAAAGAAAGATAAAGTAACACATTGAGCAGCTTAACTGGGATACCAGAGCAAATGGTTAAACAATTAAGTAAAGGCACCAAGTAGATAGCAAAGTGATGGAGACAGTCATTGTGGATTTGTCAATAACAAATCATGTCAAATTCACCTTTATATTTTTTACTTTGTGATCTGGTATGTCTAGAAAACCAATAAGATGTGGTATTTCTTGATGCTCACATGCCAAATGGGGAATAGCTTTAATTAGTTCCCAGAAAGTGAGTGCACTGCTTAAAAAACCTACTGTCAAAGAAACAGTATCAGTGCTTTGGGGTAAAAATGAGAGGGCATTTCAGGTCAGAGTTCTGTGAGCTTTATCCTGAACACAATTCTACTCAGTATTTATACTGATATTTTGAATGATATGATGAAGGAGTAAGGAGGATTTCAAGAACTGTGGGTGACAGGATCCTATTTAAAATTGATTTTTACTCAGTAGAAAAATGGCTGATATCGACCAATGAAATACAATAACAGAAAGGGAAAAGTACTGTACATAAGAAAAAAGTGACCAAATGCCCTAGAATATGTGAAAGGCAGAAAAGATTGGGAGGTTTCAGGGCTAAGATCAGTACTAAACTGCAAAAGATTTCAAGATTTGATGGTTTATTGAGTCATTTCATTCTGGGATATACTTGTATATAAAGACATGGAAGAGAGTTATTTTCTTTTCCCCTGTGTAGGTGGGGTCTCAGCTGGAATAGTGGGTTCATTTCTGAGCAGTGGGTATGGACAAAATGTTGGGAATCCAAAGATGAAGCAACAAGACTGATCAACAGTAGGAAAATGTGACCTGTGAAGTAAGACTAAGAGCTCCATTTAATCTAGAAAAGGCTAAGTAAGGAAGTGTATGGTGCAAGATGTAAAGGCTCTTTATAAAGGAGATGATAACTGATCATTTCCAATGTCCACTGATGACATGGCATGAAGAAATAGGCTAAATGTGAAGCCAACAAGGTTTGGTTTGGATACTGGGAAAAATCTAACAAAAGGGACAGTTAAGCTCTGAAATGGTTTTTCTAGTGAAGCAGTGGTATCATTATTATTATTGTTGTTGTTGTTATTAAGTATTTCCATGTTCTTCACTGGAAATAATTCCACATTAAATACAAAAAATTCTTTTGGGCTTGTTTTAAAAGCAAGATAAACTGGATTCGGCCCCTCTGCAGAGGGATGGACTAAACTAGTGATTCCTAATACTGCTGTAGCTAAACATCCCTGCTGCTGCCTTTACATCTTCAGTGCTCTACTGCTTTTGACTCCTGCTACTCCCCTGCCTGCTTCCCAGCCCCTGCTCTTTCCTTTTTGCAGCTGTCCTGCCTTCCACACACCAGCCGACGCTGCTGCTGTCTTCTGCTTGCCTCTTAATTGACACTCCTGGCAGTGGTGGCTGGGAACACAAAAAGCCCATAAGAGATTGTCATGACTAGCACACCTCACTCCTTGGAAGCTGCTGTGCTATATAGTTTCTTCTGGTCCCTTCCAGGCCCGTATTTCTGTGCTGCCATGATGCTATGACTTCTTTTCCTGGCAGAGTGTAGTGTGACATAGACAGTGCTTGATAATGAGTGTGAAGCAGAACTGTGCAAAAAGGATTTTGAGTCTTCTTCTCAGTCAGCTGTATGCTAATCTGGCCACCTATCTATGCCTGCCCAGCATCAAGGATACACGGTTATGCTGACTTCCAGTAGCTGTGAGGTTTTTGTTGATTTTCCTAGCCAAATCCTTTGCTGCTCTTGTTTGTAGCTCAGGCACCTTTGGGCTGGCTCAGCACCAAGGGCAAATCAAGTAATAACACAGCAAGTCTCCTGTGGCTGGCAGTGCAAGCACTGGTGCTGTGCTGTGCTCCTGGCACAGTGCAACACAGGCCAAAGGCAGCCAGGAAAATGTGCCCCAAATGAAATCTTGCTGTGAGCATGTTAGGCTAACTTCTGCAATCTTATAAATAGCCATATGTGTTTACACTGCAAAAAGAATTACACCCACACACATACAATATCACTCCAAAATAAGGCAACATAAACTGTTAATGTTTGGCCTTTTGGAATCAATATTAAGTCCAGTGATTGCTTGCTGCTCAGATGTATAACTTTGCTTTGGGATCTCCATAATATTTTCCTAACTTTGATGTCTTAACAGACTGTCACCAGCAGATACTGGAGTGGAAACAGACATGAGAACAGCCTGGAGAAGAGAAGGCTCCAGAGAGTCTTTACAGCGGCCTTAAAGTACCTAAAAAGGGGCTACAGGAAAGCTGGAGGGGTACTTTTTACAAGGGCATGTAGTGATAGGACAAAGGGTAATGGAAGAAGTTCTTCACTGTGAGGGTGGTGAGGCACCAGCACAGGTTGTCCAGAAAGGTTGTGGCTGCCCCATCCCTGGCAGTGTCCAAGGCCAGGTTGGATGGGGCTTTGAGCAACCTGGTCTAGTGGAAGGTGTCCCTGCCCATGGCAGGGGGGTTGGAACTAGATGATCTTTAAGGTCCCTTCCAATGCAAACCATTCTATGATTCTATGGTAAGTTTGGTTGGTGGGTTTTTTGTTTCTTTTAGGGTTTCTAAGTAATATTTTTGAGAAGCTAAATTATATTTCACAGAAATATAAGGGTATTTCCACTAGAATTAATTGTTCCAACTTAAATATTTGTTTTCTAAAGTAATTTCAATGAAAGCTTGTAAATGTTTCAAGTAGTGTTTCACATTTGCTTGTATTGAGCATGACTCCAACTAGATTTATCTGATAGCTGTTGGTACTTGTATGGGAAGAGACCATGAATAGTCAGTCCTTTCCATACTGCACATGCTCCTCACAAATCTACAGACCGCTACTGTAACTCATCCCTCTTCCTAGTCTGTTGAGATGTTGCTCCCCTGTTTCAGGACTGTGAGTATGACCCTATCATTTTCTCTTCCTCTGCCACTGCCCTAGTCCTTTTCTCACACTAGCATATGCTCTCCTGCTTCAGATGTAAGTGATGGATGGCATCAACTGTTGGACTCAACCAAAAGAATAGGCAGAAGTAAGTCAGGATACTTTTTTCTTAGAAGGCTTCTGTGGGCTCCGCAACCTCCACATGGACCTTCCCATGCTCATCGCTTTAGTTTCATGTTATCCACTGAAAGAGTGTTCTGATAACTGATGGTCAAAATCCTGGAAGTAAATTACTAAATCTCTGACTGAAGAAAGATCACAGCAATTCCCTGTGTCTATTGCTTGTATGTCTGATGCAGACAATGATGTCCTAAACCAGCACAAAAACATTTTCTAGAGTAAACCCGGGCAGTCTTAAAGTCTAAGCTATGCACAACATGGATTGAAGCCCCCTGTTTGCCCTGTAGCCCTAGCACAGTGCTTTCTATTTGGTCAAGGCCTCTGGGAATCAGCTTTATTAGTAAAAATTATGATTGTGGTAAGTATATCTTTTGATAATATGACTCAGCAATAAAAACATAAGTATATGTCAGCCTTACATCCTTGAGGGAAATATAACTTTAAAAAAATTAAGTTCTACAATTCTGTGTCACCTTATACATGCCTTTTACATTTTTCAGTATATGCCTCTTGTAAAACATGTAGATAGTAAGAGTATCCTGAGTACATGTGTACTCTCTTTTTGAAACTAATGACTAATTCCAGGCATATTAGTTTTCTTGGCTGTTGAAAGGGCAGAGAAAAAATCATGGACATGCTAAACAAATTATCTTTAATAGTCTGTTCATCTCAAAGCAGAAAAAAATCACTCTTTATCTGACTTTCTACATCTGAATGACTTAGCATGTGAAGATACAGGAAAAAAAGTAAACTTCTCTTTCTAGGTGAAGATCAAAAAGTCTTTTACAGACTAAAAATTAAGGTTCTCAAATCCCTGTGCATTAGGTAATGATCTAATTTTACATGTGGGAGAAATTAAAGCACAAAGAAATTATCAGTTTTATGAACCATATCATTGCAAACCTGTGAGAAAGAGCAGAATAAAACCTAAAACTCTTCAGCATAGTCTTTTGCTTTAATTAAAATTCTTTCCTAAAAGTAGTTGTTCTCAGGAGTTTTAGTAGATGTACATGTTGAAATTCTACTAATATAACTCATTGAAATATATATTGCATCTTTTGAAAGCTTGGAAATGAGGTTCTTGTCTTTTGAGGGTAAGCATGGACATTCTACAGCAGAGCTCATAAAAAGGAAGTTACTTTTTGATTGGCAAACCCCTCTCCTTTCCTCCCTATGCTTCATCATAAACTACAGGTCAGTAGCATAATCTGTTTTTTGGGTGTCTTTGGAGTAAATGGACTTATGTACTATAGGTGAGAGAGATTATTAATAAAAAGATGAAAAAATATCCTGGGGAATTGCTTTGTGTTATGAAACCTCATGCTTACATCCATTTTCATGAAAGAAGAGAGACTATATTCTTTAAAAACAGTCATAATTAAAAGATTGTTTTTGTGGCTCATTACTGAATCATTTATAAACCTAAAGGGGGAGAACTCAAACTAGCTGGTATCTGCAAGAGAAAGGGCAGGTGGCTGCTGATATAGGCAGATGTGTATCTTCGAACTGAACTACTCGCAAATGTCATGTGAAATAACTGAAAATATCAGAAGTAGGAATTACACATACAGAAGTTGATGACCATGAGAAAACATGCATGCAGCTATGGACCGCAGGCTAGAAATTACCCTTCCTATCTATATTCAAAAAACTGTGAAAAGGCTCTGACAGATTTAGCTGCAGCAATTTCAAATGTTACTTCTCCTGCCTGCCCTATTTTTCCGACAAAGGTTGCCACCACTTAGCAGAAGAGGCAAAATGGGACAGGTTGCTGCGCTTCACCCACTTCTGGTCACACCTTGCATACTAACACAATTCTCTCTTACAGTGGATGGGGTTAATACAGCGAAATGGGGTGACTGAAGTGTGGACACGCATCTGGCTCTCTTGCTGCTGGGATAATGACAGCAGTTTCTGTCAGAGAAATGAGGGGAAGAGCCTGACTGCTAATGTTCTTACCAGCCCATCATTCAGTCTGCAGATCAGAAGCAGTTTCACCCCCCCTGTTCCTGCAACGGCCCCACGCCATTACACCAGCTATCAGGCAGGCTGTTTCTGCGATGGCAGACATACTATGTGCTGTGTGCCCTTGGCAGTAAGATGCAGAATTGCAGGGGAGGTTGGACTGACCTTTGGAGGTCACCCGGCCCAAGCCTCTGCTCAAAGCAAGGCTAACTTCACACACAGCTATGCACGTGCACTGGCAGACATTAACGTTTCCTCTGTAAACTGATTTCACGGAGCGTTTCCTTTTCACATGCTCTTCTGGAGTAGTTCACTTTTATAGATTAAGAACACAGAGCACAAAAAAGTGATTTTTTTTTTTTAAAAGGAAAAAGTGCTTGGTCATAAATGGAAGCTGATGTGTAGGTGCATTTTTTTTGTTTTGTTTGACATACAAGTTTTCACAAAGTATTAAATTTCTGGTTTCTTCTTTTTAATAGATATTGTTTACAACAGATGAACTTTTTACTCCATCAGAAAATCTATTAAAGGTACAGTAGGCTGATACTCAGTTTGCCCAAGACCGGTGAGTTTGCATGTTATAAAAACCAAAAATATCCAGTGGGGTGGGGGAGAGGAAAAGTAATCATGATGTGCAAAACAAATACGTAGTTCATGTGTCTAGTTTCATGTTGGTATTACACAGAAGTTGGCAATTGTACAATAAATTTTAGGCTTTTTACTTGGGTTCCTTTACCTCTCATGGTTATTCTTGGATCTCAACTCTCCAAGTGAGATGGGTTGAACTCTGCATATTCTCTATAAACAGAGATAGGATAAGCTGTCTCCCTCTCCTGAATATTATGCATAATCCTGGAGCTCCATTGCAAGCTTGGAACATCTAGTTGTCATCTAACATGGCAAGAAACAAAAGTTCCCCAAAGAAAATCCAACCATTAAGTATATAAAGGAAGAACGAATGGCTCCGGAGCGTGGACCAATAAGATATAGAAATGATGACAAATGTGACAGTCAAGTCTTTGAAATGGTAGGTGGTGTGAAAGTTTATGAGCATTTAACCTCTACTCCTTCACTGCTCACTTCAATTGTCAAACTAAGCAGACTGTGGGGAGCAAACTTCATAGAGGATGTGCTAATTTTTTAAACCATATTTGTATTCTTGCTTCTACATCCCCCTTTGTTTTTGGTAATGACAAGGTTTCAGCAGGATTCTTATTCTTTGGACAAGAAAAACAGCTAAGTACATTTTGGAGTGTAGGCACATCTTTTGAGAATTGTGACGTGAAAATGAGAGAAACAATGAAATTTGACAGTTATCAAGATCAAAGCCAACCTCCAGTTGGCCAGAGGAATGGAAAGACCTTGCAATGAACTTTTTTTCATTTAAAACACAAGTACAACACTGGGACAAAATTTCAGAAGCACAAGAGTTAGTATGAGGCAGAACTTCTAGGAGGGAAAAAAAGTAAAATTAAAATGCATTTTTCAAATTTTTGTCCATCTCATGAACCCCTGGCTTTACCAGCTCCATAGTAAAACAGCTTCTGGGAAGCAGTGCTGCCAGGAAGATGAAGAGCTGAGTTATTAAGGAACTGGTTACCCACATAGCTCAGACAGCTTGGGAGACTGTTGAGGTAGCATGTTTGGTGTTTGTGGCATGTGGGAGCCAGCTGGCTGCAGAGCGAGGCAGTAGCTCTAGAGAATTCATCTTTGTTATTGTATTATCTTGATTTCCAGCTGCCCAGGGAACCGGTAAGCCTTACCAGCTCCTTTATGAGCTTGGATGGTGGCTGAGAACTCAGCCAGCCAGACTGCTTAAAAAACCCCCAAAGAGCTCAGGGATTAAGCAATGCAGGAGTTGGCTAGATAAAGGCCTTTAGCAGCCAAGCACCCAGGAGATGGGTGGGGGGCAGAGTGGTCAAAAATGAGTAGATTTTCCTCAAAGGTTGCAACATAATCAGCGTATCCCTGCAGAATACTTTGATCCTATCAAATCCATTATTTTCTGACTGCTGCTGGGAAATTTCTGATAAGCTCCAAATCTAAAAAACAAGTAAAAATCTTTGCATTCGTGTTTTTGCTTTTTACGTAATGAAGTGATAAGATATGTAGGCTTCACACTACACTAAGTACAGTAGAATGTAATACAGGTCTGAAGACAAAGGACCTTATTTTGCAGTATCTTTTCTCCATTTACACTTGTGAAAGTGACTGTAAAATAGGTTTTACAGTGAACACACTAGTGAAAATGCTCAGATACCTTCTAAGACATATTTCCTCTGGCCTGTGACTGTTCTTCCAGTGGAGAAAGAATTGTACAAGCTTGATTATGATTACACAACTTTCTGATTTTTGATTACAGATTTAATTCAATTGCTGGCTCATTACTGCCATAATAACAACTTCTGAAATGTACTAATCTGTAATCAGAACTCAGGCATAACAATATGGTTGAAAATTATTTCTGTGAACCAAATGAGACATTTTGTCCCTCAACTACCATTTTCTTTCATTGCAGGGTAAATAATGGTGCAAAACATCCTTTGGACACTTCCTTCTTCTGGTGGCCTCTCTTCAAGAAGCAACTGAAAATTTCATCTTACCTCTGACAGGCTTAATTATTTAAGTAAACTATTACTGTAACATTTAGATACATAAAAATCTTATTGAAGTCAGCAGGGTTATGGTGAATTTTTAATACTTCGGAATTGAAAGCAAAATTTAATATATTGAAATGAACATCTTCAGCGTCTTTTAATGTAAACCAACATAATCCTTTGCTTGATGCAACTTACAATTTAGCTATGACATTAAATGTTGGGGAAAAATTTGTTCTGTTTATTACAGTATAAATAGCTGCCTGCATTTAACTGAGAGCAGAATATAGAAGCACAGTCCAGAATTTAAACCAGATCAGTTTGCTCACTATGGAAAACAGATAGATGACAAGGAGAAGGATTTCAGGTAATACAGTGAATACCATTCAGATTATAAATAATGGTAGTCTTCAAATGACACTCAAGAGATGGAAAGAAGCAATAAAATTAGGTAGTTTTACTGTGATATTTTCCAGTTCTTAGATGATGACTGTAATAATTTACCTTCTGCTTGAAATAGCTACTTTATAGTACGAAGAACCCCTGAAACTACAGATTTTTTTTCATCCACTGGGAATGCAGCGCTTCAGCTTTCATACAACTCTCTTGTTTAACCGGTAGGTAGAATTAGTCTGTGCTGGGCTGTGAAGAGCTTCATGCATATCTGAATACTTTTTGTGGTGCCACAAGTCTATTCTACAATGGCCCTTATAGCCAGGAAATACTAATTTTTTTCCTACTTTGCACTGAAATTTATTAATTCTGAAAATGTTCCTGAAATTGACAGTGGTTATCTCAAAATACAGATGCATCCAAACTGAAGTTCTGCAACTGAATTATTTTATTAGTCAAATTTAGATTTTGGTGTGAATGGTCAAAATGGTCCTTTTACTAAAATGGACTGGACCAAAAGTCCAGATAAAACCAAACAAATCTTTAAAGTCTTTCCTTCGCAGCTCAGGATCCCAATGAACACATTTCTCATTTTTATGCTTACTATGAATACTTAGCTATGTTTTAAGCCATATATATCTATGTTTTAAGCTAGTCATACACTTTTTCTCAATGTAGTCATACACTTTTTCAGTTAAACTTTTCCTTTCACATCTAAAGGTGGAGAAAATGCTCCCACTCCTCCTCTTCCCTAGTCTAGCAGTTTTCTGGAAGACAAATTAGCAAGTGAATATTACCCCTAAACACCACATAAATCTAATATAAATACTTCCACAAAGTTTTGATTGCATGTGAATTCTTTGAAAATGAATTGGGATATGTTATGGGTTTTTTGATTGCTTTGCAGCCATAAATTGATTTTTATTCCACAACCTGCATTTGTACATAGCTCTTGATGTTGCCACACTTTCATGTGCTAAAACCAGTATTTGCATTCAAAGTTTATGGAGTGTGCATCTCTCTTTATCTTAGTTGCAAACAAAAGAAAAGTTATATTCTCTATATGTCTTTTTTGTTCAACAGGCATGATCGGTCCATTACCCAGCTCTGAGCACCTGGCATTATCTGTTGATATGAGGTAAACCTTTCTTTGCTGGAAACTGTGTCCCTCATATATCAATTCAGCAACATGTTTGAAGCAACATAAAAGACTAATTTTGAAACAAGGTAAAAGACTAATTTCTGAAAAGTTCCTAGATTTCATAGAGAAAGAGCTGTTGGATCATTACATTGTGTAGTTAAGGCTACAGGTATGTTATTTTAGGAGGAAGTGGATTTCAGAGTTTGTAATTGGCATAAGTAATTCCTTAAAACATGACATTTGGAAAACAGTATTATTGCAATAGCCACATCATATCAAGGACAAGATGGCAGTGGAATGAGTGAGGGAAGAAACAGCTGTTGATTTCCTTGTTTTTCACCACTTATATGAATCTTTTATGCAGGGTTTGACATTAGTAAGCGTTTTAAAGAGGATCATATATTTTGGCAGTACAAAGAAAAATCCTTCATATAGGATACAAGGCCAGCAACAGCAAGCATCCAGAGAACCATTTTCCTTACAGGATTCCTGAGCTGCTTCCACAAGAACAAATGAAATGTCACCCTCAGAAGACGACCAGGGAACTAGTGTAGGGCAAATATACCTTATAATATATATAAGGTATAAGCTCAGAATACCTTGTGTGACAAGTAAGTGCTAGGATATCTATTTTGTCCAGAGAAATAAGGAGAAACGAGGTGATTTATAGCAGGTAAACAGGAAGTCTGTAGAAAATATGAGATTTGATTCCACATCTCCAGAGCCAGATTAGCATTTTAACTAGGACTTTTCTCCCTTACCAGTAATCACTTGTATCTAGTATCTCATGCTAGAAATGACCTGGTCTTCATAGCTGGTCTTCTATTCCTTTCTGGTTCACGCTGCAATTTGTGGCTATGATGTGGTATGTAATGCCATCATAGAAAGGTGGTTTTTAGTTTACCTGCATTTCCATTTTCTGTATTTCTATTTAACCAGAAACTTCTTCACTGCTTATAAAATAAGAAACAGGTTTTTTGTCTATGTAAGAAAAATTCTGAGAGTTTTACTAGTCCAAATGATCTTTTTTAGAGATTATCTTTCACGTAAGGACTTTTGGTCCTTAGTAGGCCTTTCTGTGATGTCTTTCATACTGGAAAGGAGTAGAACTGTTGAGAAAACCTCGATAAAATAAGGAGCCCATCAAAAGTGACATTCTAAACTTGTGGCAAATCTCCATGAAGGGAAAGGCTCCTCCACAGGAGCCCCAGTTGAGCTCCTCCATTCTTCTCCATCTCTGCAGCTCCAGGAAGCTGGCCACCCTCCTCAGCGCTCGATAAACACTTCAGCATCCATTAGAGAAAAAACACAAATCAAAAACACAAAACAGGAGAAAGGAATGGCTCATGCAAAGAAACAAATGCCTCAACCCTATTTCAGGTAGGTCTTAACAATTTTGACAGCTTATTTTCTGTTAGCTGGGAAGCACTCTGTAACACCCACACCAGAACTGCAGTCTCCCCTTCTCAGTGTTTCTCAGGACATGTAACATTTAACCCCAGGAGGTTTTAACATTCCCAGCACCTTTGTAAATCTCACCCTGGCAAGAGCCCACATGCATGCAACCCAAAATGACCGAGTTATGTGAATGAAGTTTCACACCAAAATAACTCAGTTACAAAGGCTGCCATGATTTTAATTTTGATTATTTTTCCTTCCCCATCACTCTTACCGCCTTGGGCCAGGCGAGGCCCGGCTCCCCCTCAGGCATTGCACCTGGGGCCTCCCTCGGGCTGAGCAGGCGGGCTGGGTGGGAGTAGGTAGGCAGCCATTTCGTGGCTCCCAACTGCCCCAGCTGCACCCTGAGGGGAGGCTGTGTAGTCCCTACCCTGGGCTTGCTGGGATGATGAAGGGCCATCATAGTGCTTGGGGAGGAAGGGGAGGAAACTTTTATGACACCTGCTAGCGACTGCGCTTTCCAGGCCTTCGTCCTTGGCCCAAAGAACTTCCTCTGCAGTTTAAACCGTCTCAGGTGATGGGGCTTAAGGGAAAGGGCTGCCCTGGCCTATGTCGCCTGCTGCCTGTGTGGTTATAAACTGTCTTAGCATTATCAGGGTTTTATCATTTTGAATTGCTGTGTATCAGCCAAAATGTTCTTGAAAATGGAAAAGTGAGAGTGAAGAGAAGGACGTATGAAAACGCAGTTCCCTACCACACAGTGAAAAGGCAAACTGGTTACTGAAGAAAACACCTAAGTTTTATTCAGCCAAGTCACCCCTCTGGGAAACAGTGCCAATCAAAGTTTTTTCTTTCTTTAATACTGTAATTAATTTGTCACCCTGCAAAGCTTTTCAGTGCTGATCTTAAAATTGTCTGCTCTCCTATGGAATGCTGTAACAAAGTTTTGGCTGTTCTTGCTCTGAGAATGCAACATTGAGACTGTCAGTAGCAGCAAAATAAAATTTTGATTTTTTACAAGTGAGAGTGATGGTGCTCACAGTGGAGAGTAAATTTTAGCAAGAGAGATCATTGAGCTTTTAGGATGTTATGTGTTTTATCCTGACATTCTGTGCAAATAATGAATAATCTTCATTAGAAAATAGTTGATTTTTATATTAGATTGTTGTTCTTAATGGAAGCTGATGCACATAGTTTCTTGAAAATACTGAAGGTGTCTTCATACATCAGTACTGCCAGTAGCAGCACAGATGCAGATTAGAGAAGGGAGGGTTTGGACAAACAACCATAGCCTTAAACACCAGAGGCCGGTGTCTCTGGCTTCTGGGCTGGAAGGAATCTTTAAGCATGACCCTCCCTTAGAGTTAGATAGCTGCTTTGATAACCCCACATATTAGCAACCAAGACAAGTTTTTTCTCTGTCTCCTCATGCTCCATCTCATTATTTTTGCTGGCACAATTTTTGGCAGAGCTGTGCTAGTTTTTGGCACTTCCAGTGGATCTGAAAGTCACAAAATTTTAACCTGTAGTTAGGCTGTATTGAAGAATCAATCACTTCTCTGTGAAATTAAGGAATTCCTTGTTTCATGAAGAAGATTAGATAGTTGGCAGATCTCAACTTGAACAAAATTAGTTTAACTAGTTTAGATATCCAGCATGAGTAGTTGCTTAGCTGTGCTGTGGCACTGAAGATTGCACAGAAATTTTGGTCAGATTTCACTGAAAAAGAGTAGTGCAGAAATACAGTATGATGCTTTTTTTTTTTGGCAGATAACTTGTTGATATCTGAACTGTGGATTTAAAAATATTACTGGCATGTATGTAATGGCACCTGTCCACTGCGATACATATAGTGTCTCCATGGATCAGCCTGTTTAGACAGCCAAAAACATTTCAAAAATCACATTTTAATTGACCACTACAGAAATCTGTACTGGAACTGTGGAGTAAATCCAGCCATGAAACTCCCTTTCTATATACTTACATATACAATATATCAGAACAGGCATCTGTGAGAGACTGGAAGAGTGAACGCCTCAGACTTTGCGGTGGGGCAAGCTCTGCCTGAGGAGGACCTCCGCGCAAGCAGGAGCCCTGCCCAGCAAGGAAGCCCAGGTGAAGAGCAGCCGGTCGGCACGGACACCAGCAGCAGAGGGGGAGGCGGTGCCGGAGGGTGCCCTGCTCCCGGCGCTGAGGTGCTGAGCGGGGCAGCTCACCGCCCGTGGCCAGAGATCAAACCGGGGTCACCGCTGCAGGGAAGGCGAAGCGGCTCCCCGAAGGACCCCCGAGCCCACCGACCCACTTCCCGAAGGCTCACAAGCGATACCTCGTCAGCCTAACGAGTTTGAGTGCCCATCCAAAGGAGGGGCCAGGAGATGACAAAAGGGCGTGAACCGGCACTGGCCGCCTCGGCTGACTGGATCAACGCTGGACCCAGGGCCGGTGACAGTCTTTTCTCTTCTCTTCTCTTCTCTTCTCTTCTCTTCTCTTCTCTTCTCTTCTCTTCTCTTCTCTTCTCTTCTCTTCTCTTCTCTTCTCTCTTCCTTTTTCTCTCCCTCTCCTGCTCTCTCTTTCCCTTTCCACGATCCCTACGCCTCATCCCTTTAGACACAAACCCGCTGACGGAGCCTGGGATGAGGAGCGGATCCAGCCGCCCCTGGGCTCCGCTCTGAGAAGGAGCCTAGGAAGCAGGGGGGTCTGCCCTGACCCAACGGGAGGGCTCTCCTTATTCCCTGAATTTATAGAGGTGTGGTTACCACGGGTTACACGGTTTACTGAGGTAGTTCCATGCCAATTCCTGCAGCGAGAACCCCCGCCACCTATTGTTAGCGCTTCCCAAGTTCAGTTTGCTTCTGCCATGAATAAAATGTTCAACTGATCGTTTGGTGTCCTTTCACCTTAATTTAGCCCGGGGGAGTTCCGAACTCACCACGACTCCTCCCTGGTCTGTCCAGCCCGGGTCGTGACATTTTTCACAAAAATAACTTGTAGACCAGAACTTCAACCACAGTGATTCTGTACAAGTATGTCAGTCATTAGGCTGTTGTCTTGGAGATGGGTGGTGCCATCACTAGCTATAGTCATGAGAAGATGGATAGCAGTCTTCAGGGAGAGTTCTGGACTCAAGGCTGAGAGCTGATAGAGTGCATTCTCTCTCTGTGTGTCAGTAAATTATTTTGTGTAACTGTATTTCATACAGTTACATGAGGCTAGTGTCTCTTGCTGGCTATCTGCAGGCAATTCCTGGCCAAAGAGTGGGATTTCTGAGCAGCCCTTTTAAAGTGTCTTAAAGCCTCCAAACATGGGGACTCCTACACCTGACGGGATTTTGGATTTTGTGGTGGTGACAGTGCATAACATTTAGTTTCCAGTTTTGGTAAGTTGAAGTGATGGTACCCGTGTCCTTTTTTGGGTGTCTCTTAATCCTTAGTTAAAGATTCCACAGTGAGACCAAAGTATTTTTAGATTGTCTATTCCATTTGGATACAAATGAACAAGTTTTATCTACTGTGTCTTTTTTCCTCTACAGTTACATTGAAATAGGAATTAAAAAGCCTGAGGGGAAAAGGAAAGAAATGATGGTGAGTGTTTAATTATGAATACCGCCTGTTTAAATTACTTTGAAAAAATACCCATTCATTACTTTATGCTTGTATAATTTATGTTTAACAGTTAAAATATGCTATTTCAGGGAAGAATACGATATGATAATAGTATCAATTTACGTGAGATTCATTATGTAAAAATTTGGATACAAAGATAATGTTACTCTTGAAGTTTTTCTTAACTTTCCTTTGTCTGTACTGTGTAACTATTTAAACATCACTTGACTGGCAGTGTATATTTTCCATATTTCTAGGAATTAAGAGTAATTATTACTCTTCTGCATTCTTTGCCGTAAACTGTACAAGTAGAAGTGCAGACAGTGTAAGCGATAGATGACATTTAGTGATTAATCACAGAGTCACAGAATTGTTGAGATTGGAGGGGTCCTCTGGAGGTCATCCAGTCCAAACCCCTACTCACAGTGGGGTCAACCAAAGCAGGTTGCTTGGTGCCATATTTAGTCAGGTTCTGAATGTCTCCAAGGATGCAGACTCCACAATCTGTCCAGGCAACCAGTTCCAGTGTTTGGCCACCCACATTGTAAAAAAGAGTTTTTCTTTCTTATCTGATCTCGGATGGTTTTCATCTCTCAGCTGAAACTGATGCCAGTTAAGTAAGGCCTTCCCATTTTTATGCCCCACTGTGAAGTCAAAGAGACTGACCTAGATCACACAGGTGTTAAGTTAGCTTATTTGTATTTGAATTGCTACAGCGGATAAGAAACATTCAAAATTAGAATGTAAATACCATAGACTGTAAACCTAAATCTAGTAAGGCTTGGTCACACAGAATACATATAGCCCATTTTTCTAACTGCTTATTTTGCAAACTGAGATTTAGTTGTATGTAATCCATCTACCACAGGGAGTTTTTGAGGCAGCATTGACACAGATAAAGTGATGTTAAACTGTATTTCCTTTCTTAGCTATTTTTGGCAGTTCAACCTGCAACATGTACATTTGCATTGCCACATCTCTGCTGTATTTATCATTATGATAGCCCATTATTGCCTGGGACGTAACAGACAAAATGGAAGGCTGTGCCCTGCTGAAGTCCCATTTAAATCCTCTGCATAGGTCCTGAGTGGTTCAAATGGCTTTTGCTGGAATTTAAGCAAACCAAATGGTGGGCTATTTTAAGACTGTGGGAAGCCCTGAATAGTGTGTGCATATGCAGATTAAGTCTGTTTCATACATGCAATGAGTCTAATCTGTACTTTGTCCAGTCTTCTCCCTCTGCAGAGAAGGCAGAGTCCAAGTGACTGGATATATGTCCTGTCTCACTGAATATTTGATATTTGAGCCCAGTATTGCTACACATATGCTGTATAGCATCTATATCACTTAATGTGATAAAGATTGCATACCATACAGAGTTCGTTTGGGCATGTTTAGCCAGTCAGTGCTTGTCATTATCGTTTTGAATAGGATCTTTGCATTCTCTCATATGGCACTGAAGGCAAACAGGATTGGATTCTTAACAGTTAAATGGGAAAGGCCTTTGATAAATTTCTACATTTTGAATTATAATTGGATTTTGATTTGAAATAGAGATTTACAGTAGTTATTTTTTGCCTCTGCCATGGCTTTCATAGTAAAATATAGGGAAAATGAACCAGGCTAGGCTGCTGGCTTCACTGAATCTGTACCATTCTTAATGAGAATAAATAAATAAGTAAAAAAAGTTAATACCAAGCAAGTTTTATATAAGAAATAGATTTCTTGAAATTTTGGTTATTGCCTTGATACATACTTGATATAAATCACTAAACTACAAGTTTGTAAAATGCCATAGTAAAACCTATTTAAATTAACACTTTAATTACTGTGAATAAAAAAACTACCAGTAAACTTATATTCTTGGGTCTGCATTATCAAAGCTATTTTAATGAAACAAACATCTGGGTCTAATTTGAACAGTAGTGTTTCTCTTTGTACAGCTGCTTGTGATGTATCTTATAACAGTGCTTTGTCAACACAGAGAATTTACAAAACATCACTCTGGAAGTGACACTTTTGCTATATTTTATTATTTTCTCTCTATCAAATCATATTTAGAGACAAATTCTGTTTGTTCATGCATATAGACTGAAAGGCAGAGACCAGATCTAAGTGATTACAGAGTGGATGACTGAAGTTTCTGGGAACACCAGTTCTTGGGCTGGGGTGGTCACTCCAGCTGTGTCCTGTCTGTATGTCATGATGAGACCCAGGTGTTTATTATTCTCCCCTTCTTGTACCTTCTCTTCTATTGAAATCATACCAGGAACATGGGCAGAAAGAAATCTCTAAGGAATAGCTACACTACACAGTGCCAGCGCATGTTTCTCTCTGGCTGCATCTTTATTAATACATTAAACAGTCTCCTAGAATATGTTTGGGTACTGGAAATCAATTATCTGTACTGTGACATGATTTTGGCTTATGCCAGCTCATACCCCAATTCCCAGTCTCAGTTAGGACCATTCTTAATAGGCATGAACCCTGTTTTGGAGACTAAGTAAGCTTAATATTATGGAGTAGACAGATGATAATATGTTGTTTTGGGGCTGGGCAATAGGCATTGCCACTGCTTTGTTCACTAGTGCAAATGTAGCAAGTCCCTGTGTGGATGGCTGTGGGACCAGGATTTTGTGATAAACTGTACTGCAATATTTGGCCGGTTTAAGAGCTTTGTTGTACTCCACAAATATTCTTTAAAGCTAGAAATATGGTAGCTATAATGGAAATTAGAGTACTAAAATGAAAAAAAAAATTTGCATCATTACCAACAGAAGTTAACATATACTCTATGCAGAACTGTAACAGCACTCAGTGGCCACATTCATCCTAGTATGGACAGGGCCAGGATATGGCCCTGAGGATGGCAAGTGATAGAATAAAATTTCCAATTTGTTAGTGTAGTCTCTGAAACATTTTTGGCAAATGCCAGTTGGCACTCTTTCAGACAATATCCTTATTTTGAGGTTAGCATTCCCTATGGGGAGGATAGAATATCCTGTCAAGAGTGTTTAGGTATGGATACAAGCCATCCTGTGCTTTGTGTCATCCAGTCCCTGGACCTTTTTAGCTTATTGGTATAGATAGA
Organism: Buteo buteo; assembly: GCF_964188355.1. Classification (NCBI taxonomy): domain Eukaryota; kingdom Metazoa; phylum Chordata; class Aves; order Accipitriformes; family Accipitridae; genus Buteo; species Buteo buteo. The sequence continues at coordinate 19,562,833 of NC_134187.1, read as the reverse complement.
GCTAGTGAGGCTGACTCAAGTCTAAATACAACATGAACGTTGAAAGAGAGATTGTAGATTTTTATGTCTAACCAGTTCCTTGCCTTATACATTTGCTGGTAGAATCCCATCAGTGAAGATCTCTCTCTCACTGATTCTTCACGCATGTTTTTTTTTTTTTCCTCATGTAACACTTGTAGTGTTTGTATCTAAGGATAGGTTTTATGTTGGAGACAAGGTTTATGCTTTCCTATCTTTGCTATTACACTAGCAGCAAATCTTTGTTCCTACTGGGTCCTCATCACCAAACATGAATTCATTTGGATGAATAGACTGAAGTCACAGAAAAGTTTACAATCACTGCAGTACCATCAAGGATAACAGGGCTTTATATAGCATAAACTAAAGCAAAATGTTGCCAGCAATGTCTTTTTCAGTAGGTGGGGAAAGCTGGTTTTGCAGTTACTGGCCTACTTACTATAAATATTTAGCTGTTATTCTGGTCTGGACTCCTATGTGGGAAATCCTTTTTGATTCCAAGTCTCAATTTTTCAGTTCTTGGCTTAGCAAGTATTGGAAATGCTGTGGTGGTAGCTTATTTTCTCAGGGGAGAGAGCTTATCAGGCCATTTGACAGTGACTTCTCTGGTTGATTAAATTGTGTCAGTTGCTTCAGAACAGAAAAGTGTTTTGGACAAATGGTGAATGAACATGACACAGGTTTTTGAGAATAGAAGACATGAAACAGTAAAAACCTTGGGATTCCTCAAGTATGACAGATTTTCCAAAATACTGACAAGTAACATATTGCACTGAACAAAGATAGTATTTGAAACTGGGACTAGTGTTTAAGAAATGCTTCTGAGAAAAAAATAATTTAAACATCTTGCATCAGCTAATGATGTATGATTTATTTTTCCTGCAGATTAAACCAATAATTCATAGTACTGTCTGTGTGCCTTCCAGATGGCAATTTATCTATAATAAACCACGTAAGATCAAGTAAGTATAAATCAGACATTTACTTTTGGTTTTAAGTTTTCTACTCTAACAGTATATGCAAACTCCCAAATGTCTATGTTCAGTTAAGAGCTGAATGTTTGTAGTGAAATTCTAGTTAATGAGGTGTGATTTAGGATGGTCAATTTCTTTCCTGATTTAGATAATATGAATTTAAATAAATTTGTATGGTATGACAGTAGGCTTAATTTTTCCAAAGTATTCTTAAGGAAGGACATAGGTTGAGAGTGACAAGATATTGCAATGCATAATTGTTTTATGCTAGTGTAATATAAAGAAAAAACATTATATAATATTTGGAAAAGTTATACGATACATGTATACATCATAGGTAATATGGTTAAATGACACTTAGTCCAAGAGTTATCTAGAAAAAAATCCCAGAATCACAAAGCATCACAAAGATTTCTAAAACAGTGGAGTGTTATGAACGGAGAATTTGAGCAATTAATTCTGTGAACTGCTAATGAAGCCTGATTTCCTATAGATTTCTGTCCTATATTCCAACTTTCTATAATAAACCTGAATAATAAACCAGAATAATAATTCACATTTATCTTCCATGTGCCTTTGGCCACCCTGCCTGGGCATATGAAATGCTGTACTATGGCTACGGTCCTTACCAACAAGTTCCGTTAATCAAGTAATATATATAACAAAATTCAAGCAAAGTCACCTTCTTTGGAGTGGTGATGCTTCCCACACAGCAAGAGCATAACAGTTCAACTGTGCAAGAATGGGGGAGTAAAGTGTTGGATATGAAGCAGAAAAGATAATAATACCTTGTTTCTCCATGCTTCCTGTCAAGACGTATTTAATGGAGAAGCTGTTAGTCAAAGTGTGAGCATTCAAAGTGGTATAACTAGAGAAAGAGCTACTAGTAGAAGTTTAAAAAAGTTTATTATCTAAGTTTTAATTTGATTTCAACTTAACTCCTAATAATTCAAGTCGTTATTCTGACAGTGTGTACTTGCAGGTAATTCTAACAAGTTACAAGAACAGAGAGATCAAAAGGCTCTGTAGATTTTGTGGAGTCATCCTTTAATTAAACTGTTTTTATATGACCTTTTGTATTATCTCCACCTAAAAACTTGTCTATTACGGGAGAAGCTCAGGAAAAACATATGTGTTCTCATAATTAACTGCAAATCGGTAGACTTGGACACTGACAACTGTAGAATTAGTTCTATGCTTGAAGACAACACTGACGATGGTGTGTATTCTCTTTGTGTATAAGTAGACTGTTAACCCCAAAGATTTGTATGATCTTGTCTGGAACTGTATGGTGGAGATCTTTGAAATAATCATGATAAATCCTATAGAAAGGTTTGCACATTAAAGCTGGTAACGTTTAAATTGCACCCAGAAATAAATACAAAGCTAAGGTAATTCTTAAAGTGCAGGTGCGATGTAGAAAATGGCGCCATCAGGCTAATGTTGAAATATTTAATTTTTCTGTAATGAACCAATCACACATCATTCCAATGACAAAATCAGGAGCTAAGGTAAAAAAAATAAATTGAAGACTATATCTGACATATGTTCTCAATTGCTTCTCCAAGGAAAAGAAGTATGTGTTTATCTAATTAAATAATTCTTGAACACTGTATATCTTCCATTGGCAAATTAAAATAACAGAATTTAGAGATGAATAAGATTCTTTAGGTCATGTAGTTAATTCCTGTGGCTGCCATGTCTTACACTATACAATATCTTTTCCTTGTCTACCCTGGATTTATATGTTTCTAGGGATGAATTTCTAAATCAACCCTCAGAGGATCATTCTGCAGTTTTGTATTTTGCATTAACAGTAAGTTCTTTGGATAGCTACTTTTTTCTTAAACTTGACCAAAAAAAGTTGTGTCAACTTACACAGTATATTTGAGGAAAAAACTGCTAAAAATGCAGAATAGGTGTCCCTTTTTTGGCAAACTGAATGCTTGTTTCTTGTACGTGTGTCCCAGGCTTTACATGATTTTACTGAAAGTTCCACTAGATGGCCCCAAACTTCTTCCGAATGCAACCTTTATTACTTCAAGATGTTGTTTTAAAGTGGCATGCAGACATAAATATTTGCTCTTGGCTGAAACTTGACACACTCTGCTAGGACTTGCCCCAGGCTTTTTTAGGTTTGTGTTTTTTTGTTTTTTTTTTTTTTTTTGTTTTTTTTTTTTTAAGCTTAAAAAAAATGAACACATGTTCCTGGAAAGCGTTTTGATTGCCACAGTATTCTTACCTATATAGGAGGGTGTATTATGCCACTTACAAGCTAAACAAGTGATTAAAATATGTTCCTTTGGTCTTGAAACAACAAAGTATATTATTATATTACAGATTAAAAAAGAGAAAAGTAGGGAAGAAAGCTGTTCAATATTGAGCATTTAAGTCCTTGCTGCATAAAGAATTGCTGAATTAATAATTAATTAATTTTTATGCTGTCTAAATTATGTTAGATCCCTTATGTTACGAAGAAGCAGCTTCAGATTCCTGTTTGATATACACAGATGATTTATTAAAAGTTACTTTGTTGTGGAAGAAGACGCAGAAGATACTTTCTAAAGCATTTTAGAGCAGGTTTGCACCACTGTCAGTATGGAATGGCTAATTTAAGCCTAGATTGCAAAATCCCTTTTAAAACAGTTTTTTGTTTTTTTCAGCTGTAAATTTGTAAATACTCCCTTCTGTGCAACCCCTTTCTTATGTTGCAAGACAAGGCAACCTGCTTGCAAAATACTGGACTCGTAGTAGAAAATCATGTACTTTTTACATACTTTCTTATGGATCAGATCAGGTTCTAAGCTTCGTCATGGTTTTGGGTGGGAGACTAGATATAAGACTGAACTCTTGATAACAATTATAAATAGTACAAAGCAGCTGAAAATATTTGCATGTAACATAAACATGTAAGTTTGTTGTGTCATTTGTAGTTTCAAAATAGAAAAGGTTATTAGGAAATTATTGGTAAGAATGTAGTAGGTGAAACTGCAAGGAATTTTCAGTTGAGCTGCAATATCAAAAAAGTGAAAAGATTTAATGAGTGAAAATTAATGAAAAATGAGTGAAAATTAAATATTAAGGTTGGTGTCATTAGTGATGTACGAAATGGAAGTATTTTAATGTTTGAACAGGTTGTGAGTTATGGATAATCTTCAGAAGGTTTAAAAGAAACTTAAACTTGTGGAGTAATGGGAATAAGTGAGGAGTTTCAAGGAGAAAGGATGTGTAATGCTAGGGGCTGAGGAAGGTGGCTTTACCAGTTTGGGTTTTTTTAATGAGAAGATGTAATTGTTGGAAAGGAGATTTTAGTGTTCAACACAGAAGATGAGAACAATCTAAGTATTTTTCTTTTGATTTAGTGGAATCAGGATTTAGGAGAACAGTTTATGTTGAAAGGGAAACAAAGAATAGAAGAAAGAAGAGAACAAGGAAAAGGAAAAAATAGAAAATAAGACATGGGTTTAGAGAATCTGCAATTGATACAAAATCACATAGAATGACAGAATTGTTGAGATTGGAGAGGACCTCTGGAGATTATCCAGTCCAAACCCCTACTCACAGATGGATCAGCTGAAGCAGGTTGCTCAGCTCCATGTGCAGTCAGATTCTGAATATCTCCAAGAATGGAGACTCCACAATCTGGACAACCAGTTCCAGTGTTTGACTACCCTCACTGTAAAAAAATTTTTTTTCTTATGATGAAGTGGAATTTCCTGTCTTTCAGTTTGTACCCATTGTCCTGTGTCTAGATACCACTGCAAAAAGTCTGTTTACTTTACTTCTTCCATTGGAAATTTACACACATTGATAAGATCCCTCTGAGCCTTCACTTCTCCACACTGAACAGTTATCTTGGCTCCTCCACGTAATCACATATATGCTCCAATGCCTTCCTCATCTTTGTGGCCCTTTGCAGGCCTTGCTCCACTATGCCTATGCCTCTGTTGTACTGAGGAGCCCAGAGCTGGACACAACATCTAATATGGACTGCAATGAAGAAAACAGTTGGTTTGCTAACTGTTTTAATGAACTGTACATTATTTCTGCTAGGAATCATAAGAACTTCTCTGGACAACATGAAGACAATGTAGCTGAAGTCTGAAGGACAATGTATTTCACTGTTGACTCACCTATCGTGTCAGACAGGCATATTAAGGATATGATCCTGTATTTCTATGAATGAGTTTTAAAGTTTAATGAAATAGACTAAGATTTAAAATGAACTATTGAAATCTAAGTGGCAGTACTAATAATGATCCAGGTTACATAATTTTGTCAAATTAATACATTTTGTCTTTTTGGTTTTTATTACTTTCTTTACTAAAGAAAAATACTTTCTTTGCCTCTTGGCAATGTTTTCCCAAATGTAGAGATGATCAAGTCACCTGTAAAATTTCTCATGTTGAGGTTTACTCTGAAAAGCTTGCCTTAATTAATGAAAGAATTTTTCTTCATTTAGGAGTTGTTTACAGGTAAGAGAAACTATGAACAATTTAATATGGCCAGTAAAATTGCTCAGTCTGGCATTTTATCATTCTTTTTATTCATAGGTCATTTACTTAGCAGGCATCGGTTTATGATGTTCCACTCTTTGATTATATAAGGAATATATGAAGAAGAACCTGTTACCAAAAGCAGGATTTTTTCCAAGCTTCTGGGTTAACACTCCTTAAAATGTATATTTAATTTTCTCCTATGGATGTGGCCTCAGTGTAGTCAATCATACATTAACTGAGTTCATGTTTCCAGACAGCTGGAACCACGAGTTCAACTAATATGCAATCATATCATACTGAGCAAGAGGACATGACCTTGTGTATCAAGATTTAACATTATTTAATAATAGTTGGTCTGATTTCCCAGAACATTGTTGTAGGCCATGATTTACTTTAAGAAATGGATGTCCTAGTAAACTACAGCTTTAATGCAACAATTAATGTACAAGGATATAAAAATCAATGAAAAGATTGTCACAGTTGCAAAGGATAGACCAATAAGATAAAATGGACAAGTGTTAATTAGTAAAGAAAAGATTAACTGATGTTTCAAGTGTAAAACAGGATTTAAAATCATATTTGAATAGATAGATGATATAAGTTCAGCCAGATTTCTTCTTGAATCAACTGTTTCTACTAATTATCATTTGCTTTTGATCATATTCAGTTTGTAAACAAAAAAAATAGGGTAAGTCACATGGTGAGCTTGTAGTATAAATGAAAGAAATTAGTTCTACACACTTGAAGTTCTTCATTTCCTAGGATGTTAATGGAAGTTTATTTCTGTCATGCTTAAAAATCTTCCATCTAAGTCAGAGATGATAAAATATCTTTTCCTTTATGTTTAAGATCCCTCCTCCAATTACTAAAGGATCAGAATCTTTACACTTCAGAGAGCCCTCTTTAGGAAAGCCTTCGCAACCCCAAAATCTTACAGGGATTAGAAAAAATCTCCTTCTCACTTATCCTAACTTCAAAATAACTCAATTATTCTTTCTTGGTCTTTCTAAGCAACTGTTCCATTCAGATCTATCCGTATGTTGAAAGTGTTTATCTGGCAGCAGCAATGTTCCTGCAAGCTACAAATAAAAAATAATATTACACTGAACTTTGTTATGTTGTTTTCCCATATATCTCTCAGGGCCTATGCTTGTTTAGAACTTGGTATGTTTTCTGCTTCCATATTGATAACAGTATTTAAAGAGTTCAGAACTGCAGACTGCAAAACAGCATGCTATTTACCACAGAAAATTTTACTTTCCTATTTGTAGAAACTATTTTATAAATTCAGCATGTTTTATTCTTTAAATATGGTGTTCTCTCTCTTGCTTTACATAGAACCTGCTGTTCAAGGCCTTACAGACTAAGTAGGCTTTCCTGTTAAATTAATTCTTTAGTTTGGAACCTGATTTTTACAACCATGTTAACATATTCCTTTTGGTTTTTTGAATCACAGTTTTGTGAAACATTGAAAAACCACCAAAGCTTATACTACATTATCTTGTATTTGTTTCAGACAATTTACTTCTCTTTTGAGAGAGTGTACGTAAGTGCAATTGTTGTAGCTTTTAGCCTCAGCAGCCACTGTGGGGATGCATTTATTTTCCATCTCCTGTGTATGTTGGACATGTAGCATAAAAAAGAAGAATATGCAGCTCAGCTCTGATCTTTTATTCTCAATATCACAGCTGGGTCAGTGATATTTTTCTGTGGCTCATGTTGAATTTGTGGTCAAGTCCAGGCATCTCCTCAAAGTGCCTTGCCTCAGTCATCCACCATTCCCTCTCAGATGCAAGCAGTTTTAGTACATCCATGTTTCTTGCCATGATTTCCTTATACACAGGCAGTGGAGAATGCAGTTTGATCATGGCCCAGGCATTTGTCCTGTTCCTGGGGTTTATGCTACTTTGAAAGAGGCATGGCATATACTTCCCTTTGAGTTCCCCTCAGTCAGCTGGCCAAATGAAGCTGCTTTTCTGTGGTTTCTGTTGTGTAAAACTTTCATTTTTATTTCTTTGCTACTGAGACATCTTTCTATATCTTTAATATTTTATCAGAACAGTTTGTTATTGCTGCCAGTATAGACTTCTGAGATGAGATTCTTACAGATGTCTACTGCTGTTTGAAATCCTCTAGTGTATCCTACCTGTCCTCCAGCTGCTGCTCCAGAGTGACATGAGGCTCCAAAAGTCCTGTGACCCCCCCCTGTTGTGCATCTCAGATTCCATAGGTATCTGAAAGGGCACTAGACACCAGTGATTAGGCAGCTGAGATTTGTATGTGTGATTTTTAGTAAGTTCTGGAGTTTATTCTGAGATCTGAGCCAACAAAACCTGTTACAGACATTGTCCACTTCTATCACCCTCAAAATTCTCCTATACTGTTATTACAGTATTTTTGGCTCCCATACACGGACTCCAGACTCCTGCAAGTCCACTTCCACATGTGTAGATCAAAAAGACCTTATTCTGGAGGAAGTTTCTAGAACTGATCTTACAGGAAGCAGATTGTACAACAGTTACTTTCTAGGTATAGAAAGATCAAACTTGGAGTCCAGTTCTGGATTTTAGAAATTGGCATGCTTTTCAAGATAACATGCCTTCATAAGATAAATTAGTTTACATCTGTGGACTTTCAAGAGGCTTATTCGCATGATGTTTCTGTCAGACCTTTCCACTTAACTGTCTACACTGAAAGAGGACTTGGGAGTTAAGTTAAGCACTGAGCATCCTTAGAGAAGGATACCAGAGCTCTTTAATCCCACATTGGTCCATATAGAAGCCATTAGAATCAACAGTGGCTTGCCTTACCTTTGAAGACAGTGATGGACAATACATGTGACCCAGTTTCAGAACTGAAATCTCAGTTCTTTTCATATCATGGCTTGGATGTTTTGAGCTCTGAGAGTTAAAAGACAATGGATCTTCTATGGTTAGATACATCCTTACAAATGAGAGCATTCAGTCTAAATAGTCAAGGTTCATAGCTTTGCTTATGACACACAGTGATTAACTTGTCTGCTTGTCATGCTACATCGTTTATTGGATCTGAACATTTTTATTAGTTTAGTCAGAATTAATCTGATGGTTATTTTACTCAGCTTCCTTATTTTATATGTTTTTGTGCAGTGTCATGTTCTGCAACTGATAGGCTTATGATAAATATTGCAAGACTCTTTCCCCTAGTTAAAAAATCTGGTACCATAATAGGATTTAAATTGAGTGCTAATTTTCTTAATGGGAAAACCCTAGAGAATGTGTTCTTTCTGTTGTTTGTTTTTGATAGCAACTACTTTATCTAGGAGACCAAGGAAGGTTCAAACTCTTAACATCTGAACTGTTATTCCCTCTCATTTTTTTTTTTATTTAAAGCAAATGGTTACTCTTAGAACTTGTACTAAGTTTTCATGCAGCTAGTATCAGTTTCATTTAATTTGAGAAACTAATTTGACTGCATTTTTTCCAAAGCCTCACAGATGAGATTCACAGTTAAAATTGCTTAGTGCATCCTGGTTGTTAGATCTGCTTTATCCTTTTATATTGACAGAAGTTCTTTTAAAGAGATCATTTTTACGTGTCTGTTGCCAAAGGACCTAAAGGATTGTTTGTTGCTGAATAATTGATGGTGAGATGTGTTGTGGGGTAGCTAACTAAGACCACCCTTTTTTAATTAGAGCTCATTCAACCATAACTCAAGACAATCAGAGATATACAGCATTAGTTGACGTCTACAGGGTTCCTGTAAGAAATGTGATCTTGCTGAATGCTTGTGTTGCCTTTCAGAGAGAGTCCATCTTTATTAAACTATGGCCTTGGAGCCTGCACATCAGAGGATTGCCCGTCTGCACAGGTCAGTGTTGTGGGGCACCGTTTCAGTGAGGATGTATGTATTTACAAACGATTTTCCTACCCTCTCTGTAAGAATACTAATGGAAGGAATAACAAATTCTATTCCTAAGATGCAAAAAAGAGAGAGAAGGGCTTGCTCCTATCAGGTTATGTCTCAAGCCACTGAGTGTTTTTCCTCTGGTGTTTCCAATCTGACTACTTTGAACAGCCAGATGGGCAAAAGTGAGGATAAAACCCCAACTTGTGGGTCGAGATAAAGACAGTTTAATATTCATCCCCCCCAAACAACAAAAAATCCCCAAGTGACACAAAAGCAGACACTTGCCACCAGCAGACCAATGCCCAGTCAGTCCCCAAGCAACTGCTACCTTGGAAAAACTCCTTTCCAGCTTTTATTGTTGAGCGTGACGTTATATGGTGTGGAATATCCCTTTGGTCAGTTTGGGTCAGCTGTCCTGGCTGTGTCTCCTCTCAGTTTCTTGCCCACCCCCAGCCTACTCATTGGCGTGAGAAACAGAGGAGGCCTTGTTCACTGTGCAAACACTGTTCAGCAACAGCTAAACCACTGTTGTGTTATCAACACTGATTTGCTCACCAGTCTAAAACAGCACCATACAGGCTGCTATGAAGTAAATTAAGTCTAACCCAACCAGACTCAGTACAGATGTCCTTTGAGTATTTCCCTTTTTCAGAACAGAGTGCACATGCTTAGCATGTGTTTTAGAAAGAATCAGAGCCTGTAAGTTTTTCATTATTTCTTCCTTTCTCGATTGGTTTCTCTTTCTGTAGTAATTTGTCAGCTAGCTTTATGAGATCTTCCTTGGAACTTCTCTTGCTGGAGAATTTCAGCATGTACACTGACTTACCCTGCTGTTGGGAAGCAGGGCATATTAATTAGCCCTCCATTTGAAGCAGCATTAGACCCTCTCAGTACTGTTATTATCTGCTTGCCTTGCACATTTCAGATAGCTTTACCAAATAATCTTGCCATTTTAGAACAAACCTTTCTTCCTAAAGCTTCAGTCTAATAGTGGGTAACTATTGCCAGATCCTTCAGTCAGGGTCTGTTTTTATAGTTTCCAACCTGTCCCTAAAGATTCTCACAGTGGCAGCAACTTCCAAAAGAGCTCAGCAGTCTCAACCCTGCTGTCAGGAACTATAAAGGTTGGGACTTATTCAGAAAGGTCTATGCGTCTCTTTGTTGTGTCAGTTTAGGATGTCAAACAGGCTTTCAGGGTGCATTGTGGTACTCCTACAGTCTGACCAATTACAGAACTTCTAATGAAATGGCCTATATAGAAAGTGGATTACTTAAATCAAGAATGCTGCTTCAAACAGCCCTGGATGAAGCAGATACTGTGACCTGGTTCGTGACACTGCAAATGGTGGTGAATCAAACCACTTGGTAATCCAAGGGGTTCATGGTGGTTCATGGTAATCCAAGAAACTGCTGTTTTGAGGCCAATCAGTATTACTGAGTGTTCATAAAGGTCAAGACAGCTGTTTTTGCATGCCTCCAGAGAATAGAGGTTATCCTTTTCCCACAGCAAGGGATTTGGTCAGTAAAAGGGGTTCTTGTGATCAGGCTTCAAGCAACCTGGGCAGCTTTGAGAGTGTTCAGTCCATAGGGACTAGTTTATAGAAGTCACATCTCAGAATCCAGTGGGGTGAACTGGACATAGTTTTTGCCTGGAAACATAGAAAGTTTATCTTTCTAACAATCATTTCAACTCCTTATGGTGTCAGTTACTTCATTTGTCTCTACTCAGACAATTTTAAGTGCTTGTCTGGCAGCTCTGAAACTCGTGCTCCTTTGCATCCAGGTTATTCTTTATGCTTGACTGCATATATGTATATATCAAACACAGCTTCACACCTACCAACAGGATGTTAATGTGAATCTCCATTCTGAATATGATCCTTACAGTGGTTATAGAGCCTGATTGGCATTTGTAAAAAGTCTTCTTTGAGGTGTATATTCCACCAGGATTTAATATGCACTATTACCTCCCTGCAGCGTCATCTGTGGTGCTGGTCTGTATTGTTCAATCAGTGTAAAGCCTCATTTACACTGCAAAGTTTTTGAGATGTAAATGGTTTGGAAAATGTGCTAGAATCCTCACCCCTACGTCATAATGTTTAAGTGATGATTACCAGTACTACCAGGAGGAGACAGATCTCCCCTTCTGTCAGGAGATGATGTATCCTCTCTGTCACATATCATCAGCTTATCCGCCTTGAAGTTTAAGAGCTTATGTTGAAAATTTGTACATTTTCAGACAGTCTTGCCTTAATTGGGAAATATGAATTGCTATGCCTGAGGTTAACTTCTTCCAGAATCCCTTGTATGCCCTCAGTTGTACTCATATTTTAATGAATGCCAGAGTGGCACTATGTGGGGAGGAGGTGGGATGGTAGCTTACCCATGGTAGAACTGTTGCAGTACTACTAAATGGCTCTGGCTTAGGTGAGAGGAAATATGCATGTACTGTATGAATGGACAATACATTTACTAGAACTACTTTCTTACAGAGAATATGTAGCTGTGAGGAATGAATTGTTCCTTCAGAGGAAGACTGAGCGATTTACCTTCTAACTGAGGCACGTAAAATCATCAGAGATGAATGCTGGCCTCTGTTGCAAAGTAAAACATTTAAACATACAGTTCACTGGTAACTTTGTTGGTATTGTGTTAGATAGTACAGGTTCAGAGTGAAAACACTTTGCAGAAATGGAATTTAGGATTTTAATTCTTTTCCTGTGTTTAGTATACTGTCTTCTATTTCTCGTCTTGCCTACTACAACAGTGACATTGACTTTATTGAAAAGTTTCTGTCTTTGGTTATAATTTAACTTTTGATGTACATGCTGTTCTTTCTTTGTTACCATTTTAAACATTATTATTTCGAATTTGTGGTGAATTCTATGTTTCTGTGTCTTAAAAGTTACTGTAATTAACACATATGAGGTCTTGCTACTGTGTGTTGTTGACTAGTCTGAACTGATTACTTTATGCAAATTTATCTGAGGTATTGGATAGATAGCATTTGAGCAATTTCAAAAGGCCTTTACTATTGTTATTTTCATGTTGAGTTTTGGTCATGGTATGAAGAAAACAAAAGTATCAATAGTTTTTACCCTTATTGCAGAACCGTTTAAATTACATTGAGCAAAATATCACTTTTCCTTTTAACCTCTCTTATTTTTGCAGCTTCATTTTAATTTTTGTGCTTCACATGCAGTTCCTCAATTATTATTTTTAATGGCTAATTAACCAACAGTGCATGACTTCTGATTGCTCATTTAAATTAACTAATGAGCATGAAAGACTTCATGTAGGTTTGATGAGGAAAAGATGTTTTCAGTTGGTATGTTCTTATCAAACTTCCTCTCAATAATGCATAAGTGATTTATTTATTTATTTATTAAATTTAAGTGCCAGAGGAATAGATGTTAGGGTATGCAAGTTTGTAATATGAAGAAATATGCACAGATACAATACAAATGATAGAATAATGAATACTATTTCTTTTTACAATTTGTAATTGAAATTCACTAGTTGTTGACAGGGACAGCAAAAGACTCTACAGGCTGCAGAATTTACTTGGATGTTTAGGTGCATCCTAAAGGAGCCACCCTTGGGAATTATGATGTAGATTGGATGTTAAACACCAAATTTAATTCTTTTGTCTGTTGTAATGCTCATATTATGGTAATTAGTTGACTGTTCATTGGCAAATATTTAGGGTATTTCTGGTTGTCAGCATGCATCTCTTTTCTTTGTACCTTACCTTTGTTATTTTAGTAATGGTTTGTATTTTGGCATTTTTTTGAGACATCATTATGTCACCATATGACATTCTTTTTTTAGGTCTTTGTTAGTTTCATGTTAAGTTTTCCTTTAAAATTTTTGCATTGTGTTACAGTATTAGAACTCATAAAAAGATTAAGTCATTGGGTTTTGATATTGGGCTTACGAGTAGTATACATGTATTTGATTTGTTGATGAGGGCCCTGGTTATTTCCTCAGAGGGAAATTATGTAATCAATAGTGTAAGCATGTTTCTAGCTGTAATGAAATCAGTTAAGTGATAACTTCAGCTAATTAAAATAAGAAATATACAATCAGAATGTATTATATTTACAAATTATTCAATTCTTAATGATGGGTAATTTCAATACCACCAAACAGGAAAGTTCCCATATTCATATGTTCAGTAACTTAGGAGGTGGAACCATCTTTCAACCTCTTGTAACACTAGCATTTAGACAATGTCTGATCTGAAAAAATATACTGATTAATTAATGGATCCAAGTATAATGTTGGACTTAAATGTAGCTGATAAATGAATAATCCGCTTTCTGCTGTTTTTGAAATTCTATTAACAGTTCCTGAAGCTGCTTGATTTTTATACAAATACTATAATTTGGTAGTAGTAATGTTAAATTTAGCTTACATGAAAGCGTTTAACATCTTGAATTGTCTGGAATTGAATTGCCATGCATCACAGAATAGGGAGTCACAGATGTAATATATTTAGCAAAAGATAAGCTGATATGTTCTGTTCTAGACAAGGTTTCTGAATGATTGTCGAAAAACTGTGTATAGATCTTATACTGATCTAACCATATACATGGGTAATTGTTTAAATACTAGATTTTTAATGAAAATACTCAATCTTTTGTCCAGTTGAAGGACAATAATTCTGAAATAATTCTGAAAAATTTGTGGGCAGAGGCATTTGGCAGAGAGTAAATCCATAGTGAAGCAACTTACCTCTGTCAAAATGCCTATTTTTCTTACCTGTGCTAAATCTAGTTTCAGTCACATAATTCTTTCAGTACGACTCTTTGAGCAGAGAGAAATAGTTATGTCTCAGTCTGATGAAACTCACCTTCAGATCTGTAAATTCCAATCTTATACACCATAGTGTTTCAAAGTTTTCTATGGTTGCTTTCTTATATATTTTCTGTATATTGAGCAGACACATCTGTTGAGCAAAACTTTTTTGTTCCTCCAAAATTTATGAACCACCTGACACTCTTTAGTAAGGTCACGCATGGATGTAGGCCAGCTAGGCTTTCTTCAAAAGGACATGTGATTATTTTAGTGGTTCACACCACTACTTCTCAAACTTACATTTAATAGAACTAAACATCTGAAATTTGTCAGTCATGAAGTGTCTTTTCTAAAGCAGAAACTTATGAAAATACTGTTGGAAGGAACATTGCAGTGAACTAACTTTTCATATCTATTATTAAAAATGTTTTATTAACAAAATAATTACTTTATTTAAGTCTTTAAGTACATAATTCTCTAAGGATTTGTTATATTGCAAGATTGAATAAGGTGCATGGGCAGAACCACCAGGAGATACTGCTTTTTCTCTGTTTTATTGAAGCTTTCAGGAATGGGCTTCTCGTCTGAGCCAAAGCAAGTGGGAAGACATTCGGCTGCTGACTGGTGCTGACAAGTGTTACCCATTCTCTGCTGTCATATTAAAACCATGTCTTAGGAATCCTTTCTGTGAAATGATCAAACTTCATTTTAAGAAAAATGTGTCACTTTTTTTGCTCTGCTCCTTTGATTCCAGGTTTTCATTAATCTAGTGGCTAAAAATATGATTTCAAGCCTGAATTTATTCATGGACATGCTTGTATCCAATTGTTCTGGTGACAATATTATCTTCTAGTTTTAACAGTATTTCTCCTTGTTCTTTCAGGGTTTGGTTCTTTTTTTTTTAAAAATGGTTCAAATTTAATAGTATTGCCAAATTGGAAAATTAATCTGTCAAAATACACAAAATATTGTTTACAATTGATATTGTAACTACTGAGATCACTTTTGTTCTTAGGCACTTTCTTAAAAGTTCCTCGACATAATTTAAATCTAAAGCAATCCTCCACAGTTTGCAGTGTCTTGCTGCACAGCCAATGAATGCATTTTATTTGCAATTCATATTATTTTGCGGGGGGTTTACACAAGTAAGATGGGGAACCAAATGTTAGGTCTTTTGTAAAGAAGTGACCTTTATATATTTCTTATGGAGGACAAGACAGTTATTAAGTACTTGATACCAGCTCACTGTTTTTATAGTTTTGCATTCAACTGCTGTATCAACTTTGTAATTTACTACCTAACCTGATACATTATTTTCATTTGAAAAAATGTGTTCCTCTGCTAGTGTTTATTCCATAGTCTAATTTTGTTAGCATGAATATTTGTCATAGGATAGGTAATAAATGAGCTTTTTTGCTGTTACACTGACAAGAAGCAGGATTTTCACAAATCCCCTTGTTCCCATTGGGGTTCTTGAGTATAAGTCAAGGGCACATGATTATTAAACAGTGATTTCTAAGAATGGGTAAGCAAATATATTCTGTATTGCTCAGATTACATTTTCTGAGGACTGGGGAGATAGTTCAGTTTATTATGATACTATGATTTGGGGGCTGGAGGTCATGATGTACAAAAAGAGGCTGTGACAACCTGGTTTGTTCAGCCTTAAAAGAAAGCTTAGGGATGACATCATCACTATTCAATTACCTAATAAGAAAGAAGATGGATCCCAATTGTTAACAGAGGAGCACAGCAAAAGGAGAAGAGGCAACAGACACAAGTTGCAACATGGGAAATTCTGATCAGATATTAGGAAATTTTTTACTATAAGAGTAGTCAAACACTGGAGTAGGTTCCTTGAAAG
The DNA here is from genome assembly GCF_964188355.1 of Buteo buteo. Taxonomy (NCBI): domain Eukaryota; kingdom Metazoa; phylum Chordata; class Aves; order Accipitriformes; family Accipitridae; genus Buteo; species Buteo buteo. Next base: position 19,546,790 of record NC_134187.1, on the reverse strand, counting down.
GCTGTGGGATTTTCATCCCTGAAGATATTAAAAACTCAGCTGGACAGGGTCCTGAGCACCTGGTCTGTGTTGTCTCTTCTTTGAGGAGGAAATTGAACCAGATGACCTCCAGAGGTTCTGACAAATTATTCTGTGATTTGATGATCACAGTGAGTTGATATCCATGACATGACAGCTTGAAGGTCTGCCCAGATATTAATTCAGGATTTCTAACTTGATAGATACTTCTGGTAAAACTTTTTACTCCTTGTCTAATAAAGACATGTTTGTATACAACAGTAATTATGGTTTCTTTGCAGTACTGTTTCCCTGCTGTTTGTGGTTGCTGCTTATATGTGAATCTGGAAAGTGACTTATGCTAGGATTAAATATGTGCATATCTATGATTTTTGTGATGCCTCAGACCCTACAGATACAATAGGCATTGCACCATCCTTTACGCTAGTCATTCCACTTGATGGGAAGAGAGTTCAAGAAGTGAAAATCCTGTAGGCAAACAGTCTTCCTAAAAACACAGTTTAACTTGTTATGTGACCCTTTTTTAGTTCTCAATGATCCTCGTGAGATCACTATTGTGTGTGCTCAAAAACAACTGCTAGGGCTTTTTGGATTTTGATAATTAGAATAAGAGTCTGGTATTCCAAGTGGAGCATCTGATATTGAAAGTGAATAGAGGGATTAATTTCCTGAACAGATGAGTCTTTCTGTATTTTCCAAAGCAGTTATCTTTGATAAGGGTAATGTAGCCCACTGTAACAACTATCAGTTCTAGATTCTCTTTGTAGTGTAAGACCAGTGATTTTGTAACAGGGAAATGTTTAGAGAATAATCCTCTTGCAAACTTGGAGTGAAAATTGAGTGATTACTATTATTACTTTCTCAGTTACAAAATAATAGAAAATGATAAATGATGACTTAGTTTTGTTTCACCATCTAGAGAATGCAACATATCTTTTGCTTGAAGAGATGAATTCTAAAGGACATAGCAGAGATTTTGCAAAAATGTAGTTTGAGTGAAGAGGTGCCTTATTCTTGTAAGATTAACTATAATGCCTCATCAAATCTATCTGTTGTAGATTCTACAAGAATGCAGTCATCTTTGAGACAGTGGATTGAGAGGTCCAGTATTGGCGATTCCATTAGTTTGGTATGCATCCTTTGTAAGTGTCAGGGTGGGAGTAGGTCTGGAACAGGCACACTCACTAAGTTAGCCTTTGAAAGCTTGTTAATGTAAGATGAGAGAAGACAACAGTGGTTTGTACTTGTTGAGAAGGCATTATCCTTATTCACTTGTGGTGCAACCGTCAAGACACTAGATAATCAATTTTTTTCCTAAAACACTAACCTTTTAAGGTACACAAAAGGGTTCAGATTATTCAGAAATTGTTAGTTTCTCATGGATGGGAGACTAAGAAGTGAATGTCATTACTTGTTTACATTAACCAGGATTTACAAACAACCTTAACTAACTGCAGCAGCTAACAATTACAAACTGCTTTCACTCTTCCTCCAAGAGGAACCAAACCAGCACTGGCTGTATTACAAACTTTACATCTGGGACATAGCATGAAAGTAGGGGAACCAACATTTTTGGGAGACTGGCTTGAGTTTAAAATATAGTCTGAAGGAACAGAATTAGAACCCTGCTATGATTATCTCGTTTATCTTCCCAGATAAACAATTGAAATATTCTCAACTTTTCAAGAGCCTTTACAGTCAAAGACACCGACATCCCTGGTTTCTGTCTTTTCTGTCATATTGCATATGCATATTGAATATCTAGTATAAAGGTGACCTACACTTGTGATAGGAGCTAAAACAGATTTGGAGGCAAACTGGAGGATCTATTTCCGTAACCTGTATATTGGACTGCCAACACTGATAAATCCAGATTGGGGTTTCAGCACCTTGAAATAAAATAAATCAAAAGGAATCCAAATAAAGAAAAATATGTGATATCAGTCAAATAGAAATGAATCTAATAAAGACACTAGATTTCTTGGATCAGACAAGGCTGTGCGTAATTGTGTTTTTGGTAGGTCATTACAGAGGAGCCTTCAGACAAGGCTGACTAATGGTTCTTCAAAAGTATTTGGTTTGGCTGTTGTATTTCCTATTGAGATCTTCTATTAGGATATTTTTCTAAAAGATTAAGACTTATGGTTATGATATAATGATGAACTCACATTCCAGTTTAACACTACCTTTCTGCTTGAAAGCTTTGTTCAGGCAGTTTTTTTATTCTATGCAGAGCAACATGTTTTTGCCTTTTGCAATATTATTTTTATTATCTGCATGGTAATTACCTGCATTCCTTCTGTAGGATAACTTGGCATAATAATGTTACTGATTTCACAGTTATTGAGAGCAGATATCTTTGTGGTTGGCATATGTTTTACTGTTATAGTTTGATTTCATTTTTAATTTGATGTGTTTGGCATTTTTGCTCAGCTTGCTAAACTTTCCATTTGTGAGCACTAATTCTTGCTAGCTCTCCTAATATTTTTCTTTAGAAAGTACTCTTTTATTGATATTGCAATTGGTCATACTGCAAATAATGCATCATCTAACAAATAAATTTCTAATTTTGTGAACTGCTTAAATTAACGGAAAAAAGACAAACTATGTATTCTTTTATTTATGTATCTTCCCAGTCTTTCTTAAAGTGCCTCCATGAGCAATTCATGATACCATTACAATATCGTGTGTTCTTCTGGTTCCAAAAACAGCTTCCTGAAGAATTAGAGTTCCACAGAAAATATGAGTACTAATAAAATTAAACACAGATACCTGTAGTATAAAAAATAGACTGCATAATCTTCATTACTTATTTGTTAATCGTTACTTGAATTGAATAACTATAAAACACATTACGATTTACAGTGCTTAGAGTTCGATTTAAAACTGCTTATCAGATAATTTTATTCCTCTGGTTTTAGAGCTAATGCATAAGTAGTCTGATTTTTATTATAACAGTATTTTTATCGGACTGTCTTAAGTATCAGTTGAGTCTGTTTTAAAACCGATGCCTAATTTATGAGTCTATGCAATTAATTAACATAATTATTGAATATTGATAATTCAAGGTGATTTGCACTGTAACACCTCAGCCTCTTACTTGTACATAAGGAATGTAAATTTGGATGAGTCTTATGGCAGGCAGAAGTGACTACCATTTGGAAGTCTTTTGGGGATCTAAATCAAGTGACTTATGATTTCACACCATTTACCAGTGTCAGAATACTTTATGAAAATGCTTCACAGCAGTGTCTAGATACTTCACAAGACACCCTGCTGCTTTAATTGAAATTTCTTTGATTTCTCCAAAATTTTTCTGTAAAAGACAACAGTTTCATCATGTTGACATGTGTTTTATTGCCACTAGTTGGGTAAAATTATGCTGGCTGTTTTGTGGGAGGACTTTTACTAAAAAAATTATGGTATTGGGAAAGAAATGAAGCAAATCTTGTACAACTGCTCATAATAATTTTATAACTGCATAAACTTTATAATATTCAGCAATAATTCAGATTGTGATGAGTAGGATTTAGGGTTATCACTGAAGATCAAAATTCATTATTTTCTCTTGTATCTTATAGTTAAGATTAAAAGCCTGAAACTTGCAAATGAATGATCTGAATATATCCTTTTCCTGCTTTGACTCCTAAGGAAATCAGAAAATACTAGCTAATGGGATTTTTTTTGTTGCATTAAGAGTCTGTAAAGATGCATTGCTTTCAGGCTGGCTACTTGGCTAATATCTTTCTGATGCAATTGATTTATCTGTTTCTTAACTTTATAAACCTATCACTTAGTAGTTCCTTAGTATATGTCATCTGTAGGGGACAATAGTTCATATAGAAGGTAAACCATTAAAGTGCATCTAAAAGAATTACCATTTAAATACAATCCCTTATTATGTTATAAATACTTTCTCCTTGCTGAAACTGCTCAGTGGGCAGAAGACTTTATTAGCATTGTTACTTTTGTTTAAAAATAATAGAAAAAGAATGAATATTAATTGTAATACTTTTTATTAAAAATTGACAAATTCCTTATTACTTCCCTTTTAACATTATTATGAGTGTCTTCCAGAAGACCTAAAAAAAAAGCAAGAGGAAGTTAAAAAATTAATTTTAAATATACATTTTAAAGATGTGGCTAGTGTATGTTTCAGATATTTTATAAAAAAGATATTGTCAGTACTGTGAAATATTATAACATTACAATAATAACTGGCAAGATAATGGATCTATTGTAATTTATACTTGAATTCAGATTGTGTGCATTTAAATATTTGCATTTTAAGTAAATAAAATGTAGACAGTTATGAAAATATATGTATATGTTTTAGACCTGAAAATATCTTACTGAGTGTATTTTTCATATTATTTTTACATTTATCCTCATCCCCAAGTCATAATGCTTAGTTTTCTCATGTTGAATTTATTACTTCTCTGATCTGCACTAGAAGAGTATGTGATTGGGTATTCATTTTTAGAAGACAAACAGATTTTATTATTTCATTCATTGAGAGTGTTTCGGGCTAGGTGAAAAGGTGATTCTTCCACTTTTAAATTTCTTGTTAGACTTGTGAGAAAGTCATGGGTAAAACACCCCAATTATGAAGTTTCTAGATTCCTAGTCTCCTGCTTTCCTACAGATGTCATGAGGTTTATAGAAAAGACTTCTGGCACAAAGTCAGAAAGAGCTTTAGACACTAAGATGCAAATCAATAAAGCAAATACATTTGGGAGCCCATATGTTGGAATTAATTTTAAAATTGCTTGTTATAGTTTCTTTGCTCACTGAGAAGAGAGAGACTTGAGATGCTGCATCTAAATAGTGGATACAGATGATCCATTGTTTGTCTTGATCAGCTGGTTATCCTCTAAACTGAGTGTGTGCAGTCCCCTTTCATAAGGAAACTGGGGCAAGGTGTACATGTATTTTTGACATTACATGTGTCTGGATCATCTGTTGGCATGGAGCTGGGACACAGCCAGTGATCCCATGTGAACCTGGCTTTGAAGCTGGAACACACACCTAGGTCAGAGCATTAGTCATTCTCTGTCTATAGCAATGCCACTGAAGAGGTGGCTGCCTCCAGCCTGCTCCTGCTGCTGGTTTGCGCTCCTGAATGAGTTGCCATCTTAGCTCTACTGGCTGAAGTTTTTTTCATTCTGAGTGGGTTCAATTAACTTAGACAATAGTTTTATTAGAGTTGCTTTTTTGGAGTGAAAGACTATCTACTGCAACCAGCGCAACTATTGCTGGAGAAGGACATGGAAGAAAGTTTTTGGGCATTGCATTATGGGACTTACTGCAGCTGACACATCATGGAGCATTGTGTAAACCAGCTAGCAGAGAATGCTAATAAAAGGGGTACATTGGAAATATTGTTACTTTCTTGGAGTTAGCTGCTGACATGAAACCTTGAAATAGTCACCTCTGAGAAATGGAGATTCATGGTCTAATACTTTCTTCAGAGCCTGTGTCCCTGTTACCATCTGGGTACAGGGGACTGGACCACTCTCCTCTTCTAGAAAACACAGGGAAAGGGGTGCAGATGGAAAAGAGAAGTGATTTTCATGAACCATTTAGCTAAGGACTTACCTGGAAAATGGGAGTCTTGAGTTCATAATCTTTTCTTAGTTTGATGGGTTTGAAACCCACAGCATGCACTTCAGTGATCAGTGACAAGGCCACGGAGTATTTGAGCCTGACAACCGACTTCCCCTCACTTGTTAGAGCTGGGTAATTGCGGAGGGAGCTCAGTACTATTTATAATTTTTCCTTTAATGTCAGTTGAAGTTTGATTTCTATGCTGGATTTATCACATGAATTTTATAGTTTATAGGTTAATGTAACTGTGCATAAATATAACCATTCTTTAAAAGTTACTGAGATACCATATTCATTGTTTCCACAGTAGGAACTACATGGAGAGTATCTGTCATGTAATAAAATTTACAGTTGTTTCTATCGATGTTATAATTTTATTTGCTGTTCTGATGTTCTTGAATTAAGATGAATGCCATCTGTGCTCCAATTATTGTTTTATAGGCTTTTATTATAATCCTTCTTTTTTGTATCTTGCCTAAATTCACAGATACATTCTTTAAAATCGGTCTTCATGTGAAAGATTGCATTATGAAAATAAAAATATATTTTCATGACTAAAATTAGTTTCCACTTTACCTTCAATGGGATTTTTAGATGCATCAGTTTTTAGGTTGTGCAATTGCCTTATTCTTAATTTTTTTTCTCTCTTGTTTTCTGCTTGTAATATGGCAGATACATTGTTATATATGACAGTTCGATATGTGTTAATCATAATACTAGAAATAACACTGCTACAATGTCACACAACCTTTGGCTACTTGCAATCCATTGCGATATTAAATCTAAATCCTGGACTGATACAACTCTTGAATTCCTAACAACAAATCAATCAAAGTCCAGTCACAGCAAGCCTTGCAGTAAGAGGAAGAAGTCAGGATTTAGGATTATTTACGTGATGTGTACTATTGTGCAAGGCCTGAAATCATTTAGGAAGTGGGAACTGGAGCCCGGAAGGGGAATAACCCCTTGCTGGTGAGGGAAATAGGGCCACAATAAGAATTTGGGAACGTACTGGCTATGAAGTCCTTTTAAACTAGATCACTTCCAACTGAATAGCATGTAAAATTACTCTGTAATCAGTATGTTACCTACTTTTTAAGAGGAATGATGACAAGTTGTTACTGGATTGCTCTTTGAAATTGTAAGAACAGTTGTGATCACATCATGTATAGTAGTTTTGTATAAAGATCCCTTAAAATTTTTAAAAAGTACTAAAATACTTTAACATTTAGTAATGAAATCCATGCATTCTAGCTGCATTTGCTGATTTTACACTGTAACAGAAATATGGCAATACATGCAGAAGAGCTGCGGTTGATTTCTCGCTTTTGCAAAGTCAAAATAAAAAACTAAAGTAAAAGAGATTATGGATATAATAAATCTGAATATTGTTATTGGTTATACTAAATACTCGCAACTGGTTAGTTTCCATTTTGACATTCTCTGTTTATGTTTCACTCGTCAGCAAAGCCAAGCACCAAGGAATCCTCCAGCAGACCTCCAGGAAAATCCATTAAAAATACAAAAATAGCAGATGAAAAATCAAACACAGATTTTTGTGGAAAAAGCAAGAAGACGAGTCCTGAGAGGACTTCACATCCAGCATTTGCTAAAGGTAACCCAAGATAACGTACAGGTGATGGTTTAAGGCAACATAAATAAATTCTGAGATAAAGTGTTGTAGAATGAATATTATTCAGTCTTTCCTGTCAAAACTACTCTTTATCTTATACAAATACCCAAGTATTTGGGATGGCAGAATAAGGGAGAACTGTGAATTTTTTTTTTAGGGCAATGTTAACTGCAGTTTAATGAACCTATATAGGAAATAGTGTTTAGATACAGGGATATCTTCTAATGCTAAGCTTTTAATCTAGAAATATTTTTTTCTGTATATGCTATATTGTTGGATATCTACAGATCTCAGAAATAGTATACATAACCTCCTTTTTGTAGATATATATTAATGGAAGGAATATACCTAGTACCACACTGTATGGCACATCTCCACTTCAAATACCAGAAGTATCTAATGTTATTAGAAGCTAGAGAACATAAACCTTGTGTTCCATAAATGCCTTTAATAATAATTTTGTCATTCTTAATTTTCCCAAATCTCCATTTTTCTTGGGGTACTTCTTTTCCTTCTTCCAGTTTTTAATGTGTTTTCAGAATGTTTGGAAATTTTTTATATTTACAATATCATATCCCCTATCACCCACAAACCTCCAGAAAGATTGAATGGTATAATGGACTACTAAAGACTGCGGAGAGTGTTGGATGCTGGGGCATGGAAGTAGTGGTATGCAAATTTAACAGAAGCCACTTGGCTGGTTAACACCAGAGGATCAGCTAACTCATCCTGGTCACACTAGCTTCTACATACTGTGGGAGGAGATAAGGTTCCCGTAATGTACATTGGAAAGTTGCTGGGAAAGGCAGTGTTGGTTGCTCCTCCCTCGGGGAAAAAGCAAACCCATTTCTTGGATTGTCTTTGCTCAAGCACCCAGGTAGGTTTGTTTGGTAAAGTGGAAGAATGGGGAGATCTGGTCTGTATCCCAAGGATATTTAAGCTTGGGGGAAAAGAATCCATGATTTAAATTATGTGTTGTAGGAACTAAAGCAGAAAAACCTACCTGAACTGATGAAGAATGAGTTTCACAAGGAACCAGGTAAGTGCAGTGATGACCCAATCCATACTAGTCTTGGTATGCAACAAGTTGCTTCTCCTGTCCTGAGAGATCATCCTGACAGATGGGGCTCAAGTCCTCACCTACTGTTATGGACACTTTTTGCGGGAAGGCCCATGGAATGAAGGAATAATATCTATCTATATGTTAAAGGGCAGGGGACAGTGGTTAACAAGGATGTATAAACCTTGATGTTTATATCATCTAACATCTAAGGATGTTAGATGTAAAGATGGTTTAGGTACATAGTGTAAGTTTTAAGCATTGGTAAGGGGATTTCAGGAATGAGTAATAGAATAGATAGAATACTTAGATGTATCAGATAATGTGGGATCTGAACATGACACAAATGGTATGGAGTAAGGGGTGGAGGTTGTACTGAGTCTGGCAGGGATGGAGTTAACTCTCTTCACAGCAGTTGGTATGGTGCTGGGCTTTGCATTTGTCCCTAAAACAGTGTTGATAACACTCATGTTTTGGTTATTGTTTAGCGGTGCTTGCACAGTCTGTCAAGTCAAGACTGTCTCTCCAACACTCCCCTTCTACCCCTGCAAAGGCCAGTAGGCTGAGAGTGGGCAAGAGGTCAGAAGGGGACACAGCTGGGACAGCTGACCCAAACTGACGGAAGGGATCTTCCATACCACATGATGTCATGCTCAACAATAAAAGCAGAGAAAGAGGAAGATGTGGAGACTTTCATGGTTATGGTGTTTGTCTTCCCAACCAACCACTACACATATTGAGGCCCTGCTTTCCAGGAACTGGCTGGATGTTGGCCTACCAATGGCAAATAGTAAATAAAGTAATCTTTTTGCTTTGCTTCCATGTGCAGCTTTTGGTTTTCTTACTAAACTGCTTTTATCTCATCCCATGAGCTTCTCCATCTTTTCTTCCTCTGTCCTGTTGAAGAGAGGGAGTGAGAGAGTGGCTGGGTGGGGGTCTGGCAGCCAGCCAAAGTCAACCTACCACAAATATATGTACGTTTAAATATATCTCTCTATCTATAATGAGGGAGATGGCCCTACCTTCCAGTTCAGCTTATAAATAGTATCTAATTCTGAAGGTTTTTTTGATAAAATTCAATACATACTTTAAAGTCAGTTCTATTTTTTGGTGAGGAGGTTATTCAGAAAAAGTAATTCAGTCAATTCTAAGAAAAGACATTGAAGTGAACTACTTTGTTACATGGTATTTTTCAAATGCTATTTTGTATTTTAAAATTGAAAGTTCAGAATAAAGGAAGACACTGAGTTTTATTAAAGGATTTGATAAGCACGGCATTTCAAAGCAAAATTTTTCATTACATTTCAGCATCAAGTATCTTTAAAGCGAGTGAACCAAGAGAAGAAATTCAAGGAGCAGAAGTACAAAATTACAAGTATGTGCTAGGAGAGATGCCTACTGATCAGGTAAAGTCAAAGCAAATTTATTGCTCTCAGTAATGTCAGAAGTTGGCCAGGCCCTTTGGGATGGAACTGCTTGCTGCTTTTTCTTGAAGTAAGTCTTTGAAGTTTTTTGTTAGAACATGAGGAAAATAAGCTAGATATTTTAAACTGACCTCACAACTCCATGTTAAGAAAGATTAAATAAAAGGTTTAAGAAGTTTTCTCATGGTTATTGAGTCTCTACCAGAGGGGTTTATGATTCCACTGCTCCTTTTTACTCTGGCAAAATAGTGGAATCAAAACAGGAATCCTCACTCATGAGCTCATACAACTTTTTGTTTGGTTTGCTTGGGTTTTGACTGGTAATGTCATGGTAGGGAAAGAGCAGAATGGTATATACCAGGCTGCCTCTCAGAAGTGAGCTCAAGGGAACACCCAGGTTTTCTTGTGCTTCTTTCCTGGTGGGGTTGGAATATGTTATGCTGAATTCTTGTGCTGTGCTGAATGGATGTATATACATTTGCTATGGACTCTTAAGCCTTATCACTAAAAAAAAGCTGAACTGATTCTAGTCTATCCAGGAAAATCAGAAATTATATTAGTGAACATTAAAAGCATATGGATTTTCTCATTAAAACCAATAATAAACAGGAATACTTCAAATGTATATTTCAAAAAGCCAATAGAGAAGACCACATATGAAAAATTTTGATTTCATCTATTGTTAACTCATGATCATTATGTTGTCATTAAATCATTAATTCCTTAAATTAATTTATTATATTAGATTTAATGTGATTTTAGGTTAATTCATGGGGCTTTTATATGCACGTACATTTTCACATCTTAGTAATTTTTATAATAGTTACGATAAACAACTTTTTATAATTTTATAGCCTTATATCCATATTATTGTTTTAAAAAAATCTTTAAAAAAAGAGCTATTTTGTGCTTTAAATATCTCCATAGCTATACTATACCTGATATGTGCCCAAGCATATAAGTCAGAAATGGAGTAGTAGATACTTTAAAAATAGGGAAAAAAGAAGGAAATGTACTAATCAGGATACTGTAGTATTTTACTTTATCTTTATTTATATTTGGAAGAGATTGAGATAAAAGATGGCTTTTATGTTTCTTTTTTTGCAAAACCATCTGATTAAATATGCTAGTGTCTTTCAGTTTCAGCACAGATGAGAGAGGGATTGCTGAAGGGCAATGAACTATCGCTGTCTCTGCAATCTCTCACTCAATTCATCTGTCAGGTCAAACCTGTTTTGACAGTGAAATCTTTATTTTTGTATTTTAAAGGGAATTCAAAGCTTGTGAAAGGTGCCAGATCGACAGCACAGAAAGATGAGGTCATCTGTTTATTCATGGAACAGATACTGCTCATGAAGTAGCATCAGCACTGAAGATTTTACTAGAGAGTTCACACAGGCTTTAGCATTAAAGTACAATTGCTCCATAATTAACTGTAGGTCATAAATGTAAAAACCACAGCAACATCTAGAAAACAGTTACCTACTACAACTAACAACAGCACCGGATTTATCTTCTTTTATAGTTTACTTTCCTACTGTTGTGTGTCTGAAGCTGTTTCCAACCTGCTTACTTTTTCCCTTTGACTGCCCATTGGGTAAGGTCAATTGAGATTATGTGTTGCCATTTTATATACATCGAGTTTGCCACTGGTTCTTTTTGAGATGAACTTTACTACAGTAATCTATGCTGAAGTAACTGCAAGGCTAGACAGCAGTATATTACACTTGATGGTATAGTCGGAAAATATGTGATTGAGTTACCAGGAAATGGAATGGGAACATAAAAGGAGAGTGAGAACAAGGAAGATGGAAAGTATAGCAAGTCAATAATTTGTGAAAGCATGGGATAGACAGAAACAGAATATACAAAGGGAAAAAGAGCTGGAGAGATTAAGAGAATTCAGAGATGGAAACAAAAACAATAGACAAAGAGGAAAAAATAGCAATAAGTGAAATAAGTAATAAAGAATGTGAAGTATGAATAAGAGGGCACGATAAATATTTATGTAAAATCCTGCTCATTTTTGGAGTATACTTGTTATACAAAATTATGATGCTCGTTTTTCTTCATTACAAGTTAAACAGCTGTGGGCCTATATCAATATTTTTCTTTTCTTAGAGGACCAATATGCATAAGATCAATCTTTCAGAAGAGCTATTTTGCATTGCTAGAATGTTACATCTTTACTTTTAATGATACTTTCCTTGGAATGTATTTACTCAAGTAGTTTCCATATATTTATTTTATTAATTTAATTAATAAGACTCCTGTAATTTTCTGTAAGTATTGCAACATTCTTCTCAAACAAAGCCTTCTAGTTAATTTTTATTTTTTCTGCCTCTTATCCTTTTTACTCAGTGTGTTCAATGAATGTTTGTGTGTAAACGCTTTTTATCAAATCCAACACATTTGCATTTGTCTTTGAAAAGTAACACTTCTGTATTTTTACAGATAAGGGTATATTACAATACTGAAAGGAAAATTAAGCATTTAGGCAGTGGACCAAATACTACTACTTATTGTCCTCTGCTAGTCAAAATGAAGTTGTGGTGATGGCATGCTAAAAATATGAACTGAATGCGGCCCAACATATTTAGTCTATGTGCCAGGAGAAGAGCAAGAAGGGACAATAAATTTTGTCAAAATCCTAAAAAACCTGCAGAAAATGTGTTGTCTGTCTTTTCATTGGTGAAGATGTCACAAATCCAAGACAGTGCTTGTTTAAATTCCTGTAAATTTAAAAAAGATTAAAAATCTGCATTCTAATACCTTGCTTCTTTAAAATAAATGTTTTCTCAATAACCTTATAATAAGATAAATATTAGACTTTTCAGTTTTGTGGAATAAGGTTATAACGGTTTTAGTATTGTAATTGTGATACTTTTGTTCTCTATGGTTGTTCTAATTCACTTTCATACATGAACAGTAATTAGGATTTGTCTAAATTATTTATAAGTGTTGAATGTCTTTGCGAATATAAAATTAGCATAACTCATTATTTTACTAGTTTAAGCCAAATCCTCCAGCTTTTACTTAAGCAAAAACCTTCTGAATTGTATGCCTATCCCTGAAGTAAAATAAAGAGCTTTGACTTGAGTAGGGTCTTCTGATCTGTTTCTTGATATATATGTAAATACTTATTTTGTATATATTTTTATTCATAAATTAAAGAATTATCATTTCATTCTTTGTATATTATCACAGAATAGAAGTCAAAAGTAAGGAAAAAAAGTTAAGATGAAATTAATGATAAAAGTTAGAATGAAACTAGAATGAGGGAGGTTTTAATGACAAACTCGGCACATTAAGAAGAGCTAATTTGATTTTTATGTATGGAGGTTCCAGCTGAGGATGTTCAAGAAGAAGAAATTACAGCACATACCAGTAGTACTGTGACTGAGGTTAGATTTCCTTGTTTTTTAAGTGTGATGTGTGCATATTTTAAATGCAAGCTAGATTTTTGATGGAGAATGTAAAGCATTTTGCATTTTATTCTGGACATGAAATCAATTAATCTAGTTATGATTAAGGGGTGGAATGGAGACTTGCATGAGCTTGTTTTTTTGTTTGGTTCTGATGTGGCTGAAATTTCAATGTACCATTTACCTCAGGACACCTCTATTATTAAAAGATGATAGGACTCCTGTAGGATTCAATAATCAGATTCCTGTCATTGTTACAGTAGTAACTCATGAAATTGCAGCATCATTTGATCAGTTTAACTGAAAATTGAACTCCATTTGACTTAACTTGTATATACAAACATCACCCCTTTTTACTTTTGCAATCAAAAATTTAAATGCAATACAACCACAGAGATTTTCTTGTGAATACCTATGGAAGCAATAGAAATAAGTCTATTTATGTAAGTCCTTTTGCCTGAATATATTTGTTTTCATTTTCCCTCAACTACTCACTTGTCTTTTACAAACTTTCACTTGCCTCATTCTTTAACAGTGTTGTGAGAGAAAAGGCAGCTCTTAGGTTTCATGTGATGAATTCCCTGGCAGAAATCAGGTTTCACTGAAATTAGTGTGTGCTTTAACATTGACTTCAGTAAGATTAATAAAATCGTACTATACATATGCTTTATGAGATCATGATTAATCTGAAAAGCATAGCTGCTATGTCAGAATCTCTCCATCATTGAACCATTTGTCTGTGTGTTACTTACGATAAAAGGAATGCCTACACTGATTCTTTGTATGCTTAAATCAATGAATTGAAAAAAAGAAGCAGATCTCATTTTAAAGACAGCATTGTCACTGTTTTGATTATGGGAATACGGATATACCTGCAGCATATGAATGTTGAGACTGAAACCACTTGGGAAGGCATAGTGCCACTTGATGCTGAAGCAATTTAATAGTTTACTCAATGATTTTAAAAAATGGGGGCAGGATTCACAAGGAAGATTTATGATTATAATCACAGCATCTACTTTTTAAACATGATGTAACTTAGTCAAATTTGTAATCTCAGCATAGTCACTTAAGCTTCCTGTAGAATGCATGTGAAAAATAGGAAATCTCAGGCGGTGATCCATAAAAGCCTGAATGCCAGGTATGAGCCAACCGAACTGGTAAGGGCAAGATAGGTGTTACAAGACCTGGCCCTTAGTTAGAATGGGTTTGAACTCAGGCCTTATGACATTATCTTAAGACACTGAATTATGAAAGAGTTTGTCATGAGTCTCTTTCATTTGCTTTTAACTGAAATGTTGTTCACATTGTGCGATTGAGTAAATGCCCACTGTAGGAGGAAATAAAATGTAATGCTCCCTCAGACTGGGAGCTGACTACTGGCCACCATTATAGTCTTCTATTTAATTTCTTTTTCTTTGTAGACCACCATGCTAACACTAGTTCTACCAGCTAAACTCGCTGAGATTACATTTTCCTGCATGAGAAAAGGCAAAGCCATCTCCTTGTATTTAGAAGATAGATTCCAGCAAAACTTGAGTCTTGCTCTCAGACTTGAATCCAAAGATAGGATTTGGTCCTCTGTATTTGTGTTGTATAAGTGTGCATATGCATGCACAAATGCAGATATTACCACACATTTATAGCAAAAGTTTGAGATATTGTTTCAGAATATGAAGACATAGATTATTATGTTACTCACAGAAAAAAAACTCTTCAGTTTGTGTATTTCTGTAACTCTTAGAAAAAGTGTAGTACTGTAGAAATAATTAAATATCTTTAAAAAATGTATGTGCAACTTGAAAGAATTTTAGATTGCAGCAGTTGCATATGTGAAAGTAAATATTATTTATTTATGCGTTTTCAATGAGTAAAATTCCAAATGAAACCAATGTTGAAAATGCTGATAATGGGATTGCAGTTAAATATTCAGTGGATTAACTGCTGTACACTTTTTAGCATAGTTTGAAGTGGATACTCTGCCTCTGAGGATGTTCAGGAAAAGGTTTGATTAAAAAACAGCTACTGTTTTCTGAACAGAAGAATCCCGAGCAGCAGGCTAAGAGAAGTATTTGGGGGAAATATATGTATATTTAAATGTAAGTGCAAGTTCAGCTAGAAAACAGTAGTACAGAAGGTGCTATCACATTTCTAGCATGAGTAAACCTGGACTATTGTTATAAGCATATACTTAGTAAGTAACGGCTTTGGAATGCAGTTCTTTCTTACACTGTAGGCTGTATATGGGGGTACAGATGTATTTGGAATTTGTACAGCTCCCAACCCGTGTGTTAGTATTGAAAGCCTGTGAAAAATGCCTCTAGAAAGATTTCAAAAACTGCACATGGTGATAAACAATGTCATACTCATGAACAGTAATATGCAGAGCTATAAGTAGGTTTAGTGGTCATATTTTATGTGAGAAATTGAACTATGAGAAAATGTAATGTGACTAAAAATCATATTTTTAGTGGAGAGAGTAAGTTTCAATTGACCATTTTTCCTTTTCAATCAGGAATTGGGTCATTTTCCATTCAAACCTTTTTTATAGCTCTGTGAATTTTTCCAATAATTTGATTTTCCTTTTTCAATCAGGACATGAACTAAATTAAAAATACTGAAATTAGTTTTGGGAGAAAAATTCATTTCCTAATTAGATCTAGCAATTAGAAGCTAAAATAATGCTATGTTAGGAGAACTGCTGTGTTTTAAAGTGAGTTTGAAAATATGGTGTCCTTTAGTTCTGTTTTTATCATAACTGACTGAATTCAGGGACAGATTTTCTCATTTTACCTTGTATGAGGTAGGTAATGTTGGTGGAAAGGGGCCCTTAATGAGAGATTCTGTTGATGATTTATTAGCAATAATCAAATGTGGGTCATTTTTCATAGTTTTACTATCTCTGCATAACAAATTAAAATAAAGATGTGATACCATCTCACTTAGCAGGTAATGAGCAAACATGACTCAGATAAAATAGGGAACAAATCTATTGAGTAAGACTATGGTAGGTCAGCTTTGCTAGCATACATTAGGCCCACTTTAATTGGTGTGTATTCCCTCCACAGCTGTAAGTGAAAGTCAGATAAATTGACTCAGGATGGCACTTTTATTTTGGAGGCAGAGAGAGTGGATGTTTCTCTATTTTTTCTGCTGGCATATACACAACTGTTTACATACAGAGAGTGGAAATAAAACGGCTATTAGAGAGATGTTAGGAAAATACTGCATTAGAGAGACAAGGAGAAATTGGTATACAAACATCTGTTATAACTTCATTTTGAAATGTGCACAACCAGGTTCACTTTAAAAACTAGATTTTTGAGCATTTATTTTCCTCAAATTCAATGGTTTTACTTTTCAGCAGGGGTCTTTCTGACTACAAACAATAATACTTCATGTTGCATAGATCATATAAAATTTGTTTTACAGAAATCTAGCAAATGCAGTCCTGTTTATTAACAAAAGTAATCTTACGTTAGTTTTCTTGCATATTTTAATAATTTGGGGTTAAATGCATAGTATTGAATGTTTGCATGATTTGTACAATATCTAGCATTTGAAAGCCTTTGTTATTATAAGTACTTTACTTATAGAAAGCATGAAGAATATATTGTAGAAATGAAGAACCATTGTGGTGTTGTTAATAATGTTCTGTTTAAGCCTATACACAGTATTAGAAAATCAGCATATGTGGCTGATTCTTGTAGGGATTTTTACATACAAACTCAGCTATTGCTCAGTAGAATTGGATAATTATCCATTGTGAAGAGGCAATTTCATCATTAAATATAAGTATTCTTTTGCTAAAAATACATTAGAGGGTATAAAAAAAAGACAAGTAGAATTAAGTGTTGACATGGGTAATACAGGATTGTTTGTCTTCTAGGATTAGTAATTTTTAAAACTATATGTCATAGCACATTAAGAATCTTAGGCTGCAATCCAGGAAAACAACTGTATTCAGGACACAAGCTAACCTTGTTCTCCATTTTAATTATCTATTTAAAATCCTATCTTGTGCAGAAATGAAGTTAAAACTTGTTTGCTGATCTAACAGTTTAAATGATTTTGTTTTGGAATAAAATAAATGCATCCTTGTCGGTGTAATGAAATTATGTGTATGGAAATAAGAATGAAATTTAGTTTAGTTTGATACCAGTGCAAAGTTTCCATTTACCTTATTTCAGTTATTCAGTATCTTTTAAAATTTGTACCTGTTGCTAATTTTAAAGAGTTCTATTTCTTTACACTATAATATTTTTAATTAACAGAGGCCCACCAAGAATCCAGTGAATAATTCTGTGCTTTACTTTGTTGGAGGCATTGAAACAGAGTTGTTTCAAAGTTTCAGTTTAATTTTTTTTAATTAAAAGACATTGAATTCAACAAGTTAACATATTTTCCAAAGTTTTGTTTACCAGAAAAAAACCCCACCACCACAGCTGTGGTGGAGTATTTGGCAGCACAAGATAAAAGTAAAAATTATAGCAGGGAAATTGTTATTTTTTTTTTCTTCTTATGAAAACCCATACACTGAATGCTGAACAAACATATTAGCAGTACGTCCCATCTTTTGGCTTGATTAGTTCATAGGATTCAACTGCAAAAGTGTAAAACCAATATTTATTGTTATTGGGTGCTTTGTCGTTTTTTTGGAATTGAATTTCTCTTTAATATTGCCAGAACTGCTAATACCACTCATATTGTTTGTCCCTCACAGTGACATATTGTGATTAAAATTCAAACCTGATTTTCTATATTGTTTTGCCACACTGTCTGTAGCCTGTTTTCTCAATCTATTTACTTGAAACTGTTCTACAGTTGCAGTTAACTATTTTAGTGCCTAAGTAAACAAGCTCAGTCCTGATGGGTGTAGAAGCTACATTATTTAACCATAAGGCATTGATAATAGTGATCAGGAGAAACAGGCAAATAACAACAAAACTAAATATTAAAGATTTTTCCAGTCTTTTAGGCTTTTAAAATATTCATTAGCATATCACTCATAAAGGAATATCAGCTATTACTGATAGAGTGCATTAGACTTAAAAATTGAAGGTATGATTTAAAGAAAAACAATTAACTTACTTAAAAAATGTAGGTAATTACATGTTAGTGTTTGTATTTGTGTGCCTAGGAAATTATGCAATAAACAGTTTTTCATTACAGATAACATGAACAGATACCAAAGTAAATGTCCAAATTATTGTGGAACATAGCAATTTCTTAAGAATCTATTACAAACAAAATCTGAAATCCTTATTTAGAAACTCTTGGACTCAGCTAGCATATCAAGCTAGAGTGGAGCTGGTTAGTCTTACCAGTAGCTATTGTAAAATACAGTAATGCTCAGACTTTTTTTTTTTTTTGAGAGAAAAGTTGTAAACATTAATGTATTTCTGAATACTTTAAGTTGTCCTGAAGATGAGTCATTGCATTTACAGAGAAATATTGCAACTTGACATAGTCCTTGTTTCCACTGTATTTATTGAATAGTTGAGAGCCTTTTCCATACAGCACGAGCAATAACCATAGGAAGCAAGGACCTCAGTTAAACTAATCTCCATGGGTTTTCATCAAGCTACTTTACATATGAGTAATGGAGAGCTAGGTATGATTCTCATCAGCTCTTGTTATCTTGGGATGGATCTTCTCCAAGTCTTGGTTGACTATCAGATAGAGCAAAACCTAGACAGACTCAGATAAATAGACTGTATATCATCTCTGTTTCAGAGATTTATTCATATTGATCACTTCATGTTTGTGCTTTAGATGCTCTGAATCATCATATTCTACTTCTGAGAGGCTCCTAGTCTCTGTAAATAATGTAAGTAGATTAGGCTCCTTGTTTTGGTCCTCTGGAATTACACCTAAGTGAAATGCCTCAGCTAACAATAAACAGTACAGATTCTTATACAAGTCTACCTATGCTTCAAATGCAAGTGATCAAGTGATTTCAATTAAATATGTTAAATGTGTTGAAATCAAGACTGCTGTATGTTGTGTTAATGAGAACTGAATTTTTTATGCATCTATATGGATATATAGGGCAAGAACACCATTTAGTATGAAACAAAATTATCCTAATCCACTTTTATACCAGACTTGTACTTAATTCCTAGGATTTCACTTTATCTAAAATAGACTTCAGTCACTGTGTATAAAATACATGATATATTGTTTACACTAGAATTATTTTTGGCCTCTTTTGAAGTCACATAACCCATAGTATTAACAGCAATCAAGAAAGAATTTATTTAAGGTTTTGCTGAACTTTTATTGCATTAAAAAGATAACTAGAAATTCATTCATATATACAGACACACTTCGACATTCTGTGGCTTATCTTACTAACCGTAAGCTTTTTAGTTTGCAGCCTTCCATAGATCCGTTCCATGCTCAGCTGTATCTCTCACTATTCTTGTAAATAATTCTACCGTATTTTATGGCCCATGACCTTTATTTAAAAGTGTGTTGGAAATTCTCACTACTTCAGTGGAAATTATAATTATGAACAAAATTTGGAATCTACCATTTTGAACATACGTTAGTAAAGATTATTTAGACAGCTAGCATGTCTGTATGCTTTTATTTGTATTTATGTGTGTATATATGTAAATACATTATAATATAAACACAGTACTTTATATGAAGTTTCTCTAGATGTTTGTGCTTTTAGCCAATCTTTATAAATCAGTTCTTGCAGTCCTGAAATAATGTGATTTCTCTGAACCTTACAAAAGTCAAATCCTGGTAGCTTGCATTTCAGAAAAAGAAGACAGCATGGAAAGTGAAAAATGTTTATGACTTGATTTGCAGAAAGCCTAGTAATTCCAAAGGTTTGTTATCCATGCAATCATTGCTGGGCTAAAAAGAAATCACTTATCAAGAAGTTTAAAAAAGAAAATAGTACGTTACAGTTCTATGTCACCTAGAGTTAGAATTGCAGGTTTTCAAGCTGTCCTTTAGATCTCTAATTTATCTTGAATACACCAAAGTATATAGATTAAAAATCTTGAATCTGTGGAGTTGAAATTTCAACTGCAGTCTTTCACACCTACATATCTTGGATAAGTTGCTGAAGGAATGAGTATGGGTTAAATGACTAGTCACTTTAAGTGATGAATTCCCACTGAAGCTTGTTAGCTATAATTTCTAAAAGATTCTTTTTGCACTCCTCGTATAGTTGTTAACTTGAACGTGGCCATTTTGTGACTTTAGGTTACCAAAATTATTCAGAAATCATCCTTAATTTTTCTGATAGAAATCCTACATTTCTAACATCTCTTAGCATATATGTATTTTGTTCAAGCATTCTCCACTGAGTATGGTTATTGGTGGTGGGTTAGAGCTTACACAAAGCAGTTGTAAGAATGTACAATTTGTTAGTTAACTTTGGTAAATGCTTATTATAGAATCTGTCCAAGAAATTTCAGAATCATCTTTCATTAAGTTCACATGTATCGAGAATAACTCATTTGACCTACTGTTTTGATGGATTGATAAACTACTGTACACAGACAGACTGATTTACACTGAGAACAAGCACCCTTTGGACATTTTTCTTTCATTCCTTGGGACTTCCCATGACCTCATCTGTATTTTAAAAAACCTCAAAACTGCTGAACAGCTAATGATCTATTTTGTATAAGCCTAAGCTATTTCATGTTTTGATATGCAAGCTATTACTTCATCCAAAAGCATCATGTTTTAATTCTAAACTGTGAGAATTTGAGTATCTCTGTTCTATTAATGATCACATTGTTTAAATCACTCATTGGCATTGTTTCTTATTCTTATGAGCTACGTATTTTATGGCTTGTTAGTTCTTTAGCTTGTTTCCTCATCTGCCTCTGAGGCTACATCTATACAGCTAAATAAAATGAACCAGGGACATTTCTCTGGTCCCAAGGTAAAGTGGCATGCCTAGCTTAATATATGGCTATTATGTCTTCTCTTTATTGTTCAGAATTCATACTGCCAACTGGAAGAGTTTCTAGCTTGTGCTGTGTTCCAAATCACACCTAGATGTAGTCTGGGAGAGTGGTAGCTGGCATGGGTTTTAGCAAAGAACATATTAGCAAGAAAATGCAGTGGACAGTTGCAGGTTATTGCTTGACCTTGTGAAATAGTCCTGTTTATTGTATTAGTAGAATTCACAGAGTCAGAATAATTTAAGTTGGGAGGGACCTCTGGAGGTCAGATCTCAAAGCAGGTCAAACTAGATCAGGTTCTCAGGGCCATGTCCAATTGGGCTTTTAATATCTCCAAGGATGGAGATTCCACAACCTCTCTGGGCAACCTGCTGCAATATTTGAATACCCTCATGGTGAAAATGTTTTCCTTTATACCCAGTTTCCCGTGTTGCAGCTTTTAGGTCTACTGCCTCTTGTCCTTTCACTGTGCACCTTTGAGAACAGCCTGTCTCTATCTTTTCTGTAGCCTCCTATAAGGTAGTTTTAGACCACAAGAAGATCTTGCCTTAGCCTTCTCTTCATAAGGCTGAACAAATCTAATTCTCCTAGCCTTTTGTTATGTATATGTTTCTCCAGGTTCCTAATCATTATGGTGGACTTGCTACGGTATGTCCATGTCTTTCTTGTACTGCAAAGTTCAAACCTTTACACAGTACTCCAGATGCAATCTCACAAGTGCCATGCAGAAAGAGTGAATTGCTTCCTTTGACCTGCTGGGTACTCTCTTACTAATGCAGACCAGAATGCTGTTGGCTTTCTTTGCTACCAGTGCACACCAATGATTGATGTCCAGCTTCTTGTTCATGAGGACCATCAGGTTCTTTTCTTGCAAGTCTGCTTCCTAGGCAATAGACCTGCAGCCTATACTGCTGCACAGGGTTATTCCATCACAGATACAGGTCCTTGCATTTTTTTTTAAATTTTTTTTTTTAACTTCGTGAGGTCCCTGTCAGGCATTTCTCTAGTCTGTCAAGCTTTCTCTGAGTAGCAACCCTGCATGCCAGCGTAACAGTCACTTCCTCCCTATTATATACTGTCTGCAAACTTGCTGAGAGTGTGCTCTGACCTATTAAGGTTGTTCATAAAGACATTAAATAGTATTGGCCCCAGAACTGATCTCCAAGGGATACTACTAGTTTGGAGTAGCTGGTTGGAGTTTGTGCAGCTGACCTCTAAACATAATGGTCCAGATAATTTTTCTCACTTACCCAATATGTATCTATCTCACCAGTTTGGCTACAAGGCTGCTGAAGTAGGTGGTATCAAATGCTTTGCTAAAATGAAAGGTAACATTTATTCCTCTCCACTTGTCTACAAAGCTGGTCATCTCGTAGAAGGCAATTGAATTGTTCAGCCATGATTTGCACTTAGTAAATCCACATGGGCTGTTTCTAGTCATCTTTTTGCTTCTCATGTCTTTTGAAATAGCTGCTAGGAGTATTTGCTGCATAACCATCCCAGGGACTTAGACTGAAGAGCCTGTAGTTCCTTGAGTCCTCCTGCTTACCCTTCTTGAAGTATAGATGTAGCTTGAGAGTCTGGTTTGGGCTGTTACATATTAATGCAATTAGTCAAAGTTGTAGCACTGTAATTTTAATTATTTTAATATAAGGAAGTAACACAATGGGTGGTATAACTTAGGGACTGATTACATGATATAGGAGAAAGAGAGGTATTTTGGGTTCTACTTCAGTTCATACTTCCTTTCATACAGAAATATGTAGTGCTGTATGTTCAGTTTAAGTTCTAGTATAAAAGTAGTTTTTGTGATATCTGCACTGATACATGGAGCAGATTTTATTTAAATTTGTAAATAACAAACAATAAAATACCTTGGGAAATTTCTATATGAATGCTCCTACCAGTTATTTTATGTACAATAATAGTAAGTGTGGGCAGGCCAGCAATGCCCTCTTTTCCCCTTTATATTTGCAGATGAGTATTTTTGAAAATATATCCAATCTTATCTCAGTTTTAAGATCACTTTTAGCAGGTGGATAATTCAAAGAACAAAGTGTTGAGGGTTTTAAAATTAACACCTCTGAACAAGTTTGTGTTGTCTGTTCTATTTGTATTAGATGGATTTCTAACTGTAACAAGGCTTGTAGTAGCAGAATAGTATGGGGTTTTTTAGTTACAGTTTATACTGATTTCACAAATGAAGTAAGTTATAGTAATAAAAGGTATTTTGCTGATTTAAATGAGTTACACTAGAGCTTTTGTCAGTATAAAAAAACAACTAAAAGTCACACTGTCATATGATTTTACAAACTGACAAAAATTATCTCATATAGATCACAGTGAAAAATGCAATTTGTTTTGAATGTCCTTTCAGATTTAATATAGGTTATTGTCCTAACTGCTGATGACTATGTAAGTAAATCAGATAGGTACTTGGATGCAACAACTGAAAAAACAGCTATGTGATCAGTGAAGCTCATGAAAGGACTGATTACACTGATATTTTGATTGACTTCTTTGTATTTTGAAATTTGCATTAGATCTGATGCTATCTAAATCATGTCTAATTTGATAGCCATGTCCATGGTGCAGAAAAAAACCGCTTGAAGTGAAATAAATTGTATTCTTCCTTTTTTTCTCCTTCCTTCTTGTTACATGCCTGAAATATACCGTACTCACACTTTTTCTTGTTGCTTCTATATAGTATAAGGCAGATTAATAACAGGAATGTACCTTTGTTATGGTTCAATGTAGCTATGAAGTGTCCTGGATGCAGAAGAAGAAATGTTTTTAGTCTTTTCTAAGAGGCTTTGTTGTGCAGAGAAATTAACAGGAAGCTGGAAAATTGAGACTGCTAAATAATCCCAAATCTATCATTAAAGAATTGTGCAACTTTTTGTAAGACACAATTAATGAAGTTTTAATCTTGCTCAGAATATAGACTTTATCTATAGGAGTTATTATTGAGATTGGAATCAGACCCAGTGTTGATTTTTCCAATGTCAAAGTGCTTTACATGCTTTTTATTTTCTTTTTTCAAACACAAAAATCACTAGGGAAATCATAGAATCATTTAGGTTGGAAAAGACCTCCAAGATCATTGAGTCCAACCATTAACCATGCCCACTAAATGTTTAACGTTGTCCAGAAAAATTAATTTTTGTGTGACTTTTCTGTTACTTTCATAGCAGACACCATATTTCTGTTATGAATATCTTAGGAAAAGATGAAAAGAGATAAATGTCTCAGGGGATTGATTCAGTCTGAGAAATTCCCATATCTCTCCTTTGTGTATAGAAGTGGCTGGGCCAACTAGGTTAGGCTAACTTTCATAAGGCCCAGTTTAGGCAGCAGTGTTACTCCTCCTTAATTTCTAAAGGGTTAAATCAAGAAAGAATTTGGGTGTGAAGCACTAATTCTTTCATAATGGGGTATTATACACATCTGCTATATAATGTAGAACTGCTCCATGTTTCAGTTTTAGGATATGGGTTGTGATAGCTACATATAGTGTCACTTTTTATTTTGGATAGCTGCAGCAGATTATATGAGTTAATATCTTTCATAGTACTATATGTGGCAGAACTTAATGCTTTTTATTTAATAATTTACTAGGTCTGCATACCCTTTACTCATTGAAAGATTTTGGAAGAGATTTTTTTTTACACTGCTTGCATATTATTCTGAATCTATAGATTCTGAGTACATTGTGTTTTTAACTGAAGGATGTGACTTAATATCCTCAAATCTTTCCATTGAGTAAGATCCCGTTCTATTACTCTAACCAGTATTACTGATATTTGAGACCCTTGTTTAGCAGTGCAAAACTTGTGCTTGACTCTGTGGTGCTGGAGTCAAAATAAATACATTTGAAGTGAGTTTCTGAATCATAGCCTGATTTATATAGGCTTGCAAGTACCTTCAGCCACATCACATCACAGTTATATTAGGCTTTAAATACTTTGTATATGTTCTTTGTAATTCATACTGTAGCAGTGGATGCTGCTTGTTCCTTTTTTAAACGCGTAGATTTATAAAGTAATGTTGATTTTTTTTTAAATTGTTAAAAATACTAATGAAGCATTGAAATGAAGTATGAAAACAATGATTGATATGGAAAATGTTATTAATCGTATTCTATTTTCATAATTATAGTTATAATGTGTATTTCCAGTAAAAATATCTCTTGTTATTTGAAATGCCTGATCCAATCTTACATTCATTTAATTTGATTACAACATGTGTAAATACATAGATTTTGTACACAGGTATTGTGTGCAGGTACATCTGTAAAAAGAAAACACTTGTTTGTTTCAAACCTGTTCTGTAACTTTTTATGATAAAGAAGTCTAGACTGATTGCATGTCTCATATTTTTACACTGGAAACAATAGCTTTTAATGTTTAATAATTATTATGACATACATTTATTTGTAAAGTTAAAAGTTTCAAATTTACTTCATAAGTGAAAATACTATTTTACTTCTTTTGGGGGATAATGTGTTGATTTTTTATTTAGCTAACCTCTTCTGTGTGATTTTTCCAATCTTGTGATTAATTTTAGCTATATTATCTAATCAGTGTGAGATTAACATATACTGCTTTACTGCTTTACTCTTCCTTGAGAATTACTATTTTTTTTTACTTTCTTCAGGGCTCTTAAAGAACTTTTTTGTCGAGGAAGACGTGAGACCATATCTATTTATGCGGAAATGGAGACATGATACCTATGTAAACTTTTATTAACTATGCAGAGGTTAATGGATATATCTTATGGCAAAAGGTTATATATATGAGAAAAATATGTATAACATACATGCTTGCTGGTGTTGATAAAATCTTACTCCATCTCCAGGATGTGCTTTCAGGCTCATTGCATTTTATTCCTCTTGGAGTTCTGCTTTATTTAGTCTCTAGAGTCCAATGAAAAATATTGTTTATCTTTGTTAAAAAGCCATTACTGCTGCTGAACTGGTGTTTGTATCATTGTTCTGTCCTTCTCCATAGTATTTTTAGCTACTTGACGTAGTTCATTTGTACATTTCATCTATATTCAAGTATTGGCAACCTGTGATAGGGAACTCTATTATCATCATGTCTCCACTGCTATTGTCTCTAGAGTCTAAACAGGCACGCAGTTCAACAGCGCTTGTATGCTCAGGATTTCCAGCATTGCTAGTGACAATTTGCAAGATTATAAACTTAATTTTGTATCATGCATTGTTTCTGAGGATGTTGTTGTCCTTACTTCTATGTCATATCTGCCAGTTATCTGACTTAGTCTAGAGCAACTGAATCAAGATTGTGGTGAACTTCAGGATGCCTGAAGACATCTCAATTTACATATGTTGAAATGAATATTGTTCTGAAAGACAAACTGTTAGGAATCCTGTATTTTAGTTTGGAATCTAAATGAACTCTTCAGTGTCTTGTAGCGATAGGTTGTTTTTTTTTTTTTTTTTTCCTTTCCCTAATAGGGACTTTGAATATACTGCTGGACTTCCTGAATTTATAACCCCTTGGCCATGTGCAAAGCCATTTCTGCATCTTAGTGACACAATGACTTGCAGGAACACCGCTTTAGGCCTGAATCCTGCAAAGATTTTTGTGCATGTTTAATATAACACATTGAGTAGCCTAACAGAAACTAACAGACATGCATACATGCATATACTTGCAAGATCAGGCTTTCATTTTCTAAAGAATAGTTTAGGACTTTGGTATTCTATGGAACTGTCACACAGGATGTAAGAATAGTCATTTGTATTTTAATACTGCCTTTTAATTTTTCGATTTTAGGATTTCAATGAGGCAGGCTGAGACGCAATTTACAATAAAATACATATTTATACTACAGGGGGCTGTCTTCTACATCATCTATTGAAACAGTGCATTGTAAAGAAACAAGCAATAAATTACCCATCTTTCTTGCACAATTCAAAATGTAAACCCTGAATGGGTGGTTATATGGTCTTTATTCTTGATTGGCACATGTGTACAT
Organism: Buteo buteo; assembly: GCF_964188355.1. NCBI lineage: Eukaryota > Metazoa > Chordata > Aves > Accipitriformes > Accipitridae > Buteo > Buteo buteo. Next base: position 19,519,683 of record NC_134187.1, on the reverse strand, counting down.
GCTTTCTATTAAGCTTTGGTGGATACATTTGGAAATGAAGGGATTTAATTATTTAGTGGCTGCTGAATATCATAATTTTTACTTTACATGTTGGTGATGATTAATTCTTTTTGTAATTTTCTGATGAATTATTTCTGTTTCTGCCTAATCAACAGGCATATTGTGAAGTCTAATTGCACTTGAAGGAAAATTACTGTCTCATGAGATGAATAAGTTTGATGATTAAATTACATAGAGTAAAGCAATAACATTCACATACTTATCCTTTGTTGTGCTTTGACGACCTCTATAAAAACAGAGTCTTTTTAGAAACAGTTCAATGTATTTCAAGTCAGACTGTATAAAAGGAAATTTGAAGAATCCTAAGTAAGATATAGTCTCATGGAAAATACAAGAATTTCACCTTTTTAATTTAAAAATATCACTCCAGGTTCAACATAATGTAAATCACTCAGGTTGGAAAAAGCTCTTAAAACTGATAAAAAACCGATACTTGCTACTGATGTTAATTACTAAACTTGATCAGAAATAGGTTTGCAGCCTGTATTCATATCAGCAGGAGACAGACTTCTTTGCAAACAACATGAAATATCTATTGTTTCATACATAAGAAAACAAATCCTTTCTTACCCACATTTTCTGTAATGTTAAGCCCCAGTTTTTAGCTGTATCTATATATTGCAGTATTCATGAACCCTAAAATATTCTTTCATGACATACAAATATTTGATTTAGGACTAGTCCCGGTCTGATTGAGAATTAACATATGTGAGACTGAAGATCTGGAAGAAAAGTTTGGCAGTATTACTGCATGATTGTTTGTGACATGATTGTATACTTAAGTATGCACAGACCTAAAAGGGGAAGTTCATCATAAGCAGGCCTCTGTACTTAATATTTGCATATTATTCTATGTCTTGTGTTTTGTATTCCAACGGAAAAGATAGATTCATGGCCCCTCAACCCTAAAATTAATGTTTCTGAGAACATAACAATCCATGTGTAAAGAGTTGTGAACTTTTGGGGCCTTTATGTCAAAAGGACCATTCCAACTGTAGAAAAATGTTTGCAATGTTGAATCATGTTTTTCCCAAAAAAGGGGCAAGGGTTGGAAAAAAGCTTTTGTGGGATACTGATCTTAGGGCAATGACATATTTTGGCATTGTGCCCAGCTGGTCTCAGATACAGGAAATCTGATAGAAATAGTTTCTCTTTCTGAATTAGATTTCTTAGCTAAAGTCACCCTACTCTTATACCCTGTACAGAATTGCTGCTATGTCTATGTACAGAGGCGAAGAAAGCAGAAACGTTTTGTTCACTTGAGTCTATCCATCCTTTTTCTATAGGAAAAGAAAGGAAGAGTTTTTCTCTGGAAAACACCCATAGAAGATAATTATAGTGGAGCATATATTATTTGTTCTCCCTTTCTTGATATATTCTATAGTGCAGTCAGGAATTACAAATCAGAAGTGGGTGACTGAAAGGGGGTATGAATAAACCAGAGTTACTCTACTATCTTTAATATATAGAACACCTAAAATGGAGTTTTGTTTGGTTTTCACACTGGAAAAGAATAATTTCTGTGGGATGTCATCCCCATGTGTTCTCAGTAGGAAAGACTGAAATTCATTTGTTTCAGTTGCATATTTCTGGAGAGTTTCTGATTCTTGGGGATTCAGGAACTGCCTGTGATTCTAAGGAGATCCTAAACACTGACCATTGGAAAGGAAACATGGGATGCACTGTCAATACTTAAGAAAGGCCAAAATTTTAAGATGTAGAGGAACTCTCAGCTTGTCATATTGGAACCACTATGTCTACAAATAATGTGTGATGTCATTTGTAGGAGAATTATTACCAGAAACTATTTTTTTCTAGCAAGAGAGGATTTAATTTGAATGTAGAAACCCAATACTTCAGATATACCATTTAATAAAATATACAGACACTCATCTCATTAGGCTTGTGTCCGTTTATAGTGACCATAAAAATATCTCTGAAATGTACAGGTCAGACTGTGTAGTTTTTTCAAGTAGCTGTCAGAGCTTGTGTTTGTATGTGTAAAGTACAGGGCAGTCCATACTGGAAATGAAAATTTTCATTTTTTTGATCTTTTACCATATTTGATCTACATAAATTCAGGTAACTGAAGATGGTAGTATTGTCTATGGTCTAGTCAAATTTCTATGCTCCAGTCAAATATATAGGAAGGTCATCTCATGCCTCAGCAAAGAAGTAACACAAGTGATTGTAATCAGAGAATCATAGGATGGCTGAAGTGGGAAGGGTCCTCTGGAGGTCTCTAGGCCAACCCTCTGCTCAGAACAGCGTTAGCCAGAGCAAGTTGCTCAGGCCCTTCTGCAGTTAGTTGGGTTTTCAAAATCTCTGAGGATGGAGACTCCACAGGCTTTCTGGGTATCCCGCTCAACTGTTTGACCACCCTCCCAATAAAAAAGTTGCTTCTTATGTTTAAGTGGAATTTCCTGTATTTCAATTTGTGCCCATTGCCTCTTGTGCTGTTACTCAGTGCCACTGAGAACAGTCTGGCTCCATCTTTTTTACTCTCTCTATCAGGTATTTACACACATTGATAAGATCCCCCTGATCCTTCTCTTCTCCATGCTGAACAGTCTCATCTCTCTCAACCTCTCTTTGTAGTTCAGGGACTCCAACCACTTAATCATGTTCATGACCTTCAACAAAATAATTAAGGAAAAAATAGTATAGCTATTGTAACTGGAGAAAAGTGAAAAAGTAGTCATTCTACATAATTTCTGCCCAGTAATTGTTAGTTCAAATGAGAAAAAGCTGATCTCCACACACACAGACAAACAGTGGCAAAAGTTGCAGAGGGGACAAAGCCCTGGGAAAGGGGAAAGTGGTGCACTCAGGGCCCTGATATTAACGTTACATGATTCGTGTCATGTCCTTATTGCTCTACCTGAGAACTGAGATGTTCAGGATGCATGCAGAAAAGGGAAGGTGATAAAAGGAAGAAAGGATGAAGAAAGAGAAGAAGAAAGTGGAGAAGAAATGTCAGCTTTGGAGGCATTAGGCATTCTGTGGAGACATTAATAATCACTGATGAAATGAATAATTTATGAGCTGCTTTATGATGTTTCTTCATGGAAGCAGATGCTCCATGTGTGATGTCTGCTGTTCCTTTGGAAACACCTTGGCTAAGTTTAAAAATATACCTGCAAAACAGCATACAGTTTTTGTCAAATATTTTTTTTTTAATACCAAATAGAGTTGCCTCCCCACTGACGTTTGCTTATCTGAGAAACAAAGCATTACTCTTTCTCCAAGGACATATTTATCATAGGACAAGAAAACCAGGCTGGACCAATGCAAAGGTTTTGTCCATGCCTTGCCGGCTCTGGGTGGCACTGGATGTTTGCGATGTTGGTGCTGCTGTGGGAAGCTAGAAGGCTTTCTACAGCCAGAGCCTGTCACTACAGCCTCATTGGTGCTTGAGGATAGCCTCACGAATAAAACTGTGATAATATTAACACAGTGTTTTGAAAGATCTTTGCTGTAGATATGACAGTCAAGATGCTATTTGTAGGTATGCTTTTCTGATAACTTTTGAATGTTATAACTAGAAACAATCTTGGGAGTAGTGACTGGAACCCAGGCCTCTTCTCTTCAGGATTAGCTGCCCAAACAGAAAAATATGGATTTGCTCCCTTTTATTTACTCTTCTTGTGCTGCTTTCTATACATTAGCAGAGAATAGCTCTTTAAAGCCACAAAGAATTTATTTTACAATAGTTTAGCGTTGCTGTTTCATCACTGCTGGTAATTAACATTTCAGTTATTGTAATTTAGTATTTATTGTTTTAATTTATATGGTTGTATCCTATGCTGTTTGTTGGGCCTCATCATTTTAGTATTTAGCAACAGTGTATCATGAATATCTATCACAACATACCAAGTTAACCAGAGGACTTAAAATCCTCCTCATCTAGACCTCATTTGTGTCTCCATAGGAAAATTTAGTTTTAGAATGGAGAAAGTATTTGCCATGTCACCTCTTGAACTATGTGTAGCCTTTTACGTCTTTTGAAGCCTTGATGAATCTGAAATACAGTAATACTTATGAAAACCTCACGTTTTTAAGACAAGGGAGACTTGTATTTGCTTTACAAGTAGTAGATATTTGAGAATAAGTTGGCCAAACAGCTGCCTAGGTATATGTCAAGAGACACTGTTATTAAAAAGTGTAAAATTATGTTTTGCTGGGTTTAGTGGAGCTCATTTTGAAAGGAAAACTTCAACTTTCATGAGAGTGGCACCTTAAATTGATTTCTTGGCTTTTCCAGTGAACCTTAGCTCTTCAGAGTGCTAATTCTGAGTTACAGCTTCCATTTGACAGCCTACACTATAGATTAAGTGCAAATTCATGCAAATATGAGCCACCAGTCACCAAAAAAAAAAGAAGTTAGCCTTTGGCATGCATGGCTGACATCTCATGAGAAATTTCTCAAAAATTGCTTATAGTATAGATTGTCACCAAGACTGAAGTGCATGGTAGCAAATCCCTCTGGTTGAAATAATCATTTTTTAGCTCAGTGCAGTGATTGCCAGCATCTTGGTAGAAAAAGTTCAGGAAAAACTTCATTTCTAAAATAAATAATCTATTAGAACAACTCCCTGTAATTTTCAAAATGGAATTTGCAGTTGGAACTTTCTCTGACTGGTGGACTTTGACACTGAGTCTCAGAAGGGGATTTTATATCATATTTCCAAGTATTGTGGTTGGATGTGAAAGAGAATAAAAAACCTCAATAAATGGATAGCATTAATATGTTGAGTGCAGTGCAGCTTTGCTTAAATGAATGATTCTGTAGTCATATTTTAATACAGAATCAAATGTGGATAGCCCTATGTTTAGACAGTGTAAGGCACTGAAGGCAGTAGCACTTTGTCAGTTTACACGTAATTTATATATGTTTGTGTATATGTGAAATAAATACAGGAAGCAGGTTTGTACTTCATACTTCATTCGGAGCAATTGGTTTCCTTACCAAGTAGAATTTCTATTCTTTGCTTTTCTGAATTCAATACAATGAAAATTGGGCAAAACTTTTGAGGTCTATGGTATGCAGGTGATTAGATTAGAATATTGTTAGGTACTCCTTGAGTTCTAGCTCCATAAATCTAGAAGACTATGTCTGAATTCTAAACAATCCAAATATAAATACACATATATTTTTATCTTTTAAAAAAATAAGATTACCACTCTTATTATCATATTTATTGTGATACTTGTTACCATATTGCAGAAGTGTAGGACGAAGGGAAGTAACAGTGGTTAAGTTTTCCAGCTGTGAGTGACCCCATATTTGAAGTTCAAAAATGTGACACTTCCCTTGCATTTGCTACAGAAATAAAGGTAAGCGTCTTGCTAAAACAAAGCAGTGCATATTATCATTTCAGCTTCAAGTTATGTTGCAGAAATTATTTAGGGCTTGTTTGAGTGCCTTACTTTTTTCTGCAGAAATTATTATAGTCAACTTTAAAGTCCTACTTCCTCTAATAGTGGGTCCTTATTTTACCTAACTTTCAGTAAATGACAAATATTAATTGTGGGAAAATCTTGTATATTTTATTTTTGTTTCTTTCAATGCTTGTCTGTTGTCTGACTTGGTGTGTGTGAAAGCTCAGGCTTGAGGTGTTGTGCAAAAAAGGAAGAAAGGTAGAAAAAAGGTCTCCTCAGTTGTATTACCTTTCAGCCAATTATTGACATGCTTTGTTCAAAGGCAGTATTGTTCACACTTACAGCTTCTTCTGTCTAGTATCATCCTGGAGCACAGTGGGAGGTGCTAGAAATTGGGATAATGATTATGATGAATTTTCTCCTTTTGACATACTCACTAACAATGGTGTTTCCCTGGCACTCACAAATGGTTGTTTCTAATCTCAAAAAGTACGTTTTTTTTAAAATTACATACATATATATACCCAATGTTTTATTTATAGATTGGCACCCACTGTTGGGCTTTTAGACTGGGATTATACATCTTCACAACTACAATTATCCTTTAGACAGTTTAAGTGATGTCACTAAGTTTCATTAATTTCTCATGTATAGGGTTAAAATAGGTGTGGGAGCTGAGACAACTTATACTGTATGTTTTAAAGATGAAAACAATAGCAGCTGTATTTTTGTAGTAAAGAACTGCTGGTATGTTCCTGCTCTCCAACAGATTCTGCAGATAATCTGTGAAAGAGTTAGAATTTCATAAATAGATGTGAAGTCATGTGCATGCATATTATCAGTAAAACCCTCCTCATCCTCTTTTAATAAGTGTGGTATGAGGAAAAAGGCAGGCTTTATGCTGAACTTAATCTACACCTAATGCAATATGCAGTACCTATTATTTGCCCACATAATGTAGATTTGAAAGCTGGAAATGTCAACAGCCTTTGGCATATCCAAAGTTTGGTTCTTTGCAATTAACAAATCAGTTGTAATAATGCAGAAGCTATGTGGTCTCTTATTTTATAAAATACGTGATCTCTCTCTATAAATCTTGGATCTCAGAAGTAAAAATCCTTTCTCCTTCCTATTTCCTGTACACTTACTGATCAGGGTAACACTTTTAATTATGTAGTATTACTGGTACTATTTTCTCTCAATATTGTAAATGATACCCCCACAGCCTTCCCCTGCCCCAATCCTGGGCTCAGTTTATGCTAGTTCAATATCATGTCATGAGCTGTGATAACCTGGTCTTGTCTGTTATTCCTGTGGCAGAAAGTATGGCCTTGAAGGGACACAAGGAAGCTATTGATGCCTTCTAGGGAAGCTTGTGTTGGCTGCTGCATACAAATGAGCGAAGGACAGTCCCTGTTTTAAAGAACACTAGTAGATAAGGAGTATGACAGAAGAGGTAATAGCTCACAAAAATAATACATGGAGTACTCTTTTATTCTGGTCCCTTTCACCAAAATAAATAAATTTAAAAACTTTTGCAATTGTGTTCTATATGCAAAAGAACCCTAACACATGTCTCCAGGCATGGAGCAGTGTAGATTTTCTATTTCCATGTTGGGTTGGCATCATTCTACAGCTAGAAATATCGGAAAGCTCCCATTAAAATAGGCAAGTTCTTTTAAATTTCTAAATCTACCAATCTCTTTAATCTTTAAGTAACAGTTACATCTAATACCCACAATGATGCTAGGATGTTTTGACTCTGTTTGTTCTATAACTCATGTAAAAACTTTGCCAAACTAGGCTAATGAGAATGGTAACTTTGCACAGGTTCAGCCCAAATCTGCAGACTCATCTTTTTCTACAGAGATTAGATTTTTCCACACTGTTTTTAAGTGAATATGTCAATGTGGAGAGGTGGCCTTTTAGGAGTGTGATTTACAGAAAAGAATGTCAAAAGAGATCGAACCCTGGAGGGGGAAAGAATGGCAGCTCCTGTAAGCAGGGGATATCACATAGTACATGGAATATAGATGCTTTGTTGCTAATATACAACCTGCTTGGGTTACTTCTCTAGAATGAAATACTTTGAACTGCTGACATGAAGAGCTGAAGAAGTGTAAATTGATTCTTTTTTTTTGGTTGATTGGAATTTTTCTGAAATTAATTAAATGAAAGCTCTTTACTCTGGTTTGGTGTGTTTTTTTTTTGTTTTGTTTTGTTTTGTTTTTAAACTCCCTGTGCCTATTCTTAATAATATTTGTTACAAGGACTGTCCTGCTAACTATTTCATGTTTATTGAATGAAAGAAGATTGAGGGAAGAGGACACAGCAGGACAGTGGTGTTGAGGGAAATGGCATGTTGCATTTGAAAAATATACATTATACTATAATGAATATGCAGGAATACCTTTAAAAGAACCTAGACCATAGTAAAAACATGACCTTTTGAGAGCAGAATAGGTCTTAAGAGGAAAAACAGCAGAAGGGCATAAGGAGCTCTCCCTGTGTGTGCATAGCTTGACTCCATCTGAAGCCATACCTCTTCAAAGAGCTCTCTTGATACAGAAGTGCCTTAATTTTGCAAGAGGTGAGTCTGTTCCTATTTATACCCATGAATATGCAGAGAAATGAAATCCAATTCTAGTGTGTGCTTAGGGTTATCAGTGCTTGAAAGCTCTCTCATGGTGTTCAGGGGGATGAAATAGAACTCCCTCAAGCAGAAATTCTATCGGTAAATGAGCTTCTTAGTGAGAAGGCAGAAATATCTGCAACAGAGATTGACTTGTGTAGGCTACTGGAGAATGAGCCTTCCAGCTTGGCTTGGGATTTGTCTCATCTTGTCCTAAAACATCTCCATCTAAGGTAGCAGAAGTAGAGTAACGGTAGGTTTCCTTTGTAGTCCAGCAGGCATGCTTCAGCTCACAGTTCTCCAAATCTTTTTTTCTGCTTTGTTTTAAGATGAAGGCTTCATTCCATGGAATTAATTTAGGATGAAGTAAGGCACATTCTAGAAGCGTCTGTATGGGAGAAGTTTAATGAAGGAAAGTTCTTGTGGTGAGGCAAGTAGAGTTCTCAAAATGTTGAAGTCCATGTGGGTTTTCTTCCAGTAAAATTTGCAGCTATTGATGTTGTAGCTTAAGACATTTTGGGGGGAGGTGGAAGGATTATGTAAAAGACAGCCCTTCTAGAAGACAGTCAACCTTGTTAATAAAGCTAAACTGCTTAATCTGTGAGCAGCTGTCTCTTCATGGCACTAAATAAGTAGACTGCTTGGAGCCAGACTAGAAAAGAGCTATCATAATATTTGCTGATTTACCATCTTACTGGTAGTTCATGAATGTATCTAGCAAGGTGTTGTGATTAAGATACTGTTGCCTGGGAAGCAAGTAAGATAGACTGCTGCAAAATAAGATAGGCTGCTGCTAAAGATATCATAAGGCAGGATATTATTTTCTTTATTGCAGCATTTCCCTGATTTTTTTGTTATTTTAATTATTAACAATTTTCTTGTTTTCATGAATTCTAGCAGTTTCTATGGACAGAATTATTCAGAATCTTGGAGGTGCATTTATTTTTTCCAGGTTTTTAGGGTGGCTGCGATTGATCAGTTAGGAGAAAGATGAAAGAAGAATATTTCTAAGAATAGACTGACTTGTCTGTGTGATGTCCTGAATCTTGTTAATCTTGTTAATTACAGGGCATTTTAGACTTTTGTCTCATTAGAGACTTCACAAATATGTATTTTATCCACAATGTGTCTGAGTCTAACTCTAGCATTAACTTTGAGGTGAATAGGTATTGAACTCAGTACTTTCTCTGGACTCTTCTTGTAAGATAAGTTTAGTTTAAGATCTGAAATCTCTCCCCTATCATCACAACTTAATTCAAAGAGCAAATCAGTCACAGTACATAATTACTTTGCATTTTATTTTGCATTCGGTATGATAAGAAATTATTTCTTCTGCATGTACTCAAGTAGAGAAAGATAGCCACCTCAGCTGGAGTGAGCATTCCTCATTCCCAGAACTGCCTGTGTTCTTATTTCAGTGTTGCAACTACTAGGTCTTCCTTTATAGTGAAATATGCAAAAATTCTCTTTTTGTATTTGAGGAATACGAGTGCTTCTGAGGGTCCTTACTGCTATGCTTTCTTAATGTTTACACATTTTAATCTGAATTCTTGGACTGTAGTTAAGGCAAAGGTTTTTAATATAGTCTCATCTTTTCCCATTATATTCATTGTACTTGAAATGCTGGCATGTGGTGGTTATTGTAGTTAAGAATGGGTCAGCACTGAACATGCAGTTTCCTTTTGAAAGTCTAATGCATTGTAGAGACTATGAATTAAAGAGATGTGCCAGTTGATTTAAAGCATTAATAGGAAACTATCAGTCCTTGGGCTGGAGATATTTCTAAGCAGAAACTTGGCAGACTACATTAGAGATAATTGTCTTCCTTATTCTCACAAAGTTCAGTGAGAAAGTTTCTCATTTGATAGCTTGCCATTGTCACAAAACACATTGGACAGCAATTTCATATTAACCTGGAGACCTATTAGCAAAAGGTAGGGATAGAAATTTGGAACTTCCTTCACAGCACAAGTGATAAATAGATGTATTTCTCAGAGCCATCAAGAAGGTAATGTTCTAATTATATGTAATTAGTGAAGGGAGAAAATAAGCATATAAGTCACCAATTACCTAGTTAAGTTAAAGAGAAGCTGCTGATATATAGAAAAAATAAGGAAACCAAGGATATTTTCATTTATTACACTGACTTCGATAAATGGTCAATTAATCTCAAGAATGATAAAACCATGAAAGTGGAACATACAAGAGGTCTTGCTCAGTGATGTGTATGTCATTTTAACTCACTTCAAATATGGGGTACTTTGTGACTGATAACCCTGTCAGTCTGCGATTAGGGACACACATATCGCTACATACTTACAATAAGATACCTAGCTCAGTCGTAGGCAAAACAAACAGGCAAAACAAACAGTATAGATTAGGGCTGACCAAAATGCTGCTGAAGAAGAGAAGACAAAACCCCAACAATCGCCAAACCTGTCAGCATCTTGAACAATATTTTTGCTTTTCTGGCAAATCTTGGAGTGCGAGGGTAACCAAAGTACTGCCAATATTCAGTTGAACCTCTGAGAAATGTTTTTTCTCTTGAGTTGCACTCAAATGAATTTATATAGTAGTATGAATGAGTTTGAAAACCTGCTGCTTCACTTATATCTATAAAGGTAAATTCAGACTTCTGGGTCATCAATGCCAAATATCTTTCAAGGAACATGAGATACTAGAACTGAGAATTGATAGAAAAAGTCAGTGTTGAAGTATCACAAATACTCAGCTTTCTGTCATGAAAGAGGCAAATATTACTTAGGTTCTGATGTAGATATAGAACTAGATTGGACTGATTCCCTTCTGGCTCAAAGGCTTCATATAATGGTTATTTTAGTTTCAAGCACCAGATATGCAGTTCCTCTCCTCAAACTAATCTTAGTTATCTGAATGACTAACCAGGAGGTTATTTATAAGCGAAATATTTTGTGCCTATTATATACAAAAATACCCAGTACCTGCATAATCTGCAAAGTCATACCTTTAATTTTGTGTGTACAGTTATGAGTTTTGTCCTTAGAGTGAATGAATTAAAAATACCAGCTAGTTTATAATATATAAGGCCATGTGATTTGTCATGTGAGAAAGAGCTGTAGAAATTTGCATCTGGTCTAACAGATGGTCTGTCAAGGAATAATAGAGACGTGTATTCAGAAGAATCCTGGTTCTCTCATATTCCATGTGTCCAGTATGCATTGTTAATTTTTTTGAGAAAAGTTAATGTTGTCTTCAGAGCAAGAGAGCAGTCATGCCATTACAGAAAAGGGTATTTAACCACTCTATGCGCAGTAAAAGTTTAGAGAGAGAAAACTATCTGATAGCAGGGGTACTAAATTCAGTCTTGAAAGACTTGGGGCCATCTACCTGTTTCACATCTGACTCTAAGCAAATAATTTTGGGACTGTAGTCACATAGGTTCAAAATTACAAGTTTAGCTCCTCAGTACCTCTCAGCTGCTATAGGCATCAGAGCTTCTATCCATAAAATTGCACAAGCATCTGGATATCTGCTCCCAGCAGAGCCATGCCCATTAAATCGCATCCAGTCCCAATGCCCTTTCTTACACCTATGATCTGATAGACGTTCCAACAGTTTAGCAAAATGGTTCAGTCTTGGTTTGAACTATTCCACAAACTCTTAAACATCTATTGGGATAGGGAATGAAATTTAGGTCAGAGGAGTGCCCCAATCACTGATCTATACAGTCATTCTACTTCTCTTACTGACAGAGCATATATTTGGTACAGAAAGTATAGCAACTTCATCTGTAGGGCTGGAGAAGCCCTTTCCATAGGCTGGTGGCCTTATTAAAGACACATGAAAATGAAGTGGTGCAGTACTCTGCATTGCATCATGTATGTCTTCATCTGACTAGCCTTTCTGTATTCCATCTCCATTTACTGAAGTGAGGACACAGCTCAAACTTCATTCATTGCACTAACGATGCTGCCACTGACTACAGTGGGCTTTTGGTAAAAGCCTTGATTCCCTCACTCAGGCTAAAGTCCTGGTGCATTACACAGGAGTTTTTGCCTGCATAAGAATTGCTGGATGAGCCTTTCATTCTTCTCCTGTCAAATACTGCCTGCAAGGTGCCTTGTGGCTTATTGTGGCTGTCAGAGCTTCACCTGCTAAAAATGCCCAAAAGAAAGAAAACTTTAATGGGATCAAAAGTCTGCCTTTCCACAGGACAAGATAAGAGAAGCACCAGGTTAGCTTTAACTACAAGGGCTCAGTTTTAGGGCCAGTGCTCTTTAATGTTTTTATAAGTGATCTGGATGCAGGAATTGAATGTACATGAAGTAATTTTGCTGATAATATTAAACTAGGAGGAGCTGTGGACTCTCTTGAGGGTGGAGAGGTCTTACAGAGAGATCTGGATAGACTAAGAGAGCTAGGCAATCACCAACCATATGAAATTTAACAAGAGCAAGTGCCAGATTCTCCACCTGAGACAGGATGATCCTGGTTATATGTACAAATTGGGGGATGAGAGGCTGGAGAGCAACCCCACAGAAAGACATCGGGGGTTTGGGTTGATGGCAAGTTGAATATGAGTCAACAGTGTGCCCTGGCAGCCAAAAGGGCCAACCGTGTCCTGGGGTGCATCAGGCACAGCACAGCTAGCGGGTCAAGGGGGGTGATTGTCCCACTCTACACTCACTGGTGTGGCCCCACCTCGAGTACTGTGCACAGCTTTGGGTGCCTCAATACAAGAAGGAAATCAAACTATTAGAGTGTGTGCAGAGAAGGGTGACAAAGATGGTGAAAGGTCTCGAGGCCAGGACTTACAAGGAGCAGCTGACGTCACTTGGTTTGTTCAGTTTGGAGAAGAGAAGGCTGAGGGATGACCTCATCACAGTCTACACCTTCCTCAAGGGGGGCAGTGGAGGGGAAGGTGCTGATCTTCTCTCTCTGATGACCAGTGACAGGACACAAGCTGCATTAGGGAAAGTTCAGATTGGACATTAGGAAAAGGTTCTTCACTGAGAAGGTGGTTAGTCACTGGAACAGGCTTCCCAGGGAAGTGGTGATGCCATCAAGCCACTCAGAGTTCAAGGAGTGTCTGGATAACACTCTTAGTCATATAGTTTAGTTTTAGCTTGTCCTGCAAGCAGCAGGGAGTTGGACTCGATCTTTATGGGTCCTTTCCAACCTGAAATATTCTATGACTCTACAAGTGAAGAGGAAATGTTGGGTCATTTTGAAGAATTTTCCTTTAACGCTTTGGCTGGGAACAAAAATGCCTCCTTTTGTCATATGGTGTTTAGAAGCAGGATTATGATAACTTCAGGATCTGAAGGAAAAAGTGTTTTGATGGGAAAAACTAACTTCCATCACACAGCAGAACTGTAAAGAAAAATGGACAATCCTTACCATTCGAAAATAAGAAAGAAAATAATTGTTTTCAATTTGCCATACATGCAGCTAGACCTTTGTGAATGATGACTATCTGGATCCAACTCCTGTAAAGAGGTGCTTTGTTTTAAGTATGACAACAACAATTTTTTGGTAAAATTAAAGAAGGGAGTGTTGAAATCAGGTATGTAACTAATGACCCAACACTTACCCCTTTCTATTCAAAGTAGAAGCTGACTGGCCCTCTTCAATATAAACACTTAGCAGTACAGCATGGCAGCAAACTCAACAAAACCACATCTCAACCCAAACACTATAATGTGAGCACAATTCTTATCACAGGGAAAGGGTGAGAAAAAGAATGAATTGCATGTTAGAGGGAGCATTATTGTTGCTTAAATGTCTCGGTAGATGGTATTTAGACGCTACAATGACTGTAGCAGTAAAAAAGCCATTTGAAATAGAATAATCACAGAATCAAGACCAAGAAGACCTGGCTCTTCTGGACAGCAGCACTGGGCAAAGTCTGATCCTGTTTCATTGCAGTTATAGGAAAGCACTGCTGAGAATAAGAGTGTTTAGTTAGATTTCAGGGTAATATTATTACTATGAGTAGTTATATGTTTAAGTTTATGATACACACCATTTGCTTTTGAAAGACGTGTATGATTTGAGGAAAAGGGATTTCTCTATCTTTTATCTTAATATTGTTGATATTTGTAATTTATGTTAATCTACACTCAAAAGTAATGACCTTTTAGGTCATGACTGTTGCCTTCCTTTCAATTCTGGGAATTTATGGAAAATCAATGAGTACTGAAAACTAAGAACTCAGCCAGCTTAAAAAGAGCATAAGCTTTTTAATTAGACTGCTTTTCACATGTTTAGTTTTATTATGTGGTGAAATGAATGGAGATTGTTAACCAAGCTGCCAAGATAGATGCTATGTGGTTAACTGTGTTACAGAGAAATAATATCAAATTATATCTGTCTTGTAATTTTTTAATGGTTTTGCCCTATAAAGTTTACTACCCTATTAAATCCATAGGTTAGCCTTTGTTAGGAGGCTTTCATGAGAATTCTCATGTAGATGGCTGGTAGAAGAATTCATCATATAAAACAATACATCTCAGAAATTCATGATTATAATTTAGTTTATAGGGGGAGGCTATCATGAGACATTTTTCTTATTTCCAAATTCAAATTAATAGATATACCCTCCTAAATTATGTTTTTCAATTTCAAAGGCAAAATCAATATACGTAACAATATTTGAAATTAATTTTATCCATTGCATAGCAGCTCAGCTTTTTACTCTTCCCTTTTAAACACCCTGGCAATAACTCATGCTGTGCAGATATGTAGTTATTTACATTAAGAATAATAATAGGAATGCATACACCAGAAAAATACAATTATTTATACAAAAAATCAACGTCACAAGGATTATTGTGCTTATTAACCTCATTTTCTATGGAAACAAAGTGTATGTGATCGTATCATCTCCACGTCTGTCCCTCTGCCTCTGCTATCTTACTTAATGGCTAATTTCAAGTGTATTGGATAGTGTGGTTCAAAGACATTAAATTCCTATGAATTTTGGTGGTCAGAGAGAAAACATCTCTGAGAAACTGGAATATTGAGAGAAAGAATGCAGCAGGATCTTAAATTTAGTGGACATCAGAAAGAGATGTTACAAATCGCACACTGGGAGAAGCTTCAGTTGGACTTTATTCTTTTGTTATGTGTCAGTAAACCCACTCCTCCACCAAAGTTTGTCTCTGATGTGGATTCTTTGTTGTGTAATAGGTTCCTGCCTCAGATTTTGTGTATTTCCATTGAAAAGCCAGTTGATCGTGAGACACAGCTGCATTGCAGACCAGGACTTGGGAGGTCTAGTGCTTGCAGGAAGTATTTTTCTCTTGTACAATGCTATGGTATAAAGCAGTATGGCCTCATTGCACTAATTGTCTTGCGGGTAGATCTTCAGCCTGCAGTGAGCTTGTCTAGGCTTTTGCTGACACTCGTAGTGATTGTCATCTCTTTGTACGAATTCTGTCTACTGCTTGGGCTAAATGGGACTGTGTGCAAGCCAGGGCTGTATTTAGATATTTATCCAGCTCTGTATGGCTGGTTCCATGCTAAAGAATGGTACAACACTAAGTAAAGCACTGCATTTGTGCTTTTCCCCTCATTAAAGTATTTCATGCCAAGATCTAGGGGTTTCTAGCTCTAATACTGGGCTTGCTAGGTACTACAGTAGTCTGTCAGGAGCATTAGTTGAACCAGGGCTTTTGAACTGTACTGAACAAAGCCCGATGATTTCAGTAGAAGTACTCACCATGGCTGTTAGCAGGCATTCAGCTTAAGCCCAGGTTTCTGAAGAATACTTCGGCACATAGTTGCTATTTTTTATAATGAAAATTAGAGATCTAACTGCCTTTGAAAGTATATGCCTTAATTTTGTTATTAATTCAAGGGGCATCCTAACCTCCCTTCCTCTTGTCATTTATGTTTATGTTGCATTTATGATATTTGATATTGTTTAAAAAATAAAGACATACTTTCTACCACCAGAAATACCAGGATCCTAGGCACTGAACATACATAATGTTGCATCAAATGAAATGTTGTTATCCTTTGTCAGGTAAAGAATAGAGCTCATTTCAGCTGTTACTCAAAAAGCGAAAGGCATCACCATCATCATTTTAATTGTGATTTTATTTACATTTCGGGAGTGCCTGGGGGCCTCTTTCAGTGTGCCATTATGTTGTGTGAAAAGCACAGCAAAGACACAGTCCTTATTCCAGAGAGCTAATGATTTGAGAAACTGCAGAATACCAGGACATTTTTATGCATGTTTATGTCTGAATTAATATTATCTAGATTTAAATACTGAACCCCCTGAATATGCCTTTTTCCACTTTATGGGTTGTATCATCCTTTGTTATGTTAGCAGGATGTAGAACATTGGCATGATACATTTGCCATTATTGAGATAAAGAATGAAATTATTGAAAGTTCTTTTGCAATCAATAATTTTATTTTGTCAAAAGTGGACAGATAATGCTCTGTTTTTCTTGTCCTTTCTGATGATTGGATGTGATGACTAATGCTATTATAATCCATAGGTGGACAGAGGAGAGGAAATTATCAAAATAGTGCATTTGTGGCTAGAGAGCTTAAAAACAGTAGCCATAAAACAAGTTGTTAATCCACTTTACAGGAAATGCATGCATATCTCATTCTGTGAGGAAAGATACTTTTACTGCTCTCACAGAAGTCATAAATCGTGGTGAAAATCTGTTATGAAAATACAGCCCTGCACAGTGGAAAAGCAAAATCCTGCTTACATCCGAAGGCTGAGAAGAAATTATATTGGAATTATACAGAGCTCTTCTTGGGTGCTGAGGAGGAATTGGAAGAAGTGGGAGATCAGCCTACATTTAAGGTATGTCTCAGGGGTTCCTGGGTTGCCTTGGTCAGCCTGTGCTCCTTTTCTCATCTCTAGCTAGCCCGGCAGTTCACTCAGTGCTGTGTGTTGTGCAGCTGAAAATACTGTTGTTCTGGCAGAGTGTCTCATCTTCTTGTGGGTTCATTTTCTATTGACAGGAGGTGGAGAGGAAAAAAAGGGGTGTAGAAGGGCAGGATGTAAAGAACAGAGAACTTTGAAGCTGCAGGGCAATTTCTTGTACACAAGATCTGTGGTGCCTTTGTGACCTGCCTTGCACGTTCTAGAAGTGGGCAGAGAGGAAGTTAATACTGCCAGTGCAGAAGGCTGAGGAAAAGAAATATTTTGGGCTGGCTGAGGGGAAAAGGGGAACACTGTAACCACTGATCAAGTGATATATGTCCCTCACTCTGGCTATATCCACACCAGTAACTTCAAAAGTGTAAGGGAATGTAGCTGGGCAGTTGAGTTTGATCAGCTGATAGAGGAGTCACTGACCATGGTTTCAGGCTGTGCCAACCAGTACCCATTCCTGCATGTAGTTTGGGAATTGGCACAGATGCAGAACCATTCCCATCTGGCAGTTTGCATTGAAGGGGGAATTCAAATTGTAACTGCTCAGCAATGGTAATTTGTGACCAAGGAATGATCTGGCATGGAGCTCAAGAAGGCCCACCTGCAGAAGAGGTTAAACTGGCTGGAAGCAGGGATGCCAAAGATAGAAGGACTTCTCTGTAAGGGAGTGAATTTCCCCTGGTGATGAGAGAAGAAATAGTCGAAGCACTGTCTTGTGGCAATCCTGTAATGCAAACGCTCAAGGGCTGTCTTTGGGCAGCAGAGCTGGGACTGGGGGATGAACTCAGCGCTTGGCTTGAGGCAATGCACCTGATGCTGATGTTCACAGGATTGGTTCTGGTGTAAGTGTATATAAGGACATGCAGTGCATTGGGGTTTTTTGGTTTTTTTTGGTTGGTTTTTTTTTGTTTTGGTTTGTTGATTTTTTTTTTGTTTTGTTTTGTTTGGTATTTTGTTTTTTTTTTTTTGTTTTTAAATATATATTTAAGCACAAACATGTTTAATTCATCTCAGGGGGTACAATGAATTCCCCAGCAGTATGCAGCCACCCTATTTTAGAGGCTGCAAATTCAGTGATGCTAACTGGGTCAGACCATGCATTGTCCCAGGCTGAGGCATGATCCCAGATGTGCTAAATTTTCAGGTTTAGATACAGCCTGTGTGTCCAGCTGTGTAACTCTAGTTCTTATTTCTTTACCTCAAAATGCAGCAGTTTCGTACTTCCAGATCTGGAGGCTCATGATTCAGACCTTTGGGTTAGCAAAGACTGCCTGCTCCATAAGCACAAGTTTCTTCTACTGAACCTTTTACCAGGAAAGTGTTTCTGTTAGTGCCTTCACTCTAAATTCCCAAGCCATCCTGTGGTTGTCATGCATGCTAATGAACAAAGATCAAGTCTCTCTTTCTCTTCTTCACTGACCAGAGATGGCCACAGTGTCCCTCTGCATAAACAAATGCATGTTTAGGGCTTAATTTTCTATATGTTTTATCTTTGATATTCACATACAAATATTTTTACAGCCAGTATGTTTTCCTAAAGTGAATCTTGATAGAACTAAGCAAGGTAAAACTAGTAAAAGAGAAGAAATGTGTGTGAATAAGGAGTGAACAAAAGAAATAGTATTATTTGATAAATATGTGCTGTGTAGTCTCTCAGGGAAAAGATCTAGGTTCAGTTCTGGTTTCTGTTGCCTTTCTGTTGTGACATTCAGATTAGCAAAGGTAAGACTTATCAAGTAGCTTGTGTAGCTATGTATGATCTGACACAATGTCCATCTGACACTAAGAATGCCAAAGTTACAGCTATTTATGAGAATTCTGCCCTTAGGCTCTCTGCCTCTTTGTAAAGCATAATAATGGTGAAAGTGGTCACTCATGTATGTGCCTTTCACATAAGAATTGCTGACCATTCAAGCTGCAAGGCTGGTGCTTTCCTGCCTGATCACACAACAGCTTGCTAGAACCTGCTGTGGTTGTCTCTCTGACAACAGTGAAAAGAAAACATGCTTTTTTCCTGCTAGCAAATGGACCATGGAGAGGGAGATTTTCTGGTTCTGTCCCTTGCTATCTGACCAACGTAGTTAGCTAGAGGTATGAGAGAATGAATTCTCTAATGAGTAGGAAAATAATAATGTATTCTCCCTGCAGGTGATTCTAGTCTATACTTTGATGGTTCCTATTGATGCTTCTCACTCTTGTTGCTGCTCTTGACAGTCAAGAGTTGACTGTCCCACGTGGTTTTCCCCACCTTTTAGTAGGGGTTGCTGTTGTTATTGCAGTGGTTGAGGAACAAGCAATGTGTGGTTCCCAGCACTGCACTCTACAGATACCATCTTTCCATTTGTGTTCTGGACTGGCTGTCACAAGCTTTGATTCACAATCTCTGTTTCACTTAGCTGTATAGCGGGATAGTAGCTGAAAAGGTGAGTTGGGGCTAGCAAGCTCTGATTGAAGCTAAACCTGCTAAGCATGATAGGTTGGCATCCTCAGTTTGTTCTGTGGCCTCTGCCTGGTGTGAAGCAGTTTGTACCCGTCTTTCTGGGAAGATCTCCACACTACATTTAGTTCTTACTGTCATAGAAATTGACAGGAAGCCCACATCAGAAAATGTTAATTTATAGAAATGGAAACTTGGAATAAAAATTTTACAAAATTTTCACTTTAAACTGACATTTAAAAATGAAATGTCAATTTACATCCTGTCTTGACAAAACTCTCATTCTTTTTCAGGTCTTTGGTCTAAAAAACTTGGGTGATATTTATTGTAGAAGTGTTGATTCTTGTGTTGATTTAAATAAAACTCTGCAAATTCTTCAGATTTTTAAAAAATTACTTCTAAATACTTTAAAAAATACTTATTAAATATTGCCTTGGAGTAGAAATTTTCTCATGGCAGAAAGCTCTATTTCATCCCAAACAGTAATTATAGCCAAATAATTTTGTTGTGATCTGAATGACCACTGATGAATTTATCTGGTGTAAATGGGGCATTTTTCACAACACCTGTGTCATATACAATCACAGTCTGATTTGAAGGCATTACTTTTAGGCATATTTTAGTGGTAGCATACAGTCACATTACAAAGGCAATTATGCACCTCTTGCACTTAGTCATAATCATTTTGTATAAACATTGTATCTTAAACTGCCATAACCATGGCCTCTTACATTTTTTCAATTAGTAATTTTCCTTTTTTATCTCAAATATCTAAAGTTGTGCACTGAGAAGCATTCATAATATGTGAAAAGAAACAATCTCTTTTCCGCACGTCAATATATACAATATTTACGTTATTCAGTGATGATCTCCCTCCCTCTGTGTGTGAAATAACATTTCTCAGTCATGGTCCTAAGGGTGTAAATCAAAACAGAGTCAGACTAAAAAGGGTGCTTTTCATCCTCAAATACATAAAATATGCATATTAAATTAAAAAGCTTTGGAATTCATGAATTATTGTAGCCTGGGGTTAGTAATAATTTATATCTTATGAAATTACTCTGGTAGTTATTCATGGCAGTACTCAGCACTAAAGCATACATACCACAGTACCACTGCAATACATGGAGTACATCACAGATGACTTAAAAAGGAAAAATAACAGTTATTACCTGATGTAAATCAATCCAGTTGTCTTGATTCCCCCCCACTAAATATCAAGCCGAGGTTTTCAGTCAGTGTCTAGGATGCATTTGGAATACAATATCTAATAGCAAAAGCTAGATGTGTAGGGGAAGCTTGGAGTGCATGATGGGCTCTTTGATTCCTTACATATATAAGGATTCAAATCAGTTACTTCTTTGCACTGGCATACCACTGCATTATTTCCTCCTTCTAGCTTCTGCAGACATACCCCCTGTTTTATTCAGGAAGGAAAACTCAGGCAGGAAAATGAAGGTGCTATGGAAGGTTTGAATTTTCTCTCTTTTTCTCTCTGGTAATTTGGCTGTGTAAATCCATTAGGAAATTTGCAGTGTCAGCTGCAATTGAAGCAGGTTTACACAGTGAAGCTTGGTAGAGGTATAGGGGAGAGGGTAAATATGATTCTGCAGTCACAGTTTGGGATGATCCACAGCCAAAGCAATGGCAGTCACTCTCATAGGATTACTGTCATGACACAGTGATGATCCTGGAGGCTGCTGAAGTACTGCACTGAGCTTTGTACACTAAAAGAAAGATACATTAAATTCTAGCGAAGCTGAAATCCTTGGAAAATGAGAACACATTTGTGAAATTGTGAAGGAAGTATGTATTCTTCTGGAGGATATTTTAAATTCATAATGATTTTCTTACATCTTTTTGGGGAATCTTTAAGATAATGCCTGTTATGTTATCAGCATTATGATTTAGCTTGCATTGTAATAACAAAAAAACCCTTGGAGTCAAAAGCCGTAAAAATTCAGGGAAAGACATGCAGTCCTTATCACGAGATACCACCTAATCCTACGTTCTTAGGTGCCTCAGTTAAATAAGAGGCAGAAATGTCTGTGGAGACAGAAGAAACAGTTCGGACCTTAGGTCATTTGAACCATTCTTTGGAGGTCTCCATTTTATTTCTAAAGATTGTAGAGAGACCTTCAATAACTGGGTTACCATGTTATGCATCTCATTTATCCACCTGATATGAGGAGAGAAGATCCACACCAAAGACCCTGATATTTTGTTCATTTTTTAGAAACTTGTCTGAAGCTCTTTTACATCATAAACTGTCCTCTTATATGCTTGACTGGAATCATTGTGTTAGCTCCTGGGTCCTAAGTGTATGCCAGGACTGTTGTAACAGGCTTGAACGTCTAGAGCCATTATCATACAAGAGTAAGGATAGTATCGCCATTCTTTAAAGTACTGGTAGTATTTAAACACAACTTTTCAAAATAATTTTATAAATTTCAAGTATTTTATACAATTTATTTTTCAGTTTCCTGTATGGAGGGAAATGTATTGAACATAATATTTGGAGACTAGTTTGTAGGAAGCTGTCTTTCAGCCTACTTATTTTGCCAGCTGAAGGATCAGTTGTCCTGAATGAGTTTCATGTGAAGAAAGTCCCATGGAAGGGAGTGTGCCCCTTTGGGTAGGCTGGCTTGACCCCACCACTCCCTTTCTGCCAATACACTTTCAAGAAGTAGAGTGATAGAATTTTTTAGGTTCCTCTCCTACTCTTGTGTAGTTGGGATAAAATGCAATGGGTTGATTCATTTTACAAAGGCTTCTCTGTCTTCTTACATGCCTTTTTGGGGGACAACTGTCAAAGCTAGTACTTCTTTGAGTGGGGGTTGGACCAGAGGGCCTTCAGAGCTCCCTTACAACCCAAATAATTATATAACTTTCTGCTTTGTGAGGCAGATTTCAAGAAATGGTGTGTTTTTAATCTGTGAGTGTGGTCATTGCTTGTGGTCATGTTAACATGCTAACTTCCTCCCTGCTGTTAATTAACACTCATGGCTGTTGCAGTCCCTCACATATGTTGTGACACAGTGTAGACTGGGATCATTTACACCAGCACTGAATGATTGAATTGCTAGTGTTAATAAGCAGTTATGAATTGCCACAGTCACAGCATACATACAACAATAGATGACAGGGCTGAATTACTGTACTCTGACTATTTGGTAACTATTGTAAAATTTAATATAGATGCAGAATGGTTCAGTGGTTTAGAACATGAGCTAAAATACAAATAATATCACAGGTTAGGCTGGTTTTGAACAGAGGCTTGGAGACTGGTTTGTGAAGTTGTCTATATGACATAGGGGCAATATGTATTATGGTTTTTATGCCATTTTAAAAAAACTTAAATGCTCTTTTGGAGTACCTTATCTTAGAGGTGATGACTTGTTCTGAATATAGTAATACGAAATCTATCTAGCTGACAGCCTTTTCTTTTTAAAAAGAGTGCTACACTGAAAAATGGTTTTGTTTTTTGATATGTTCTAAAAGGGTTTTACAGATAATTATCAAACTGCTTCAAAATGATTCTTAAAATTGGAATATGATATTAATTTTGAATTAATCTTTTAGAATTCCCAAATAGATTTTTTTGCTTACTTTTTTAAATTATTATTTTTTTATTTCTTAAAATGGAGATTGTTTAAGAATGAAAATGCTTATTAGACAACTTGCCATGACAATTATTTTTCCAGAATTAATTTTATACCAACCATTTTCTGTGACAAGATTTTTCCTTAAAAACTTCATAAACAAAAGAATTGTCTAGCTTAATAAAGGTCAAAGGAGTTTTATTTTTATTTCATTATTACTGATATCAATCATTACAGGTGTCATTCATCTATCTGAAACCATTACTCTGATTTTGTAAGTTGCCCCAAAATGTTCTGGACTTATATTTGGGCATAACCTGAGAAAAATATCCTTGATACAGGAATGATATATCAAAAATATCCAAGTATAACAAAAATATCTTTGATGCAGAACATTTCCAAATCTTTCCAGACTCTTGGAAAGGGAGCTGAGAGCACTTTTCCCATTGTAGAAGTCAGGCGGCACCTTGCAGGACTAAGCTTTTAATCAGGATTTCCACAGCGTTTGACTTAATGTTCCGTGTCAGGGTATTCTAGTAGTTATGCTCTTTGAACCTCAAATTAAATAAATAACCAGGGAAGAAACACAGCTGTCACAAATGCATGAAAGAATGCTCAGAAGAGGACAAGGATCAATTATTCCCATTAGCAAATGAGGGTTGAAGAAGAATTGTTTTAAAACTATAGAGGAAATATGTAGGCTAAATACTATGTAAAACATTGATAAAAATTAACTGTAACAAGCAATTTAATGAGGAGGGAGGAGATGGGCAAGGTTAGGAATCTTCTTTTTGGAATGGTTAGTTTAATTAACACTGACGGTATGGAGGAAATGAACATATTAATGACCAACTAAAGGTTTATTCTAGTCCAAATTATTCTAGAAATTCTCTTGTGGCTACAGCAAATGTGTACAAACTTCTCCCTGTTGAGCTCAAAATAAAGTCAGTGATGAGTAATTTTTCATTTCTCAAGAAGCTTTCAAGGGCAGGAATGGTATGAGCCAGAGGTTGTGTGCGTTTTTCATCAAGATTTAACCTGGACTAACAGCATGAGTCTCTAAAGAGCAGCAGTCTGCCTGCTAGACCTCAAAACTAAAGTAAATAATGTATAAATGACATTCCATTTGATCTTTTCCATGCTCTGTGACTATACATTACCACTAACAAATTTCATGTACTGTCATAGATCCAGAGCTGCATTTTGTGTGACTTTTGATAGATAGCAACCCATATTTTCTTCCACAGAATGTGCTGAATGTGCTTCCCATCTGTCTTCCACCACAGACTTCTTTGTTGCATGTGCAACCCCTCCTGTTTAACCAGGGAACTGACTAATAGTGTCTAAAAATAACTGCATTGCTGCTTCCATTAATTCACAATATATACCTTAGAAGGCATCCTGTCAGTTAAAAACCAGAAGCCAACCCAAAAGCCTAAGCAGAACATATCTTTATGCAAACCCATTTAATGAGAAAACACCAGTCCTTGCTGGAGCTAAGGCTTAGATTATGCATTGGAAAGACAGATTAGGCCATTCTGCAGCTTTTTTGAGCATAGCCACAAAGTTGGAAGAATATGAAGAAAAAAATAATGGGGCGATATCAATCTGAATCAGAGCCTCAAAACTGCGTTTTTCATGTAGGTTATGTGCAAGATTCTTCTGTGTCCCACTGTGTAGATTTATTCACGGCTCACTGCTGTTTATTATGCTGGCGTTTGCAAATGCATAGCCTCCTACCTCTCCTTTTGCTGAGCAAGGAAACAGGGAAAGGATAAGCTGAAGGAATGTAGGCAAAAGTCTTCTGATGATTCTCATCCAAAGCCTCAGTTTTCACTCCCAGAAAAGTTGGTCCCTAGCTCCACAATTACAAACCAAGTGTTTAAAGTGATAGCTGAGCATGAATTATGAAATCACACATTTCTGCTTTTGTAGAGAGGTTGATATCATAGCTCCAATTTGCAAATGATTGCATTTGTACACATGTATCTTCACCGATGCGAGGAATGTATATGTCACCTCACCTAATTATAGCTGCTTAACCAGGGTTCTTTACGTGTATAGTTGGTTTGCAGTCTCTGGAAAGAGAGGTCATCCCTGTCTCAGAAGGAATGTCAGGTGGACAGTGGATGGCCTGTATGATTCTTTTACAATATAAAATTAACCTACCTACATTTCAGTTTATATTGAAGAAAGAGAGGAAGATTCCTTTTTTTTTCCTTTCTCCCCTCCCCGCCCCCCCCCCCCGGAATTTTATTTTAATGCTTGTAAGGCTGTCAGTAAGCTTTGTATATTCATCCAAAACACCATAAGTACTATTCTGGATAATGAAGATGGTTATACTTCAGTCCAGATTATTTGGGAAAAATCTGATGCAAGTGATTTAGCTTTTGAGGACAGAGATATTGTCTGGAAGCCTGGGAAATCTATGAAGAAAAATCTGGGGTCTTTTATAAAACCTGTGAGAACTGGGTACATGTTGTGCTAGATATTGTAAAGGATGTATTGGGAATCAGTTTCTGATTTAGTTATTAAAGACAAGTGACTAATCAAAGCGAATTCTGAAGCTTATTTTCCATGGATATCCACAAATTAGATTTGCCCATATATGCATATATATGGCTACAGCAGATAATAGGCAAACAATCTTTCATAGCAGTGCCTGGTGAATTACTTTGCAAATTTCTTTTTCTTCACTGATCACACATCCAAACCCATTTGTATTACCAATGTGGATCCATTATGACACCTTACAGAAATAAATTTAGATGTATATAGAGGTGGATAACTTTTATTTGGATTATCTCTCAGAAATAGGCCACTTAATGTAAATTTCAGTGGGAGGTCTTGTAAACTGTGTCTTAGTCACTTGTTAATTTTCTTACAATATTAAAATAATAAAAATAATAATTATTTAGTGTACAGCACATTTCATTTTCAAAGTGCTTTTGCAGTACTAATTAATCCTCACTGTGAGGTTTAATGGCGCATACCAGAGAATTATATCCTGGCTTAATGCCAATTGCCAATCAACTGACAAGATTCTAATTTCAGGAGTTTTCCTAAGAGGAAAAAGACATAATTTAAATTAGCCTGGACAGCAGCAGCCGTTTGTATGGAGAGAATTCATAGGTCTTTGGAGTGCTCTGAATGTCTAGATGCTTGGTTTAAGGGTGAAATTATGAAATTCCAAAGAGATAGCGACTTCAATTTTAAAAACAATTATACTAAGAATAGCTAAAGCTACTTAAAAAAAATCTTTTTAAAAGATATGCTTAACAGAGTTTCCTGATTATTTAGGGATCATTAATACCCAGATCCACCATTAGTTGAAAATAGATAAGGCTTATTTGCAGTACTTCACATGTAGGAAAACATAGGTACAAGGACTAAGTGACATGGTCCAAACCACTATTTCAGTAGGCGACTTTGTTCCACATTATATTTTCTCCTCTGGCAACGCTAGTTCAGGGACTTTCTACCCTCTGCTAGTGCCTGCACTGCACACTGGTTCATTATAATAACCTGGTTCTGTAAAAACACCACCACAAAATATCTTTCCTTCTCGTCCCCCACCTCCAACATCCAAAACTCTGAAAAAAATAAAAAATTGTTAGTTTTGTCTGCTGTCCAGTTAAACTAGCAGAAGTGGAGAGTGATTCATGATGATGGTGAGCATATTGTAAATAGCTTTGCTGCTTGAGAAAAGAACATGGATGCATAGCTTGGATGTAAAGTTATGGACTGAAGAGATAAGAATTTCTGATGTTTGGGTCTGTATCGAATGCTTTGTTATTTTCAAGAGATAAGCTGTATTGGACTGGCTTAGATACTCCTTGTTGATGCAGTTTGCTGGTATGTCAACACCTTTCACTTTGAGTCACATTCTGGCAAAGGAGGATTTTGGTGTTGGCTCTTGCAGGGAGTGGAAGACTTGTATGGAGAGAGACCTGAGCAGATACTTACCCCCTAAGTGATTTTCTTCTACACTATTTCATTTTATTCAGCTCATTCCAGCGCAGGAAGAAATCAGACATTGCAAGTTGTGATTCTCCAGCCAGCCCTAATACTTTATGTTGTGAAATACCTGCAGAAATCTTCCTCAAGAGGTTGACAAAACTTGTTTAATTTCCAGTGACATTTTTACAAGTGTTTACATAATGTACAGTAGTTTCATTTGTTTAACGCAGCCAAGAAGCTGGAGAGGCAATTTTTCTAGCGTGATGTAATCAGGAGTGCCACTGCTTTTTCCTTGGGGAAACAGAAATCCTACCAAATGTATGTACCATATTAAAGACTTCAGAAACATGAATTACTTGACAGACTGTTAGTCTCTAGCCTGTAAATACATTTAGAGTATTTTTTAAAGACATATTAGCTACCTGATAGAATGTAATAACTCCAAAGGGTTTTACTTCAGTGTGTCATATATACATACAGTTAGGGTCCTTAAAATATAACAGAAAATAATATATCCTCTAGCCAAAGGGAAAGCAGCAGCTGCTTCAGAGGTGTTGCAGTTTGTTTTATTCATCCTTGTAAATCAACATTTGGCTTCTTTAGAGCTGCAACCAGGAATGTGTCAACAGCAGTGTTTTCACTGTAGCTGTTTAAAACATGTCTTTGGTAGCAGAGGTAGGATCCTTTTGAGTAAATGGTGTAATCTGTAACTCAGTTGTCGACATGAGAGCTAGCTGTCCACATCCTCCTTACAGTCTATTGAAGGAAAGGTAATTTAGGATGTAACTTTTCTAATCCTATGTCTATGATAGATCAGATGTATCATGTCCTAAAATGCCTGTTTCTCTCCACAGATGGTAACCGGGATTACAATTACAAGTAGCTCCAAAACTCCAAATTTAGTTATGGTGAAGCCCACCCCAGGTAACCTCATGTCTCGTGCATCCTTTCCAATGCCTGCAGAATGTAACTGGAATAGTAAGTGTGTTAAGCCTGCATCAGTGGCAGGCAGAATGTCTAACTGTCTGGAGACAAAAGCTTGCCTCTAAAGAGTGGTGTTTTCCTTACACAATATTATCTGAAACAGAGGTAAGAATCATGCTGTCAAGGTTCGACGTGAATAGGGCCACTGTGCTGTTCTGTGAACTGTGTCCTGTTACTTGAGGCTGTGCTGGTGTGGTGGATTGACCTTGGCTGGCTGCCACGTGCCCACCAAGCTGCTCTCTCACTTTCCGTCCTCAGCAGGACAGGGGAGAAAATAAAATAAAAAACTTGTGGGTTGAGATAAAGGCAGTCAAATGAAAAAAAACAAACGCTGCGTGCAGAAGCAAAGCAAAAAAAAAAAAAGGAAAAAAGATTTATTCCCTACTTCCCATCAGCAGGTGATGTCCGGCCACTTCCTAGGAAGCAGGGTTTCAGTACATATAGTGGTTTCTTTGGAAAACAAATGTCTTAATAATGAATACACCCTCTTCCTCCCCACCCTCCATTAGCTTTGATTGCTGAACATGGCATCATGTGGTATGGTCAGTTTGAGTCAGCTGTCCCAGCTATGTCCCCTCCCAAACTCTTGACCACCCCCAGCCTACTGGCCTTTGAGGGGGATGTTGGAGAGGAAGCCTTGATGCCGCGTGAGCACCGCTCAGCAGTTGCCAAGACACTGGTGTATTATCCATGTCATTTGAGCTACAAATTCAAAGCACAGCACTATATGGGCTGCTATAAGGAAAGTCAACTCCATCCCAGGCAGACCCAGTACAGCTTTGTTAGGGTGTCTGTGCTACCTGGTTAGCTGTACTTATATCCGCAAAGCTGGACGCAGCTCAGTTGTGGCTTGCTTGCTTCTCATCCACATTTTACAGCAGCAACAGTTTTTGACTTTTCAGGTACTCCACATGCTGTGCTTATGGCTGAGATGGATCTTTCTTGCCTGGAGTGCCCATAGCACACACAGCCTATTCTTGTGTGGAACTCCAAAGGTGAATGGTGTGGGCTGGTTCATACAGGCTGTGCGTGAAGGCATGCATATATGGGTGAGGCTACCAGCTCACCTGACTTTGAGGATTAAGATAGTATTCAAACCAACATCTTCCTGTTCTGCACGATCAGGTTGCCCCCTCAGGTAAAGTCTTTGGGTGCTGAATCCAACCAGTGTGTGGGCACAACTTGTAGGCAGCACAGGTAACCGAGTGGGCTGGTGTGTAAACTCCAGCTAAAATTATAGGCTCGAGGTTGCTTCATAGTTTGTGGAAAGATTTAATATTCTTCAAGAGGCACTTAGGCTCTGTTGAATATGGGCCAGTTCAAAGCATGAATGTAACATTAGCATTTGTTAAATTGTTTTAATCTTAATTGGATTGTATTTACCTTGCACTCATTCTGCAGTTTAACATTTTTTCCACAGACATTCCTGAACTGTGTTTTACTTTTATTTATGTCCTTTCTTGGTTGGATTACCCTTCTGTAAAATTACTTTGGGCCTGGTTGGATTCCAGCTAGCAGATATATAAGAAGATCATACTGTTTAAGCAGTGTAGTAAACCTACAAAATCTTAGTAAGATACACCTTGCCCACATTTGACACAGTAAAAATAATCTGCTAATGTAATCTGAACTGCCAGAATTTCAGATTTTTGTCAATATCCAAAAAGTACTGACATTTAAATGTTTGCTGTAACTTTTCTTATACCTAGCTACAAGGTTTTTAGTTTAGGCAAATACTCTCTACTGTCATGTGTGTCTTTGTATACTTTCCCATTTCTGTTTTTTTCTCTGCAAGTATATAATTAGATATGATCATTTCTGGCATTTATCTAACTCTTTAATTGAAGTATCTTTCTATAGCTTACTTTCTAGTGACATGACTTTCCACACTGTGTGGTCTGCTGCAATTTCTCCCTGCCTTATGTAAGAGTGATGTTTTGATGCAACTAAACTTTTTAATATTAGACAATTTTCTGAAACAAGGCTGGAATGAATCATATTTCTTCTATATATCTCCTGTTTAAAATATAGTAGAACAGAACAAAAAATGGTCAGAATAAAAACAAATAGTTGTTGCATCCAAAGCAATTGCAAAGTTTAAGTCCAAAAAAGAACATGATAACCTTCTTTGAGCTCTAGAATAACAGAAGATACCAGATCATTCCTGATAGAGTGGAGTGCATACAGCAGCCACAGTACATGTCTCCCAAGAGAGCTGTTAGAGCATTTATATCTCCTGTTAGAATTTTGGCAAATGAAAACTCCAGCAAACAGAGGCTTGGTCACTGGGCAACCCTGGCTTTCCATGTCAATTCCAGGCCTGTCCTACAGGAGAAGAGTGGGACCCTGGGAAGCTACTCTGAGGCTTCTTCTCAAACCTACTGCCTGGGCTTCCCTCTACCTTTAGAAACCAAGGTACGTGGTACCTTAATCCCTTCAACAAAATAAGGATTTGCTATGCAGCTCATTGGCCCATGTAGAAGAAGACAATATCCTGAAACTTGGAAGGACCAAATATTCAACTGCAGCTGCTTGGAAAAAGTACATTTGAATTCATGGATGAAACTCCTCAGGTAACTCTGGGGAAATTTAACGGGCTTATAATTACCTGCATTGTGTTTTCTTGAATTAATTTCTGACTTCATGCCATATGATAAAGTTTACCTGGTAATGGAAGTCAGTAATGACTTTCTCCAATCACCCAGAACACAGAGTTTTACATAGAGTTTACATTTTATCTACAATGTTTTTTTTATTCCATTCCATGAAATTCCATTAGATCGGGTACTGAATTGAAGAGGAAATATGTAATTAAAAATAGTTGTCTCTCTAGAACTTGATATAGAGGTCTTCAGGGATGTGCAATTGCTTCTGTGATCTGTGACTTGCATTTACCTTAAATAAAATTGTGTGTTATCATCTGAGCACCTTAGTCTCATTCAGGTGCCTGTTACAGAGTTTTTGACAGACTGTACTACACATTGGCTTGCACATGTTTTCCTGTGGAGGATTATCCTTAACCTGTTGAATGCAATAGTGAAGAGGTGCTACTTCTTACTGCTTAAAGCTGGAAATTTGCTAATGAGAGTCTTCAGTTACAGGTTTACAAACCCCAGAGGTGTTTTAACTGAAAATTTTAGACTAATTGGTGGTAGAATGGAACACACACATCTATCAGAAAATAATTTTAGACTCCTAATTAGACTTTCAAACTTGATGCAGTAGCATCTTTAATTATAACCCTCTTCATAATGGCTTGTTATTCATTTATGTACGTAGAATTGCTTCCTTATTGCCTGATTGAGAAACTTCAGCTGGTAATTATTCTCAATTATTTGATATGTGACTTAAGCTTTGACTCAATTGACCAAATATGGATGAGTAGTGACATTTAAGGTGCTCGGCCCCAAGCTTCTAAAAAGTTATCCTATCCAGCCTCCAACTGTTGTCCCAGAAAGGCATGTGTCATATCCGCTAGATCCATGTGGATGTCTTAAAAATCATGAGCCATTTCATATGGCTCTAGATGCCTATTTTTGGCACCTGAACTGAGTCCTTACAGCATACAGGCATGCTTTCAGATAAATGGAATTACATCTACAAACATTTTAATTGGAGGGTATTTTTCTGCCAAGGCTTGCATATTGCACTTTGTAATAAAAAAGCCATACAAAATAAAAAGCTGAATGATGTTGTAACTGACATTATTTTCTGATCATGATCCTCTTGTTTCCCTTTATTGTTTCAAAATAAACTATTCCAGCATATCTCCTCTCCATATCTACTTCATATTTCCTCTGTATTTTCTACACTGTAGTAGTCTATTGTTTTGTTACTAACACTCACGAAGTTATGGCAAGATAATGCTGTTTATTTGTGAATGTTACTCTGTGATGCCTCCTTTGGTAATGTCCTTTCAACTGATTATAATCAATTATATTTGAAAAGAGGAAAAAAAAATTGTTTCAGAAATAGTGGGGAGTAATGCTCACTACCTTGCAGTTAGCAAGAGCTGATTTTAAATACTTCAAGAATTCAAACCATGCTTCAAGAAGTCAGAACCTGCTTCAATCAGAATCCTCAATTCCTCAGTACTCTGATTTGTTAAGGTCAATGCACAAAGCACTTTGAAGGACTGCAACTTGCTGATAGTAGGCATGCAGTTCTCTGCTAAATTCTTTGAGAGCAGACACCTGAATGCTTTTGATTAAATATGGAAAAGCTACATCTAAGCTTGGAATTGAAATTCAAAAGGATTTTAGAAGACATTTTCATACCATTTTCTTTTCCTTCCAGCCCTTTAATGTTTTGGGGTTTAAAGTTGGTTCTCTAACTAGGCAAAAAAGAACGTTGTTCAGGGAATGTGAAAAAAAATACCTGCAATAGTTGATAAAAGCGCACTAGGAGAAAATGGAAACATGGCAGCAGTCTGCTCTCCTTTTTATGAGGACATGCAAAGTAGTCTGTATTGGAAAATCACATACTTGTAATGGAGGTGTTGCACATACATATCTATAACAAACTTTTTCCATGTTTATGCTAATTGCTTGGAGAAATTCTTTCAGTATGTATGTTATTGACTTTTAATTAGAGTATTTATGTTTTCATTAGCTTTAACTTCCAGGCTTATATTTCTCTAAGTAGACCCTAAGACATCTGATATTGATGGATTTATTTATTTATTTATTCTCTCTTTCTCTCTGTCTTTGCCATCTGCTTTTTGTGGAAAATATTGTATCTTCACTTCTGTTTAAATGAAAGTATTCACATAAAAGCTGCATTTAAAAAAATGAAGAAAACAATGAATGCTTAATTTTTGCCCACACTGGTATTTGCAGAAACTTATCAAAATGCTTCAGAGAGAATAATATGAGTCAAAGATGGGTTTCCCACTTTTGATAAAGAAAGTAGGAGTCACAGTTTCCCTACTTAGAGCTAAGGAAACTGAACTGATATAAACAGAGAAGAAAGAGTAAGTGGCAGCCAGTTCAAAACTATGTAGCAGGCTTCTCTTTCATATTTATTAAAAATATACAAATGTTTATTGCTTTGACAATTACAAAACACATTCCTTTGTTTTTGTTTCTTATTTTTGTACATGGTCTAAAGATGCTTTGGAGATACATAATGAAGTTAACCTTAATGTTGTTTTTTTTTATTTCAGTCTTCAACAGCAATCATTTTGGGGAAGAAGTTGCCTTGCAATTCTTGAATTTTACAGTACCTGGTATAATGATGAGTAGTAAGACTTGTAGGTATATCACAGTACAAATAATAAGTAAGAATCATTAATTGTAATATTCAAATAATGACTATTAAGTAACACAGGGAGAATTCCCTGCCCATGCTATGATTATAGTCATGTTAAGAGGTATTATTATATGAGCCAGCCTTTCTACAAGGAGGGAATGCAGAATATAACCCTTGCATTACTTACTTATTTGCCAGCTGAATAACTCCCCCCCCCCAAGAAAGTGTATGGGTATAGTACTAGCCTGGAAGACTATTTCCCTGGATCCTGGTGGGAATTGTAACACAGCCAGTCTAGTTCTAGATATACTATAGATACAGTCTGTATACCCTAAGATTTCCTTCACATTTGACATTTTTTAAGCCTGACAAAAAATGGAAAGAGTTTTGTACTCTATGTAATTTATTTGGGGGGGGGGGGTTGTATTTCAAGCATTTCCTCACTCTCTGAGTGACCCAGGTAGTAGATACAGGTATTGACATGACTTATGTCTCAGTCTTGTTGGTATATTCATATCATTTATTCATTCATGGGTCTCATTTCTAGTGGCTTGAAGTGATGGGCTAGTTTGTACAAGAAACTTTTAAATTCTGTATACATAAAGAAATGTATAGCTAGTACAAATAGTTACTGAATTTCATTTTGAAGACTACATGGAATATTATAGAGTCATTGGTATGATTTTTCAGCTGGGGCTGCACCGATAAACAATTTTACAGAATTCTGTAATGGTGCCTACACTGACCATTGGAGCTGTATGTGTTCTTCCAAGACAGCAGAAGCTCCAGTGCCTTGCAGAATTCTGTTTTGAGCTTACACATAGCTCATCTTTAAATACAGCAGCCAAACTACTAGTAGTAATGTTCCACCTAGTTTAGACTTTAATC
Organism: Buteo buteo; assembly: GCF_964188355.1. Classification (NCBI taxonomy): domain Eukaryota; kingdom Metazoa; phylum Chordata; class Aves; order Accipitriformes; family Accipitridae; genus Buteo; species Buteo buteo. The sequence goes on along the minus strand of NC_134187.1, from coordinate 19,485,601 downwards.
TTTACCCTTATTCTTGTAAGACCAGCATTCAGATCTAATTTTCACTGACTGAACAGGAATTTTAGAAATGTAGGAACAGCTATACTGTGTCAAACCTGAGCTGTAGTATCCTGTTTCAGCAGTGTCTGGTACCAGAGAGTTCAGCTGAAGGTGCTAGAATTCTCCAAATAGTTGCTCATGAGGAAATTTCTTCCTAAATCCTGACAGCTAGAGGTTGGTTGATGCTTTGAAGCAAAATGGCTTCGCCCAGTCTATGTAAAGTGTGTATGCACTGTATGCTAGGCTGTAGTTCCCAGAGGAATATTACTTCAGGTGAAACAATCCTTTTACCCATTTCTTGTATTTTGATTTTACTAATTTCCCTTTAATGTATGATGAGAAATGAGCCCCAGATCTAACTGTCTGAAGTGGTCATTATCAGGTATTCCTCTACACTTCTTGACCTATATCAGCTCCTCTCTAAAAATTTATGTTTGTAGCTTCTGCCTTGTATGAGTTCCAACTGTGCCAAGCAGGTTTTAGAATGCTGTTACCTGATGTGGTGATATTTAACCTTTTGTTTTAACGTGGATCTGTGAAATAATTTATTGTTTTATAAGGCTGTTTTCTCTGAATATCCCAACTTCTATAAAGACTTCTGTTGTCAGTGTAGCTCCAATAAAATTCTGCTGTATCTAATGAAATTAGATGACCAGAACTGGGCGCATTTTTCCAGGTGATGAAGGACAATCAATTCATTTAACAACATTAAAATATTTAATTTCCTTCTCTGTTTATGAGGGATTGTAAAAAGCTCCTTCAGTGAATTCTGCTGTGTGACTGCTAAGTGTGTTTGCTAAGCATGTGAAACATTATAAAAGACTTTTATACGTTATATAAAGCTGTGTTTTATAGAAATCCAGGCATTTTCAGTGTGATTTTCCATATTATCATTAAGAATCCATCAGAAGCTAAAGGTAGAGTGGATCTATTTAGTTTCAAATCTGTTTAGTTTCCAGTCTGGGGTAGATTTAAAATTTTCAATACTGTTCTCAGGTAAGAGTGCTTGCACTGTTGTAATTTCATGAGAATTTATATATCATAATGCTATGCATCAATATGATGTTATTTCATGAGACAATTTATGTATCATTCCTAAACATTTTGAAGCATCCCTCATCGCAGCTACCTCAGTCTGAGAGCCTGGCAAGCTTGGTTCTGTCAAGAAATGCAATTAGTCAAAGAGGAATTCAGCTTCCATGAGCAAGTTCTGACACCTCATTGAACAGAGAAGTGGGACAACAGAACAACTGAGCAGGGGGAAAGAAGTAGTTTTTCTAAGAAAAACTAGAAAGAGGTACAGAATATTTACTTTTATCCCATTAAACCCTTGGAGCAGTGTGCCATAGTAGGGTATGTAATCAAGCCCTATAAAAACCAAGATATTAATAATGACTGGGTAAACAGTGCTATCTCCAGCTCTTTTGTATGTGCACAGAGAATTCATTTCCCGTGCCCTCTGAGAGATATAGGCCTAAATTTCCAGGGTCTCTCCTACTCTTAATGTGCTTTCGCAAACTAGAGACCAAATTCACATCTGAAGTTTTGAGACTAACATGAAGCTTTCTCAGAGGTCAGAATGGAGAATCAAAATGAGGTTTCTGAAAACTGGTGTTTGTCGGGTAAAGATTTTAGTATCTTATTTTTTGTTTTGTGACTAACTGGGACCTGTTAAATGATGTCAGTATTTAATTTTGGGTGATCCTTGGAGGATGCCTAAGCCTGTCTGGGCCAGGAGCACTTTGAGTGGTTAGCCTGTCTGACAGCTAGGTGCCACTGTTTCTCCATAGAGATAACGCTGGGCAGAAATACAGCTCTTCCAAAAAGTCGAGGTATGTCTGTCTCCTATCAAGCAAGGCCTTTCATCAATCAGCTAATGAGAAAAAGACTAAATATGCTAACTTACTACCTTCAGAAACAGTTACATTGCTTTTTTTTAATTTAAAACTGAAGAGAAAGTTTAGATCTCTGGCTGGACAGCACCACCATGATTTAAATCTGAAACAGGAATAAGTTCTTTTTTTGCCTTGAACTGTAAAGCACCTCAGAACAGATGGACATTGTTTATGTTTTATTTGCTATAATACAAAGTCAAATTTGGTATCCTTTTTACAAATGTTTGTTTAATTTAAATCTTTTTAATCTAGAAAAAGAGAGAAACAAGATGCTGTTTATAGCAAATCTATAAGTGTAAAAGATCTCGATTAAAAAAAAAAATTGCATCAAATTTCAGGTGCCAGTCAAACGTAGCTTATATTGCTTATAATAATCCAGTGCAGTGCTGGTTATAAACTCACTGAAGAAATTTATTCTGACAAGACAAACATCTTAAAAACTTCTCCCAGTTGGTTCTAAAGTTTCTGTGGTAAATGAGAAAAACATTATTACAAGGCAAAGTTCAAGATGAGAAAAAGTGCTCCTTCTTGCATGATTTCCCAGAAGGTTAAGTTTACTGCCTCCCAATGTTTCATTAATACTGCAAATGTGCATCACCTGGCAAAACAAACACACCAACCCTAACAGGACCCTCTCCATAGTTCGCAGTGTATATTTTATGTTGGCATCATAGGATTGTGGCATGTGAAGCTGCCTGCAAAGTCACTGTGCTGCAGAAGAGGACAGTGAGGGTAGAGGGCAAAGGCAGCGGGGCTGTGCCAAGAGAGGCCAGAGGTCCATCCGCATCAGCCAGGTAACCTGTGTGTCCTGAGCTGAGGACGCAGGAGGGGCTCGTCTTCAGGCACGTGCCTGTAGAAACGGAGGGACTAGGGGAGCCAAGGTTAATAACTTTGCAGATGATTTGTGCACAGGTTCCTATTAGGGTGTTAGTAGCCACTATGTACTGTGGATGCACCATCAATAATAATCAGACATTGTTTGCACTGGTCAGCCCAGACCAACAAATGATCACTGGAAAATACTGTTCAAGAATCAGCATAGTGGAGCCTAGAAATAGCAATAAGTCATCAGGGGTGGTGTAAGGAAACACAGACAAGCTTACCAAATCTAAGAACACATTTCAAATGTGGAGGCGGAGGGAATGTATCTCAGCTACCTGAATACAACAAAAGGCAGTGGAAGTGTGTCTTTGAAGTATCAAGCTTTTACATTAGAGTCAAGCTTTTATAGTAATGACATGTTCCCAGAATGTTTGACAGAGTGCATTACTGATCAGTTCATAAATGCTTTAAAATAAATATTTGGAGAAAAAAAGCCCTGAAGCTTTAAAATCAGACATAAAGTTATAAACAAGTGTCAAAACCTCACAGAAACATTGCAGCCAACATAAATCATAGTAAGAAGTAAATGCTTCAAAACAAAGGATTCTAAATCTCCTGATAAGTTATTAAAATATATCAAAAAGCATTTACCTCTTCAGCTCAGTTATGGCTGTGGAAGGGATAGGCCTCATTGTCCTTCACTCCATCCTTATTTTCAGGTGGTAGATTTCTCTTCCAGCCATTTTAGAAATATCATTTTACTTTTGCTAGTTTTTCTGCTATTTTATATTTAAGGGACAGCAGTTGTCTGTGTACATATTTTTTTTCCATTTCAAAAATTGATATTACACTGGTTTTTTTTCTAGTTTTCTTCAGATAATACTGGTCTTTTGTCACCGGTATATTGCTTTAAAATTCAGAAAGGCCAGTACATATATGTGACAGTTCTCTGCTCATTTTCAGATTGTGTATTGCATAAAGCTCCCTCAATTAGGTATTTGTTAAACTAATATATGTTACGGAATTTCATACCCTGAATTTTGTAAGCTCATTTATCTCTGCATTTTTTTATAAAACTGTTTTCTCTCCAAATACTTCCCCTATTATATTTGTAAGATCCTGTCTTTCATTATATCACTGTTTAACATACAAATAAATCACAGAACCACAGAACGGCTGAGATTGGAAGGGACCTCTGGAGGTCATCTGGTCCAACCCCCCTGCTCAAGCAGGGCCATCCAGAGCCAGTTGCCCAGGTCTGTGTCCAGATGGCTTTTGAATATCTCCAAAGATGGAGTCTCCACAACCTCTCTGGGCAACCTGTGCCAGTGCTTGGTCACCCTAACAGTGACAAAGTGTTTCCTGATGTTCAGATGGCACCTCCTGCATTTCACTTTGTGCCCATTGCCTCTGGTCCTGTCACTGAGCACCACTGACAAGAGCCTGGTTCCATCCTCTTTGCACTCTCCCTTCGTGTATGTGTATATATATACACATACACGTTAAATATCTCTCTATATATGTATGCATTAATAAGATACCCTCCGAGCCTTCTCTTCTCTAGTCTGAACAGTCCCAGCTCTCTCAGCCTCACCTCACAGGAGATGTTCCAGTCCCTTAATCATCTTTGTGGCCCTTTGCTGGACTTTCTCCAGTATGCCCACATCTCCGCTGTACTGGGGAGCCCGGAGCTGGACACAGTACTCCAGGTGTGGCTTCACCAATGCTGAATAGAGGGGAAGGAACACCTCCCTTGACCCACTGCAATACTTTGTCTAATGCAGCCCAGGATACCATTAGCCTTCTTTGCCACAACATGGCTCTTGTTCAACTTGGTGTCTACTAGGACCTCCAGGTCCTTTTCTGTAAAGCTGTTTTCCAGCTGGTCATCGCCCAACACATATCGGTGCATGGGTTTTTTCCTCCACAGGTACGGGAGTTTGCACTTCCCCTTGTTGGACTGAATAAGGTTTGAGTCAGCCCATTTCTCCAGCTTGTTGAGGTCCCTCTGGATGGCAGCACGACCCTCTGGTGTATCAGCCACTCCTCCCAATTTTGCATCATCTGCAAATTTGCTGAGGGTAAACTCTGCCCCATCATCCAGATCATTCATGCAGATGTTAAACAGGATTGAACCCAATATTGAACCCTAGGGTAGATAATTCCCTGGGAACCACAGCTGTCATTACCCAGCATTTTCAAGAAGGTGCTAACAACATGAATACTAACACTACACAGATGCTAACCAACATGAAGATGCTAAAAATGTGAAACTTCTACTATTTCACTACTAGCACAGAGCTGTTATGTAGGCTTTCTCTTCTTATTTTCTGCATTTCATTATATTGTGAAGTGTCTAGTTTAATTTTCCTTAGGAAAGTTTAAAAACCACCAAAACCAAAGCCACAAAATTCTGTGACATTGGAGGTTGGTCAGTAATGTTGAGAAACAGTTGGAAACTTTTCAAGAATGAAAAGTCTTGAATAATGGAGTTTTCATGTTTCAAGAACGTAGTCCTCATTTTTCTTTACTTCATATGACTAATTTATGTCATATCATTCATATGATACTTTCCTTCTAAAGCACTTAAAAATATTTTTCCACTTTTTGTAATACAGATAAGCTGTACATGTTGTCTAGCTTTTATTTAAACATTGATAGGTAATACTTTTGCCTTGGAAAATATTTTAATCCGGCTATCATCCTTCTCTCTCCTTCTCTGGCTTCCTTTGCAATTTGTTTCTTTCCTATCATGTATTACTCCAAATTTGATAATTGGAATGTTTTGGATCTGATCCGAATACTGAAAAATATTTTAACCTCTATGTAGCCACACTAGACTCATTAGACATATTTATGCAGTAATAAAACAGCACATGAGGTTGATATAATCTTATTATGCACCAAAGGACCCATTGCCTACAAACCTTTGACAGGCTGTGACTGTAGGTAAGTTCCCAAGTCATGCTGACTTTCTTAGTACTTTACTGCTTTTTTGCCTACAAGCCATCTCTTTTGTTTAAAGTTATTTTCATTCAACATACTGTCGTTTATTTTATTCCAGGTAATACCTGGAATAAGAATTGTTCTTCTTATTACTTCATCCTTCTTTTAGATTCACTTCTTGTATTTTCTTTCTGTAATTTTTTATCTTAATAGTGTCTAGCTCATATTTCTGTTACTTCCTACTTCAGATTCATTTTGAAGATAGTAGAGGAAGAATGATTCTCACTAGACTCTTTGCCTCTGCTTGATACAGTACCATTATAACCATTTTGTGTTTATGGACCACTACTAGGCACAGTTTAAACCATTTCCTTGTGAATCTTCTTGTGAATATCCTGTGTGGAACTGGATTGAATGTTTGCTGTAGTCACAGCTCTGGTATTTTATACTGGTTTTTGTCAGCCACAGTTTAATAACAGTAACACGAAGCTACCATTAAAGAGCTGGCCTAAAAGTCTTGGTGATGAGATATGATGGCACATCAGCATGTAAGGGATTATGAGGGTTCTGCATGCAATCATAAACTTGTTGAAAGGGGTTATTATGTGTCGGTGTGGGAGGTCTTTGCTAGCTAGGTGATTAGAGAACTTATACAGCTACTACTTCTAACATAACTGGCTTTTTAAGGGGCTTGAGTGAGATTTTGGTTGGTAGGGTTTGTGTTAGTAAAAAATACTGTAAGTCAAGTTTGTTCTTAAGTTATTGGGGATGAGGAGGGAATTACTAAATCTGGGGCTATTGTGTGGTTTACAGGGAGAGATGCACCTCCTGGTCTTTTAGTCTAGGAAACATCCTCTGTTCCAACGTCACAGATGTAGAGGGCCAAATTCAGAGGTGAAACAGATGATGGTGCAAGACATATACAGATGCTTCTTCGTGAGACAGCACGTAACAGATTGATGTCTTGCTTTGCTTCTTTGCTTTTTACTCATTGCTTTGTGTGGTATACCCTCTGTTTTGGTCTGGAAATTATGCCAACCTGGACCTCCTTCAGGCTGCAAGCATTTTTCCTGGTGCACATGGGTATTACTCATAGCATCATTTGTCTCATCCTTGTGCACTCACTTGCCATTCTTTCTTTCCCTCTGTGCTTTTCCAGTGGTCTAAGCACATATAAAAAATGTCTGAGTGGCTGCATGTGTGCAGGCAGAAGGCTTACTGTTCCAATGACCATGCCGGAGATACACATATACCCCTTTTATTTCATAGTGGAAAGTATAATCATAACTCATACTTCCCATGTGCTGTACTGAGTGTTTACTCTAGAGCATTTGCATGCCTATTTGGTAAGCCAATATTTGCAAAGGAAACCTAATTTGCCTTCAAGTTATCAAAATAAGTATTAAATTTATGTCCAATTCCTCAGGTCCTAGCTTCAGTTTTCTTTTAGAAAAGAGGCCTCCAGTCCTTCAGTACTCCCTTATGCCCTGATACAGTAGTGAATTATTTAGTTACATCTCAACAACTTCTTTGGAAAGGCTAACTGATTAATAAAAGAATCAAGTTGTTTCCTACTTGGTGGAAAACCCCATATGCTTGTATGCCTATAAAACAACCTGTGCTTAAAAGCTGTGCCTGAAATCTAAGTTGTGTTGTAAAGGTAGTGGTATGCCAAAATATTTCAGAAGTAGCTGTGCATTTTACTGGATGCTGTAGCAACAGTTAGAGAGGGATGAAGGCTGCATAAGGGACTGCCCAGTTACGTGGGCCTTGGGAATCCGGCATGTTCTGTGCCTTCAGGGCCTCTCTTTTTAAGTCAGGCAACCACTGCAAGGGAAAGTATGGGGAATAATTTCAGCAAAGCAACTGCTGCTTCATTAGCTCTCATATTACTAGTGCTGTATAACTGCCTGCATGATTATGAGTGCAAACCAACCAAACCCGTCGCCAGCTGAATTACTTATGGAGGCTAGTCAGTAGTGTGTAACTTGTTAGTTTGTAATCTGCCTGGGGTTAGGGCCACTGGCCTGACTGCTGCTGCAGGAAGAAAAAAGCTTACGATGCCTTTCAAATGCTTGCTTACCTTGCCAGATTCGAGGGACTGCTTATTCCTTACTGCATTTTGCCCAGTTGTGAGAAGATGTGTAACAGCTTGCAGCGTCTGCCACCCTTTGCGTGCCATACTGCTACTTGAGGCAGTATTGATTATATGGTCTCTCTCTCTCTCGTATCATCAAATAACTTAGTGGAAGTAAAAAAAAGGAAAATGTGCACTTTGAGATAAAGATTAATAATTTATTAGTCTGTTTTTAATAGGCCAAATCCTGGGAAATCAGTGGACTGTGCTGTGAAGGGGCATTGGCATTTGGGGCTCCCAATGAGAATTGGTATTTCATATTAAATGTGATCCTGAGAGGAGCTCACACAATAAATTGTCACTGACATTAATACAAATGTCAGTGTGAGTCATGGGGTTCTCTATAACACTCAGCCTTTCTCTGGATCAGTCCCAGGAACAGAGTTTCCCTATCAAGTCTTGAGCAAAAGCTGAATTACAAATTCTGAATCGAAAGCTTGTAAGTATATCTGTTTCCCTTCACTACTGTGATTCAAGCTTAAAGACCACTCAGTGCTTTCAGGATACAGTCTTACAATGACTAACTCAAGGCAGTCTGTACTCTCCAGCACATGTCCCTTTGTGTGCTTTTTTTTAAAATAAAAAGTACAAAAGAAATACAAAAGTACTTTATCTGGTACAATCACCATAACAGCTGGTAATTTTTCTGTAAAACATATCCTTAATTACTGGAATATCACATACAGGATCTTGATATTTCTTAGAAGAACAAAGTAATAGAAATGTTAGAGCTTATGAAATGATGTGATAGCAGTGAGTCTACTTTCCATTCCTGTCTGCAATGATTTTGGATTTCAGTGCTGCAACACAAGTCTGAGCTAGTATTAAAAGCAAGCTTTAAGTATCAATATTTGTCCATTATTTCAAGTCTGATTGTCAGCATACACTGTTTTCTATTATTCAGTCTGCCAAAACTATTCTTGTCGGAAGGTCATTGATAGAAGAACAGGAAATGTAAATTTGGAAGACTACCAAGAGAAACAAAACTATCAAGGGTAAAGTGATTTTGGATTTGGGTTTTTTTTGCATTACTGATTGATCTGGTATAAGTGTAAGATGTTGAAAAAGTAGATTTCTCAACAGTGTGTGACAATCCTATTTGTTCCTCGGGAAAAAAGAAGCTTCTCTCTCAGAACCAACATGGTGGTCCTGATTTGTCTGACCCTTGTTTACTCAAGCACATGAGGAAATTATTACGTACTAATCAAAAGTGGCAAAGGCTGGGCTCAACTTTAAACTCATTAAAACGTGTTTCCATAGAGGAGTCCGAACTCTTGTATCCTGGGTTTTCCTCTTTTTTATATATTTTTAGTTTCTGTTTCAGTTGCACCTTTTCTGTTGAGGCATTGGAGCTGATGCTCTTAGAAACGATGGTGTTCCTCCTTAATGCATCAAGATTGTTGATTGGATCAACATGATGAACATCTGAAGCTATAAATATGAGAAACCTGGTGTATTCATAATAGATACCTAGAGGGCAAGGAGCTAAGGCCAGTTTTGGGCATAAAGCTTAAACCTTACTGCAGTAATATGGTGCACTGTCACAGTAGGGTAGGGTGTTCTTATATGTGGGCTGTTGAATCCAGGACTAGTTCTTCATTACTTTGCCTTGTTGAAGCACAGTCTAAAGAAGGTTTTTACTGAAATGGCTGTACTACATTATTGGTGAAGGCTGCACACAGAGAAAAGAAAGTTATTGGATATACAACTGTAAAAATAGCTCCTTGTCAGGTAGTGTAACAGGCTAGGTGAAGTAACAGCTGAAGAAAGCAGCTCAGGGTTCACCCTGTGCTGCAGCTGTTGATACCAGCTGAGGAGTGGCCCAGTAATGCAGATGGAGGAGTGGGTGAAAGAGAAATTTTCTGTCACAAATGTGGAGAAAGTAAGTGATGTCTCCTTCTATATCAGCATTGTATAGTTTTATTGAAGCTGACTCACTGTTGTTTTCTCCTGGAGAAGAAAAGAATAACCTGGACACAGATAAGACCTTTGACTGTGATCACAGTAAGTACTTCTGGTTTCTGCCCCTGGGGCTATAACCAGCTGCATCTGCTATTTGAGGATGACACTGCCAGAGCTCTTATGCAGTTGCCCTCCATGTAATGCTCAATCTAATGACCACTCACAAAGGGAAACATTACAAGCTCCCCCTATGCCTCTACATTTAAAAAAATGGGCAGGAAACATTCATTTTATGTTTGCTGTTATGTTTAATGATTTGTGAAATCAACAACCACAAAAATCACCCCCTTTTGCCAGGTATCAAGTTGAGATTATTTCTTTTTATATCCATTGCTTGCCCTTTTATCGGCTCCATTTGAGACTTTTCAGAAATGCACTTGGGTCTAATACCCTAAAACTCTTAAAGAAAATTGCTTTATCCAGTGCTTAAGGCAGAGCTTGGAGAGCTGTTTTTGATCTACAAATACTGTAAAGTGACTAAATGAAGACTTAGCAGGGAATGGGAGGAAGCTTTACAGAGCTCATGTTGGCAGCCATTTAGCTTTAGGTTAATACATATTAGAGGAGGGGCTACAATCTCATGTTATTGGTCAGCTGAGTCCTATTTTTAACGTAGATAGGGACCAGCAAAGCTCAGATCTGGTCAAACTGGTTCAAGCTCTTCCTCAAGATTTTGGAGTATTGAGAGCTGTGGTGATTTATTCTAAAGTAAACATAATCTTTAGTTAGAGAAGCTCATTGCATGAGTCTAGATGGCACTACCCTGGCCTAGCCTAAAGTTAACATGTACAATTTTTTTTTGTTTTAGCAATATTTAGGTATTACATACATTTTTACGCATAGCTTTCAGGTAGGTAAGAACTGAAATCCCACTTGAGCAATGGATCAATGCAGGAAGATCAAATGTTTTGTCCAGGTTAAACAGTCAGTCAGTGGCAGAACTAGAAATAACATTTAGGTCTCATGATACAGAGCCCAATTCGCTCCATAGAAAACTGCCATTCCTACTGTTTAGCTGGGAATTTCAGTTTGTCCTGTGGGCTGCTTTGTGAGCTATGTTAAACTATTACTGGTTCAAAGGTGCTATTATGTCAGTGGAGCTGCTCAGGGAATTTTGTGTGTAAAACAGGAGTCAATTTTGTGTCTGACTAGTCTGAAAAGGACTCCGTAGAATCTGTTTTTGCGGTTCAAATGAACCAACAGCTCTCCATTACCTGTCTCTCTCCTGAAGCTGCTGGTACTTTAACACTGCTTTCTGTTAACTGAATAGAACTGTTACAATCCCCTTCTTCCACTAATGTAACTTCCTCACTAAAGCACAGGCTAAATAAAATTCTGCCTTCTCAGAAGACATTACACAGAATTAAACATCAGCATAAGTGAATGAAAAATGAGCTAAGTGATTCCTGAGAGATGTACCACACATTCTTAGTAAATTTCTTAGTACCAGTTAGTAAAGCTTAAGCTTTCTAGTAAAAAATATGCAGCCTTTTTCTTTGCTTTTGAATGTTTTTGCATGTCATTACTCCTCAGGATGCTTTATCCTCATGTCTCTCTAGCAAATCGGAAAAGTCTCATGGATTTCAAACCTAATTTGCAATGGATTTCAATAGAAGGACACCGATTTACTTCTGTTGTCTTATTGCTCCGAAAATAACTCTATGGCTACATGCATGACGGTAAATAAAATGGACCGGGAACAACATTTTGGCCCTGAGGGTACCTAGCTGGCACAGCTTGTATCCTTATACCGAAACTGTCTTCCCACCCAAAGCAGGATGGCTGTTTGAAGCTGTCTTTGGCCTATGCTGTTTCTGAGTCCATGCCTAGATGTCTGGGAGTTGTTGTTGGGAGTTGTCTGTCCTATATGTGCTCCTATAGATGGGAACAAGCTGCAGTTGAGTCTGTGCTCCGATCCTACTTACTGAACTGTTATAGCTATAGCATATGTGTACTTAAACACAACAGATGTTCGGTTCACACTTTTTCAGCCTGTCAGAAGACTTGTTGAACTATGTTCAATTGCAGGAGTTATAAATACCATACTGGTCTTCCAGTTGAAGAGAATTATTATCTCTAATGTATGGAAAAGACTTTTTGGAACGTCTTGATCCTTCACTTGCTAATGCAGGATTGTTTTACAAAATGAAGTATCAGGTGTTTTGGTCAGTCCTATTTCAGCTGAGTCTTGGGACAGGACTTTGCTGATTCCTTCTGTCATCTGATTGGACTTGGTATTTTGTACTTAATTTGATTCCCAATACTTATTTTTTTCATTCCTCTAACTGTATTCCTACAGTACTCATCATATTTTCTTTGTTCTACTGTGGTGGGTTGACCTTGGCTGGATGCCAGGTGCCCACCAAAGCTGCTCTATCACTCCCCGTCTCAGCTGGACAGGGGAGAGAAAATACAAAAGGCTCAAGATAAGGACAGGGAGATCACTCACCAATTACTGTCATGGGTGAAACAGACTTGAATCAAGAAAATTAACTTAATTTATTACCAATCAAATCAGAATAGGCTAATGAGAAATAAAAACCGAATCTCAAAACACCTTCCCCCCACCACTCCGTTCTTCCCGGCTCAATTCCACTCATGGTTTTCTCTCTCTCCTTCCCGCAGCGGTGCAGGGGGACGGGGAATGGGGGTTGGGGTCAGTTCCTCACATGTTGTCTCTGCCGCTCCTTCCTCCACAGGGGGAGGACTCCTCACACTCTTCCCCTGCTCCAGCATGAGGTGCCTTCCATGGGAGACAGTCCTCCACAAACTTCTCCAACGTGGGTCCTTCCCACGGGCTGCAGTTCTTCATGAACTGCTCCAGCGTGGGTCCCTTCCCCGGGCTGCAGTCCTTCAGGCACAGACTGCTCCAGCGTGGGTCCCCCGCGAGGTCACAAGTCTTGCCAGAAAATCTGCTCCAGCGTGGGCTCCTCTCTCCATGGGGACACAGGTCCTGCCAGAAGCCTGCTCCAGCGTGGGCTTCCCACGGGGTCACAGCCTCCTTCGGGAACCCACCTGCTCTGGCGTGGGGTCCTCCCCGGGCTGCAGGGGGAGATCTGCTCCCCCGTGGACCTCCCTGGGCTGCAGGGGGACAGCCTGCCTCATCATGGTCTTCCCCGCGGGCTGCAGGGGAATCTCTGCTCCGGTGCCTGGAGCACCTCCTCCCCTCCTTCTGCACTGACCTGGGGGTCTGCGGGGTTGTTTCTCTCACGTATTCTCACTCCTCTCTCCAGCTGTAGTTACCGTTGTGCAGTTTCCCTCTCCCGTACTTAAATCTGTTCTCCCAGAGGCACTACCACCATCACTGATGGGCTCGGCCTTGGCTAGCAGCAGGTCTGTCTTGGAGCAGACTGGCATTGGCTTTATCAGACACGAAGGAAGCTTCTAGCAGCTTCTTACAGAAGCCACCCCTTTAGCTCCCTTGCTACCAAAACCTTGCCACGGAAACCCAATACACACATCTTTGCAAATTTGACTGATTTCTACTGTTTGTCCTTCAAATGCTTGGATGTAATTAAATTTCATGTAGAAATGAATCTATTATTTCACTCTGGTATTAACTGGTAAAATAAAAGCTTCATTAAAAATAACTGTCAAAGGTTTTGGCTTCTGAAAACCATAGCCTAAGATACAGCAGCTGATTTTTCTTTATTCTTTTGCCTGACCATATGCTTTCCATTCGTTATTAGTATCACAAATGTAATGTTAGTTATTAACACTACAAAAATCATGCTCATGCTTTCTACAAAGTTCTTTGTTCATTTGAACACAAACATTATTAGTAAGTGACTCTTAAAAGTAGCTCTTAGGTGCAGAACACAGTTCAGGGATATTTATTTCAGAAGGAATACTACAGTCTCTCCTCACAGTATGTAATTTGACCTTGTTCAAATTAATTTGTGAGAGATTTAAAGTAAACAGAGATCTCTTTCAATTTTTTGCCATATTTTTGTGCAAGTCATCTAATTAGTCCAGAGAAATGAAAAATGTCTTTCAGAGGGCGGCAAACTCTTTTTTTCCAGTCTTGAAAAAGACAAACTCTTTTTTCCGCCCTAAGAAAGGAATCTTTCATTTTGCAGAAGGGTTACAATCCAGGATTAAAGAAAAATATTAATTGTGTCCAAACTCCTAGCCATCAGCTATAATAGATTTAAGCCATAATTGGGACAGCTGTTGCTTGAGATCTGACTCTTCAGGAGCTTGTAGTCTTTCCTACCATAACTGCAGTAACTGGGAGATAGTGATGGTCACTGGTCCTGGAGTGTCAGCCTCTAAATTCCTCAAAGCCAGGCATTATATATATTTGGTCTTTATATCCAAGGCACTAATGTGGTTTCAGCAGACATTTTGCTAAGATGGGCTGTCTGGAGCTAAGATGGGAGCCTGGCCGGGGTGGGAGGACACACATATGAGGAGATGTAAATGGAGACATGTGAGAGGACATACAGAAGGACACAGAAAAGGGGACACATGAAGAAAACCATGAATAGACCTACTTGGAGAAAAGGGGAGGAGAAGTGGGGGAGCTGTGTGGAAGGGGACATTGCTGGGATCATGACTGGAGATACACGCCCCCCACACTGGGGCAGGGACACCCCCAAAGGGATGGGTGCCCATGGAGCATCCCACACCAGGGCAGAGGAGCAGTAAGAAGCGAGAAGCAGTGGAGGAAAACCAGTGAGGGCCAGTAGCAATAAACCTCTAAGCACCAACTCCGACCTCCTGTGCTGCCCAGCACTGCACTGAAGGGTTTGGCAAAACAAAGGTAGGTGAGACTAGGAAGGTGGGAAGAGAGATGTTGGACCGAAGTTGAGCCTGGAGAAGGGGGAGGCAAGGTGTTTCCCTAAGTGTTTTTACTTAATTCTAGTTTTTTTTTTTTTCTCAATACCTGAATCAGTAACTAAAACCTTATGTTAAAAATTGGCAGAGAATTAAATTAAGTGAAATTCCCTGAGTCAAGGCTCTTCTGCCTGCAACACACTGTTACATGTGCTATATCACAGTATGTAGTAACTGATTATGCTATATAATAGGATACGTAGAGAGAGAGAGAGGAAGCAGAGAGGAACGGGGCAGTTTTATTGCATGAGAGATGGTGCCATAATATGAATGAGTACACATTGCCACAACAGAGGGAAAAAAATGGCTGGAAGTGGTGGTTCCAAGAGCTGATAGCAATTCTTTAAGTCCAGAGGGCTGGCACCATTTTCTGATTGCATTTTTATTTGTATTATCTAAACTCCTAGACAATATGAACACTTCTTATGTCACCTGCTATTGTGTTTTATTCTAGAGCTGTCTCTTGAACATTAGACCACTTGCCTGTGGAAGGACCGTATTGTTGGGCTGTAGCATGGACTACAGTTTCATATGGGAATATCAACTGCATGTACTGCAGAGGCTGTCAGAAGAGGTTTGTATCTCAGAGGTGATGGCCCTCCTGGGCATTACATTGTCCAGCTGAGCTCCTTGTGTTTGGTATCTTGCTTGATGAAATGTTCTTGGCTGCAGAGCAGTGCCACTGTCCTGTCCTTATTCTGCAATGTCCCCCCACCCTGGATACATCTGGTCAGTGGGTCACATTGCCCTGCTAAACCCACTGGCTGGGAGAGATGGCTGTGGAGCAGAAAAAAGACTGTTTTCACATTCATATGGGAGACAGTGGTGTCACATGCATATGGAAGGCATCTCCAGCTAAGCTGAACGTAGAAGGGAATGGGTTTTATTATCATGTTCATTGCATGACACTTGGCAGTATGAATCCAGATGAATGTCAGACAAGACAAATGAGAGAATAAAGTATGTGAGAACTGTGAGTTTACAAGAATGTGACCACACAGGTCTGTCGTTTTGGAAGATAGATTTTTAATGATGAATGTGATGATATTTGGAAAAAAAAATCCCAGGAAATGACCAATAATTTTTTTCTGTAATTTATTTATTCTTTCCATCCTTCTCTTCTTCCTTGTCCCACTATTAAGTAAAAGGGAAATGGTATGGAAAAGAGGGCAAATTTCTTTCATGATATTGTTCTATAAGATCTCTTTTTGACAGAAAAGTTTTTGCCCAGACTTATTATATGTTCAATCATCACAGACAGAATGGTTGGAACTTTATTTATTTGTGTACAGTTACTGAGATTTCAGCAAATAAAGGAAAATTCCAAAGAAGACTCCAGTTTATCCTGTTTTAAGTATTTTTAATTGGCTGTAGGGGCTGTTTTGTATGAGTGCTGCATCTGTACCATACTCTCAGGATAGGGTTTCCTCAACAAAAGAGGGAGGGGAGCTCTCTATACTGGCAGTTTTCCTGGTGTATTTGCAGAGGTAGTCTGGGAGGGAGAATGGCAATCTGCTGAGCAGGGGTGTAGGAGGTGTTTATCAAAGCAATGTGTTCAGATTCTAGTGGCAGAAGAACATATTTAGGGAAGAGAAATTCAAAAGGCAGCTGTTCCAAAGATTGTGAATGCCTCAGTTTTGTGGCTGTGGAGTGCATGACCAAAAATGTTACTGCCTATGAGAGAATGGGGAAAGAAAGGAAAGTGGCCTGTGCAAATAGGTTTGAGTATTAAAACTCTACAGAGTAGATCCCCCTTGTTTGGGTATCCTACAGACCTGAGATGGGGATGGTTCATTGACTTCTTAGTTTACCTGGGTCTTGGAAGACAGGCTTTGAAATCTGCCTGTTACTACTCATCTAGTGACTGCCCAAGTAATTTATGCTCAGTCTTCAAGGGCAATACATAGATGCCTACCTAACACCCCTTTAAATCAGTGGGAATTAGGCACCATTGCCTTTAAGAATCTGTCCATTAACCTCTGGGGAAAGACACGCTGTCTGTGGGAGTTAAAATCTGACTCTCTACTTTGCTCAGAGTCTAAGCAGCTGCAGGATGCTTGTGGCTTAATCTGATTATTTAAGAGAGCAACCACAAATCAACTTTTCTATAAGCACTCATGCCCTTTAGACAGGTGGCACCAGGAGCCTTCTAAAAATTATCTGGGGATGACACAGTATTGCTGCTAAGGCAGGCGGAACACACGGCAGTGGCAAGGCCTGGCAGACTGGTTTTGACTAGGCCACATTAGAGTGAGACTAGAGACTAGAAAAAAATGGCTTGAGACCTCTACTCAGTGTACACTATAGATGTATTTGGCTTCCCGTCTGTACAGTGGAGTTGGTGGTCCTTCCCTAGGGCACAGGAAGATGAGGAGAAATGCATTAAATTCAGAGCTGCTCAGATAGAACAGTAATAGGGCTATAAAAGAAGGAGAAATGGCATTCTGGTACTACACAGTTATTATTGTATTATGCTGTTCAGGGCAAGGGTTGTCTCCAAAAAATACCTAGCATATTTTAAGCAGTGCATATATAGCAAGTCATAAAAATAATTAAAGCTGAAGGATATATAAGACAAGGGTGGGGCAGAACAAAGAGGTGGTGGAGAATGAAGGAAGCATGTTTACTGTCAGCTTTGATATATTGCAATTTAAGCACAGTACATTTCCCTGGGTTTTCCTTTACTTTAAAATACAGTTTTCTCTCCAACTGCTTTATGCAAAAGCTGAAATCCTCTCAGTAAATGAATACCTCCCCCTACTCTCCCAAGCCAAGAAGAAAGGCTTCTAACATCTGTATGGGTGCAGAGAAAAATGGAAATGGCAGTGTTGAACTCACAAGGGTATTATTAAAATAAATTCATTCATTTATTTGAGTGAGAAAGTATCACAGAAAAACATAAATAAATGCAGCAAGGTTGAGGTTTTCTGTTTGTTACCATTCTTATACAGTTTGTAGAAGGCAGCATTTCAAACCTTTAAGAACTATGAACATAAAAATTGAACATCTCTGTGAAAAATTTTCCTAAAGAACATGGGCATACTATATCTGAAGAACAAATTGACATTTACTGTCTTAATTGGGTTAGCCCACAAGTGGTAAAGCAAACAGCAGTATAAAATTGTAATACTGATTGTCCAGGTCTCCAGTCTTCTATAAAAGTGCAGGAAATATGCTGCTGTGTTAATGGTTTTGGAGTGCCAGCAGACATTCACAGGGAGACAGAAAGGGAAAACTCTACTAACTGTCAATTTTACAGCAGGGGAGAAATAATAACTCTATGCAATAAAAAATCAGAATCCAAATCTGTAATTAATGTGTTACAGATACACCAAAAAATTACCTGATTTTAGTAGCCTCAGCAGGATTTGCCTTTTAGTACCCATATTAAATTAAATCCAGCTTGCAAGAAAAAATAAAGTGCTTACACAGAAACACTTAAATTTTTTCTATTGTTTTTGCTACTTATAACTTATGTATATAATACCTGTGCAACATATACAGAAAGCATATAATTCAGTTTATATACACATAAATAAAAGTTTTAGTTGTTGTGGCTCAGGGCCAGACAGTGTGGGTTTTAGTGTGCACATAAGGTCTAAGTGCACATGTTAGGTACTCCTGAGATATGTTGAATTGTATCGTCTCCTATTATGGACAGTGTGGATCAGGGAGTGCACTGAATTACTGAGTTAAGGCTATATAGGGAACATTTTGGGCAATAAATACCATCCATTTAATGTGGTAGTCATGTAATGGTTAATTTACAGTGTACTCAGGGTACCTTTTTGTTTTGACATTGCCTATGAAAGAACTCACATTTAATGTAACTAGAAAAATGCTTAGGTCCCAACTGACAAAATACTGAGTTATATAAACTTATCTTTGATGTAAATGAGCTATTTTGATTTTTGTCTTTGCTGTTTCTTTTTATAAGCAGATGTTTTGAGATGGAAATATATTGTTGTGACACAGATTGAATTGTGCTCTTAACATCATTCCAAAACAAATACTCTTCCTTGGGGCTACTTCCTGATCAAATAGCTTAAAAATGACTTAATATTTTTTATGTTGAATACTTATTCAGTGTTAAGATTGGAAGAAAAACATCAGGTCACGGAAATGGCAGTATTTCAATAAAAAAGTTTTTATTCTGAAAGTAGCAGAAGAGTTTGTCGTCATTACCATCAATGAAGTAGAAACATTAACATGCTTTCTTTTGGAAATAAATTTCACATACAGCATTACCATTTGGAATATGCACCTTCAGAAAGTGCATACTTATCAATTTCCCCAGAATTTTTTCAGCTTTCCAAGAACCGCTCTGGGTATTTAAAAATTCCCTGGTGATGCCACATTATCTTCCATCTGGTTGCTGCATCTTATTGCAAAAGGCTTCCTGGTTTTACATCATTTCTTCCTTCTGATGATGGTAGCTTAAGAAATAAGTTGTTATCCAAAGCTGTCATCCTGCTTTGTAACATGTGGGTCTCACTGGTTACTGCTTAAGTGCTAGCCTGATGAATGCTAATAGACACATTTAGTTGTTTCAGTTGGGAATGCCAGCAAAGGGAGCAGTTGACTGGATCAAACTGGTGGTGGTATGTAGCTATACATCACAGGTCTGCCACACCAGTGCCTACAAAGTGTTGCCATCGCCCTTTCATATATTTTAAGAGGTGACCAAGGGGTTAGAACAATAAACTCTTAACACCAGAGACAAGACGAAGTAGTTACTCAAATCACAAGCGCTCGCACTCTCTCTCCCTCCCTCCCTCCCTCCCTCCCACCTTTTCATTCTCTGTGGCCATGTCATATTACATACCAGGATAGCAATTAGCAAGATATCTTTAGAGTGAGAAGAAATAATAGAAGTGAGAGGGGAATGGACAGGTGGTGTGCTCAAGCTATTAATTTTCTTGAGTGCAATATTAATTTGTAAATGTTAAATAAAAGCCCAATCCTGCAGTATTTCCACATGCTGCTGGTACTGTTAAATGCTGATCAGCCTTTAAAAGAACTCCCTGCCATCAGAGGCTCCAAATGTTGCATGTCTTTCTTTAGCCCTTACAGTCTCTTTACCTTACCCTGCTGTCTCACAAACAGCTTAAGATGAAAGTGTTGGTCCTGTATTCCCAGCCTCCCTGTGTTAGCTCTACCTTCATCCAGCTACAGGGAATGGAAAGAACTTTCTTTTGCTGGGTTACATTTTGACCCGATCAGCTCCTCCAACCAGCTGGCTTCTTGATTAATTTTGATGAGATGGAGCATTTGGTAAGGTGCGCCTGTATATCAGTGAGGAAAGCAGTACTGCAGCATTCTTGATTTAGCATGGTTCAAGCTGGATTGTATCTGTGAATGTAGAACCCCAGAGCTGATGGAAGGCATGCTGTTGTGGTTTAACCCCAGCCAGCAGCTAAGCCCCACACAGCTGCTTGCTCATCCCCCCCCCCCCGCCCAGTGGGATGGGGGAGAGAATTGGAAAAGTAAAGGTGAGAAAACTCGTGGGTTGAGATAAAGACAGTTTAACAGGTAAAGCAAAAGCCGCGCATGCAAGCAAAGCAAAACCAGAAATTCATTCACCACTTCCCATGGGCAGGCAGGTGTTCAGCCATCTCCAGGAAAGCAGGGCTCCATCCTAACAGTTACTTGGGAAGACAAACACCATCACTCCAAATGTCCCCCCTTCCTTCTTCCCCCAGCTTTATATGCTGAGCATGACATCATACGTTGTGGGATACCCCTTGGGTCAGTCGGGGTCAGCTGTCCCGGCTGTGTCCCCTCCCAACTCCTTGTGCCCGCCCAGCCTCCTCCATAGTGGGGTGGGGGGAGAAGCAGAAAAGGCCTTGGCTTTGTGTGAGCACTGCTCAGCAATAATGAAAATATCCCTGTATTATCAACACTGTTCCCAGCACAAATCCAAAACATAGCCTTATACTACCTACTATGAAGGAAATTAACTCTATCCCAGTCAAAACCAGCACACATGCACTCATGGGTCCCTTGTGGCTGTAGCTAGTGGTTAGATCATCTTGTAATGGTGGAGATATACACAGTTTAGAATGTAAAACAGCAATGTAAAAACTCCATACCAAGCAAGGTTGATATTCAAGAGGCAAATTTTGTTTGTATTTTGTTATGGCTCTTTAAAAACAAGCAAGAAAATACATTTTCATCTTTCACTTTGTTTCCTGAACAGTGAATTCTCCTGATGAACATTACAGGTCTTGTTTAAAAGCTCGGATGGGATACTTGTGTAGTAACTCCACCTCACCAACCCAACTCTAAGAACAGATCTTTAGTTCTGTTTTCAGACTTGCCTTCAAAGGTGATCAACAGGAAAGCATGTGAAGGAGAATGACCTGCTAGCTTTTGACAGCTGGCTCAGCTCAGGGGTGAAAACCAGGACAGAGCAGCCCCAAGAACTCAGGCTATATGAACTCACAGTATAAACATGAGACCAGCTAAACCCTCCAGCATTATCTTATCTCCTTGAGAGCAGTGTGATTGCTTTCCAGGGCACAGTCCATGGGGTCCCAAGCATCCTTATAATAGCTAATTGGATGAAAGATGTATTCTTTTCCACCACAGTATTCAGAGCATGTTTGGCTTTGTTGTAAACCAACTACAGGGTAAAATACACAGTGCTGTTAACTCTTACATACCCTGCCACCTTTCATGAACAGTGTTTTACTACTAAAATATTTTTAGAATTCCACAAACCTTGTATCAGGTGAAACACTGTACAATAGGAAGGTTGTAATAAAGACCTGTAATAGTTTTTAGAGGATTACAGTGCAGGATTTATGAGCAGATGATTTATATGACTATCACATTTGAGGTAGTAATTATGTTTGCCAATAAATTTCTCAGCCAAGGACCATTTTTCACTTTAATTTTCATTTTATAACAAGTGTTATCATAAATGGCAAAAAAATAAAAAGACAGAGACTTATCAGGATAATCTAATCTAACATAAAATGCAAACCTCCCCCATGAGAAAATTTCTGATCAGATGACACACAAAGTCACTTTATGATTTGACAAGGTTGACAGATATAAAAAGTTAGCTTTCTTTAAATGTCAAGAGCAAAAAATGTCTTTGTTATTGCTAGTGTTTCTAGGATTTGCAAGGGAATTATTAACATAAGATAAATATTTCTTCCTCATGCCCTTCTTTTATAAGAATTTGTCTGTCAGGAAATGGAAAAAATGAAGAAGAGAAAATTTGGCAGCCCTATATTTCTTGTCAGGGTCCCATTTATATAACTATTCTGCCAGCATAATCTCAGTCATGAAGACTGTTTAGATCTACATTTAAGGGGTTGGGGGGATTACATTTATTTGTGTCTGATTTTGAGATGTGCAGCAATACAAAGAATGGAGAAGAAGCATCAGACAAGTCAAGTTTGAACTAGTAGCACAAGGCAGAGCATCACACTAGTTATAGAACTATCTTAGGATTTCAGGCAGGCCTTCAGGTGTGACATTGGAGAGTTGCTGGAGTTGAATTGTTCAGAGAGGAATAAGAACATTTTGGGGAGCCTAAGTATAGTGTGCTATTATCTGAGAACTCTATAATAAGGGAAAACGATGTTACTTTATAACTTGCTTTGAAACAGAATTACCTTTATAAAGAAAGGTACATTGTGGAAGATTTATAAAAACTGCATCTGAAATTGTTTCCCTCAGAATAAAAGTTCAAAGCCTACAAATCTTAAGCTTCAAGGCATATGGTCAGATGGGATTTCACTTCCGTGTAGGTGCTGCATATATTGGTATGTCATGGGAAGCTTTGTTGCCTCAGGAACAACCACAACTGACAGGTGATCCAAGGTTCAAATTACCAACCTAATTACCTGTGCACCATCTCCTCCACAGAGACCACCCAGTCGGGAGGGAGTGAAATGTACGTCTGTAACTCTGGCAGCTCTGCTCCCAGTTTGGTACAACTTCCCCATGTCTTGGGGCTGGAGGTCTAGAGCTTAGGACTGCAAGCGTCCCACAGCCATCTACTTCCATTGATCCTTTTATCCCTTCCTGCCCACTCACTTAAAGCTGCTTGGGATTCTTCTTTGTATTCCTTATAGAGAAATAGTTTCTACCTTTCTATCACTTCAAATACTTTTCAGATAGTATACTTCAGATACTGATGGTAGAAATCGACATACAGCTTTTAGTCAGTTTTAACATTAGTATTTTGGCCATGAAAACTTTACCAAACTTTTATTTATGCTGTTCTTTTCCCTCCCCTTCCTTCTTCTAGTGAAATTAGTGGAAGATTATGAAAATATTTCAGTACTGATATGTTACAATGAAAGGCTTTCTAAATAAACATGAAGTATCATATTGAACTGTAAGGTGAAAATAATTTTTCATTTTTGAATTTTCAGAGTGGAAACATTGCCAAAATAAGTGTTCTGGAAGTTCAAATTTAGCTAGTCAATATCTTTTGTCAACTTCTTTTTTTTCTGAAGAAAAGAAAAAATTATAATCACTGTTGCTTATTTTTACTAGTGAAATTATTGCTGCTCTACTTGCCAGCTCTGTAAGGAGCTTAAAGTCAGCCTGGGATGCTCATGTGTTGCCAACAGCAATGAAGTTGCCACAACTACAATGGAATCCGTCTCACCATTCTGTATCTCTGTGCATTTTAAGTGCTTACAGGAATTAAATCTAATTTTAATTAGTAAACAGTCTTTAAGTAAGACAGGCCTGTTTCTACCACAGCACCTTTTGAGATATGCCATTGAGAATGCAGTAGAACATCTTCCTGGGGATCTGTGGAAGCTCTCTGAGGGTGGGGAGGGCAGTGGGGAGGTCCTAAACCTTGGGCAGATCAAACAGATATTTTAGGAAGTTCCTGAGGGCATGATACTTTTCTGTTTGTGTGTTTTTGAGAGGACTTGATACCAGGTTTCAGAGCAAGGCTGGAATTAGTTACTTCATTTATCACTTTAATAGTTCATTAGCTCCATGTTGTACAGCCATACTAAATTCTAAAGTTGTGTTATTTGATATGTGGTCTTAAATATGTTTGTATATGTCAGTTAAATTTGCAGTTTTGCTCCAGATTACAAAAAAGACACATGGAAATTGGAGCCTAATTTTCTAAAAATATAGCAGAATAAAAATAACCTCAGTTATCCCAATATATATTTTTTTTCCTACAGTTTCCTACCCTTTTTGATTTTATTAAACCTAATTTTCCCTGCTGTAGGTGGGCAGTGCTTCACTATGGGAAGTTAACAATGAGAAAAAAATTCCTCAGCTTTGTGGAATGATTTCATAACTTGGTCTGCTTTTTTAAAACTGAAACAGAACCTAAAAAAAAGCTTCTATTTCAACAGTATATTTTTTTCCCATAACATTTTAGGATATTTACACCTACTGTCATTACACATTGTAATTATGTAATTGCACACCTTAATTACACATTCTCATTATTTCATCATGCATGCTACAACAATTAAGTAATTAGATCTAATTGTATAAATTAGATCTAATTGTATGAATACATGACAATGGCATAAAAATGGCCTGAAAGAATGGGGAAGACTTTAATTAAAATGCAAGGAATGCTTTATGTGCCACAAACCTGCACAATCAGAGGAACGTGCAGCACTGGACGGATCCTATGCAGTGATTATTAGCACTGTTTGAGGACTCTTACTTTTCTTAAACTAAGAGTGCTGAGGCCTTACAAAAGTTCTTGGTAATCATCTTCAGACATTAGATTGTGAGTTTGTTTGCAACTTTGGGCCTGATACTGAAATTCCACTTGGTGCACTGGCGCGTGTGTATTAAATACGTATGTCAATGTTTACTGTGTTGGTCTTCTAGGCTACGTAGGCCCTATGCATTTATTTATTTAATCTATGCCTCACTTCCCTCAGACTTCAGTTTCCTATTGGTGGCAGGAATTACAGGCTATCACTACCTCAAACCACTAAACTCAGCAGTACACAGTCTTAAGCACTGCTGTGACTGCCCAGACTGCAGAACTAATAGGCAGCCTGCTCCCTAGCACAGCTTTAACTAGTACCAAATAGCATATTCCCAGGTAATGCTTGGGTATGTATGAGGGGACAGTGCAGCTCAGGGGCTATTTCCAAAGACAGTATGAATGAAGCTACCCTGGGAGCATGAACAGAAGATTTTGTCATATGGACACAAGCTGTTCAGTCCCACCAGCCAAAGACAGGAATGGACATGACTTGTCCTGCTTAGTTTTTTAGTACAGCTCTAGCCATGGAGTCCATCTCATGAGCTAGTCCCAGTCTTTTAGCTAAGAACATGCTTTAAGATCCAGTACTCTTGAGTTGGGTCCCATTTTGTGATGAGACGGTTCATAGCCATCACATTATACTTCATAAATGCAACCTGTTAGTGAGGCCTCAATGCTCTGGCCAGATTCTTGGGTTTTGCCACACAGAGCCTGGTAAGTGCAAATATAATCTGAAATTTACAACCCATTGGATGTTTTCTTTCTTTTATTGATGATTCTTGACAAAGAGTAAAGGCTTCTCTGCTGTAACTACATGTCTGAGCTCTTGACAGAGAATGCCTCGCCTCACAAAAGTCTCTGGTTGCCCTGTGTAGCAGAGGCTGTATCCTGCCTGTGGGCTTGGTCAAGAGAGGGAAGTGCATATGGGCAAGCAACAGATGTGCAAGGAACAAGATGTCATAGTAAGACCAAGCCACTTCAATTTTTTGGCCAATCTTTTCTTGTTTTCAGCAGACTCCTTCACTGAATTAAACTGTTTTTTTCTCAAAAAATAGGAAGCAATTTTTGCAGCAAAAATTATCTAGTTGAAAACCACACACAGTTTGAACAGAAAATATTTGTCCTGCTCTACTCAAATAATTTCATAAAGGTAAATGTTTTTTAAAATATTGATGTATTGTGACCATATTGAGAATTCCCTTGCAAAGGCTTCTTTGACCTTCAAGGCTTTCTTTCAGAAGCCAGACAATTAAAGGAGATGTAGCAATGGCTTTAGAAAAAAACAAAAAACAAAAAACAAACCACCACCAACCTAATTTTAATTGCATCTTCCACTGGAGATTCACTAAAATGATCTGTTTAATTTCTGAAGGCAATATATACCTGCCCTTTGTAGCACAACAGGGAACGTTTCCTATCTGATAGAGCACAAATTTATTTTGCTTCCTTTGCAATAGAAATTTTGCACTGGCTGACAAATTAGGAGCTAATTTTTTTCCAATAGTAAATGCTTTCATTTTTCCTCATAGGGGTTCCCTAGGAAATCTGCAAATATCCTAGTCTTTCACTTTTTAACCTAACCATGTATCTCATATTGTTAATAAAAAACAAATGGAGGAGAAATGCATTTATTTTTACTCTGTTGTAATCATACCTGTTATAACATTTGCTTCCATTCTTCTTTCTGTGCACTTGCAAGAAGGAAAATGATTAGTTCTTACTTTGCTCCCCATTCCTCTGTCTGGAATGAAAAGTATGCCAAATGTATCTCTGCTGTAAGTCCACTGGAGATAATGGAGTTGCAAAGGGTTTGAATATTACTCATTGTGCGTAACCTGTAACCTCATTTTCAGCAGGATAGGAGTAGAGGTTCTCTGGGCCTTTATTTAGAGCTGCAGCTTCCATTAAATTTAATTACTTCTCCCTGTGGCTGTAAATAGAAGGTGTCTCTTACTAAATTTAATTCCTTTTTCTGGCAGTTTGCATGATAAAGGTGTGGTTACTAAATGAGGGTGTCTCCTAAATGGAAGGAGATTGAATCAAGGATATATAGGAGAAGATTTCAGTTTTATGCTGAAACTGATAAACCTTACTGAAATAAAAATCACAACTCTTATAAAATACCCCAAAATTCCTTGATTAAAAAAAAGGATTTGTTTTCTAGAACTAAGCTGTAAATGCAGGAAAGCCAAGCATAGGAAAATAAACTAGAGGTGCACAATGAATAAAATTAATTACTGTGATTAAGAATGTTAAATTAGGCCTGGTTTGGGTGCCTGGTTTTCTGATAGGTACAAAGATAAGGAAGTTATTTTAAAAAGGGTACGTTTTTTCTCCTATAAACTTTCTTGACTAAATAACTTAAGGATAAATCTGTAAATGCCTGTGGGCTTGTTCTCTTGAGCTACTGTCATTGCACCATGCACTGAAAGAATGGACTAAGTTTTCTATGTTGACAGTGGTCTTTTTTTGCTTTTTACTATCCTTCTTATTGTCTTTCTTCTGCTATTGTATTTGTCCTCAGTCCTGTGTTTGAAATTGACCCCTTACCTAGCTGACATAACTCTTACTTGAGATGGTGTGAAGGTTTCAGTAAAGTTTTCATTAGTCTATTGGAAAAAAAAAAGTAATACTCTTAGAGCTGTGCTGTACTCACCTTTGTCACTCATAATCCTCCTGTTCATCCACTGTACATTTTTATCATTTTATTTTCTGCACAGCTACAAATATACATATTTATGAAGTACTCATCGCCATGGTATCCAAGTGCACTTCAGTTTATTAAAAGGATTATGTGACGTGATTGCTCGTAATAGCAGGGGATTGGACATGATGACGCAGGTTCCTACTAGTCTCATGTTTCTATAAATTAAACTAATACCATAAAACATTTCCCTAAAAATAGGTACCATTTGGAAGGTCACTATATAACGTTTAAGACAGCACCAGTTTTGTTGCAAAGTACATCGTGAAATGTTCAAGGACTCTGCCTTCCAGCTTCCAGGTGGGCTCTCCTTAGCTGTGGTTAGGAAAGCTCAATCTAAAACAGCAAGGCAAAACAAAGAAAGGCTGAGCTTTTTCCTCTGCAGGCCTGCTTCACACTCTGAATCCCAGCTGTCTTGTCCTGGCTCAGGTAGCACCAGAGTGGGGGAAAATGAAGTGCTAAAGTATTTTTTCTGGACTATTTTCCCCATCATGTTGGGAGTCTAAAGCCTGGGCCTCTCCATGGAGCTGCCATGGGCAGGCCTTGTGCCTGGAAGCATGCATGCGGGGGGAAAGTCTTGTAAAAGCAGGATGATGATGACTAGTGAAATTCATTTTAGTGACAAGTTTTTATTCAAAATTACTTGAACTACTTCTACAGGGCACTGACAGAAAGAAGGGAGAGGGCAGGGCAGGGGTTATGGGAAAGAGCCAGTGGTCATGGTATTCCAGGTAGGAGAGTGGAAGTTCATGGTCTGAACTGGGCAGAACCAATTCCTGTTGGTTAATAGTCATGATAATGCAGCCTTACATCGGGGCTTTCTGAGACCTGCTGGGACATTTACTAGCTGTGTGCCATGCTAATGTGGTTTGTATGGGCACATCTGCCCAGCTCAGTGCACTGGCAGAAGAGTCTGTCTGTGTCTGAACCTGTCCCTGCAGAGGACAGGGCTGGTGTCGGTAGCCAAGATTAGATGTCCAAAATGAGGACAGTACAAAGTAGTGTAACAGTCCATGTAACATATACTAAGACCATAGAGTAATCAGTTGCACTTCTCTGAGTAGAACACTGTATGTTTATACGCTAAAATAAAAAAACCACAACCCTGTTGATTATAGACTGTGTTGCATATGGCGAGCTTTGCGTGTAGTGTGCACTGTTCTACACCCGGCTTAGCTGAAGGCCTCTGAAATGACTCTCACAAGGAAGGTTGATAGTCTATAGATATCTATGAATTAATCTTTCTGACTTTTTTGCATTTTTCAGTGTTTGAGATGAAAAGTGTTCATGTGTTTTCAAAGGTTAAAGGTTATGTTGTTAGCAGGTCATTCTGGATTGGTATTGTAGAACAAACTTTTTTTGTTTTCCAGTGTGTTTCATTCACATTCATGGGCCAGGCACCTAAGATGTTTTAATTTGTCAGGGGTTTTGTTTGCCAAGTAGCCAGGGACAGCAAAATTATAGTGCTGCTGATCCAAACAGACTGTTATTGCACCTAATTTAAAATAGTAAATCATTATAACCATTCTAAGAGGAAGATTCTTTGTGTGTTGTGACACAAGGCTTATATTCCTCATGCTTTTTTGAAAAATGTTGATAAATGGAGAATCAAGTAATGTAATTTTAATAGTGATTGTTGTTTGCACTGTTTGTTAAAGGTTGCTGCCTCATTTCCAGCCCTGTGAAATTTAGGTTCATAACATGAAGCAGTAGGAACAGATTCTTATTGTGACAGTTCAGCCAAACAGCTCTACATGTGTTGCATGCATCTGCTTGTACAGTGCATCAGTGCAGGGACTGTGTTGCATTGAGTGTAGCAAATGCAAACACCCCATTTTCTGATACTTCAGCTTTGTTCATTTTCAAACACAGCTCTGGAGGAACCAGCTCAAGATGCTAACACCTAAGAAAATTGAAGTATCCCTAGGCTCTGACAACATTTCTTTAATGGTGTAAAATTTTTGAAACAACATGAAAAATAAAGCCTTGAAGGGCTTGTGTATATTAGGAACATGATTTCAGCTTAGATGGTGTGCTCAAGCTAGCTTTAGATCTAGCTGGCTTAGGTATTGCAAGTAATGAAACTGCCTTGGCATGTGTTTGCTAAGCAGGCAATCTTCAATCTGTTGAAATTGAAAGTGCAGCTATTTCATTCGTGATCCAACCAGTTAGTCAAGAACACCATTTCTAGCCAAGTACACTTTTATGTTACTTCCACAGACTCATACATTGACTTTTAAATACTGTGATCAGAATTCAGACCAAGATTCTCCTACCTGGGCAAAAGAATTGGCTCCCTGTATTCCCATGAGAATCTGTGAAGAGAGGAGTTTTGTCTGTTGGAACATTTTCAGTTACTTATTTTTGTAAGACTTCGGACATTTAAAGACTTTTGAAAATGGGAAAATTTACACTTAATCACTTAAAGTGGTCTTGCTGTAGACAAAAACACAGCCCTAAATATTTATTGAGCCGTAGGTGTGGGCAGTAATTTTTTTGGCTGTTAATTTGTGGATATGGTATGATCACTAGTTTACTAACAGATGGACATCCTTTTAAAGCCAAGCTGTTACATATTTTTACCATTTTAGTTTGGATGGAAACCAGCTTTTTACCTTATGTTGTGCTTTTTATTTCTTATGTCAGAGGACAAAATCACTTCCAAAATGTGCTTCTAAAAATAAGGAACATTTCTGTAATCTATGTGTACTTCTTTGCTAGACCAATACTTGCCCTGGATATTCCCCTGCTAGAAGAATGTCTATGTCTGACCTCAGGGCCTCCTTTCCTGCCCCATCCTCTACCTAGATCAGTAGAATGCTGTTCAGTTGATTGACGTCCAGGTACAACAGACTTAGGAGATGTCATGGCAGATGCCAGGCCTAGGGATATTTTGTCAGTCTATCGTCTTTGTTCAAGTATTCCACCATTTGTTGGTTTTGCCATCTGTCATGCTTTGCCTGGCGATTCCCTTTGTTCTTGTTGACTGTGTGGTAGGCCCCGCTGCCTATAATTGAATCATAGCTCCTGTGTCAAAATCTGAGCCAACATCCAACACCATTGTTACCCACTCCTGTAAATGTGAATTTAAAATTTCAGTAATATACGGTGTACTCTAGACATAGATGACAGTATATATATTGATGGGTGTTTTCACTGGTTTCTTAGTCAAAGAATTGCACCTCTGAATATGATACAATACACTACCCAGCATATTTTAAAATTAAGAATATTGTGAGTTTATGTGCAACTTCTTTATTGATTCCAAGGGCTGATGCCAAAGACTCCTTACCACATAACCTTTCTCTGAAAATGTCAAACAGAAGAATATCAGCAGAGGCATATACAACTGATAAAGAATGGGTTTAGACCTTCTCTTCATTTTCCTTAGTCCGAAAAGCAAAATCTACAGTTTTTACTCAAAAGGAAGGAATTGATTGAAAGAGGAAAGCAGTGTGGTTACAGAAGCTAAGATATGTTTGCTTTTGTGATCCTTATGAAAGGAAAAAAACCATGAGAACAAAAAAAGGTCTGATATAATTAAATTGAGAGAATTAGGTGAGATCACAGAGGCAACTCTTATATAAAATTGTGAGGAAAAGCTTTTAACTTCTCAGAAGTATGGTACTAGTTGCAGAAAAGGAATTAAGAAGAGTAGAAAGAGACTGACTTGGCTGTTACTGACATCAAAGGATAAAAAGCAGGCGAAAAGTATAAACTAAGTCAAATTATTAAGGATGCACATAAAGAAATGAAAGAATGTAAAAAATGCATAGGACAACTAGCAGGAGGCATCAAGAGTAAAGGAAGTAGTTATGTAACTATATTATCAGCAAAAGGAATTTTGAGGAAAATCTGTTCCTTTTCACTGATAACTGATGATGCTGAAAAATAGCAGTGTTTAATGGTTGCTTTTTGTTTTGGTTTTCACAAAAAAAAAAAAAGAAAAGTTCAGTTATGAGAAGCTGCTTAGTACAAAGAGTTGAAAGAACTCAGGCAAGAACACAATACGGCATGGGTAGATGAAGTGGATGTTGTCTAAGCAACTCCTTGGCAAACTCATCATAGGCTAGTTACAAAAAGAATAATGGTTGTTACTGGTTATTTTGTGAAGGATACCTGACAAAAAACTGAACAGATGTAGCATGTTATCTTTTGAAAAGGAAAAAGGAGAGTCAAGGAATGACAGCTCAGCCAGCTAAACTTCAGTTTCTAGAAAAAAACCTTTGGAACAACGTGAGAGACTGGAAGAGTGAACGCCTCAGACTTTGCGGTGGGGCAAGCTCTGCCTGAGGAGGACCTCCGCGCAAGCAGGAGCCCTGCCCAGCAAGGAAGCCCAGGTGAAGAGCAGCCGGTCGGCACGGACACCAGCAGCAGAGGGGGAGGCGGTGCCGGAGGGTGCCCTGCTCCCGGCGCTGAGGTGCTGAGCGGGGCAGCTCACCGCCCGTGGCCAGAGATCAAACCGGGGTCACCGCTGCAGGGAAGGCGAAGCGGCTCCCCGAAGGACCCCCGAGCCCACCGACCCACTTCCCGAAGGCTCACAAGCGATACCTCGTCAGCCTAACGAGTTTGAGTGCCCATCCAAAGGAGGGGCCAGGAGATGACAAAAGGGCGTGAACCGGCACTGGCCGCCTCGGCTGACTGGATCAACGCTGGACCCAGGGCCGGTGACAGTCTTTTCTCTTCTCTTCTCTTCTCTTCTCTTCTCTTCTCTTCTCTTCTCTTCTCTTCTCTTCTCTTCTCTTCTCTTCTCTCTTCCTTTTTCTCTCCCTCTCCTGCTCTCTCTTTCCCTTTCCACGATCCCTACGCCTCATCCCTTTAGACACAAACCCGCTGACGGAGCCTGGGATGAGGAGCGGATCCAGCCGCCCCTGGGCTCCGCTCTGAGAAGGAGCCTAGGAAGCAGGGGGGTCTGCCCTGACCCAACGGGAGGGCTCTCCTTATTCCCTGAATTTATAGAGGTGTGGTTACCACGGGTTACACGGTTTACTGAGGTAGTTCCATGCCAATTCCTGCAGCGAGAACCCCCGCCACCTATTGTTAACGCTTCCCAAGTTCAGTTTGCTTCTGCCATGAATAAAATGTTCAACTGATCGTTTGGTGTCCTTTCACCTTAATTTAGCCCAGGGGAGTTCCGAACTCACCACGACTCCTCCCTGGTCTGTCCAGCCCTGGTCGTGACAAACAAATAACCAAGCAAGCTTTTGTAAGCACTAGGATGATAAGAAAATGAATAACAATCTACCCTTTTCAAGAATGAATTGAATCAGCCTAGCTGTTTCCTTTTGTAGCAGAATACTAGACCTTGTGGACTGTTACTCCTAAGATTGTCACCTGGGATTGGATAGGGATTTTGTGCAACAAGACAGGTTGAAAAGTTGGGCTAGCCACACTAGTCACGACTGTC
This sequence comes from Buteo buteo, assembly GCF_964188355.1. Classification (NCBI taxonomy): domain Eukaryota; kingdom Metazoa; phylum Chordata; class Aves; order Accipitriformes; family Accipitridae; genus Buteo; species Buteo buteo. Next base: position 19,453,123 of record NC_134187.1, on the reverse strand, counting down.
AACCTGCCTGATTTCCCAACCATTGAAAATTCCCATCTTCGTTACAGTGCCACTTTTCATGGTGTCTCATTGATGCGAGTTCCGTGCCAAGGTTACTGAAAATAGAGTTTTAAAGCCAAATTTATGATTCAGCAGGCATACTAGCCAGACACCAGGTAAGGAGTGTAAATTAAAGAACTTTTCAAAAATGTTTAAAGCAAATTGCTAGAGAATATAAAATAATTTTAAATAATTTCCTCCATTGTAAAGCACAATGGAGACATTCTGACAGGTCTTTGAAATGCTTGTTATTATACAAAATTTAAATGTGGAATAAGGTGTACAAAGAGACTTAGATTATTTCAGTTTTCTCTACTTGAGCATGGTTTAATTGAGTAACTGAAGGGGAGCAGCAAAGGCCAGCTGCCCCTGAGAGATGGGGTGCAGGAGCTGATTAGGAGGATAACACAGCCAGCAGGGCAGGGGCCCTGCCAGCCAAGGCCCAGACCCACGCAAGCAAGGCCAGCAGAGCAGACCCAGGGACCATGGCCACATTCGGGCCAAGAGCCCAGATCAGCAGGCAGGTTCACGGTGATGAGGCAGGTCAAGTTGGGAGATCAGACTCCAGACCCGGTGGGTTATACCAGGGTCGGACACAGCCTGGCGATCACTAAGGTCATTAAGGCTTATTAGTGCCCTCAGGGCATGTCAGCCAGACCTCCCTGTTCCTGGATGATTGCACAGGCTTTATGTAAGCAAAGGTGTGCAAAGGCTGCTGACAGAAATGCCTTTTGTCTATGTGTACTTATATAGAGAACTTCAAGCTATTTTCTAAACAGGTTTAAGATTCCTTTTTCTATCTCACTTTATCTGTCATGCTATTATAACTTTTTTGTGTTGTGATTAGAGTTATAGCCAACAGTGACTAGTGAAACTGAAAATATTCAAGAATTCAGACTTAATTTTCACAATTTTCCAAGGCTCAGCAGTTTGTCTGAAGCTGTTATGGATTGTTTACTACTGCTTTCTATCTACTGTGATTGGTTTATCATTATTTGGTATCCTTTAGATTGACTTTGCACTGGCATAAGCCAGAAGTGTTTGCAACTTCAGTGCTGATGGAGCAGGAAGGATTGAGCTCCACTACTAAATATATGCCTACTGTAACCATGCATCTGACATTTGGGATAACAGCAAGTAATATCTTTTGAGCCTGCAAATCTTATCAAACAGCTGGGACACCTGCTCCCAGGCACAAAGATTCTCTTTGTTTATTTTAACACTTCCAGTTTTCCTTTGCACAAAAATTCTCTGATCAGAGACTGGGAAGATGTGTACACAGAGTATCAAAACAATACAAACCATGGTAAGGTCTTACCGGATTAAAAGTAAAAAATCCAGGCCAAAGTTTTTGATCTAAGTTTTCAAATGGACTGTAATCCATATTGTCAAAATAAGAAAGTTCAACTCATGATAGAACATGTGAGTTGTTTTTGTAAATTAATTCATCCTTCCTCAGGGCCACTAAAGGGGGTGAAGAACTTTAAAATGGAGGGAATAAACTAATTACTGAAAGAAATCTTTCTTATACTAAGCTGTATATGTTTTGTCATTTGTAACAGGTACTTCCATTGCTGTGAGAATCTGCACTGCTGGATGATATTAGCAAAGTACCCTCAAGGCATCTTACTGCTCAGCAAAACAAATGGTGAATTTTACCTATAAATCCTTGAAAACTTTACCCACATTGTTGCCAACTAATTGTTCTTCCACCAGAAGTCCTTTCATAACCACTACACAGAATTTAGCCCTTGGTAGTCCTCTTGCAGGCAAATAGAGTTGAACAGGTCAGTTTGCAAGTCACTAATTTTCTAGACTAATGGTTGCGGTCTCCCGGGGGGAGAAACATGTGATTTAGAAACATTTTAAGAAACTGTTCCTTTTTTCTTTTTCAGTCAGCAAGAATGTGCCACAAGTCAGCCTCGCAGCACCTGTGTTTCACACTCTTATTACCAGTTCTGTCTTACATCGTTATTTAGTAGCTAAACTAATAGTTTTATCAAGTTTCACTGCTGAAAGGACTTAAAAGTCTTCACTGACCATCACAGGCAGTGTAGGCTCTTAAGCAGATTGACCTCTACTGTTAACACAGTATCCTGGAAAATGCAGTATTTATAATTACTGCTTTGAGTTCTAGTTCACTATGCTATTCTGTGTACACTCATTTGTTTCTGACTCCTTAAAACTACTAATACATATTTTATACAAATATATGTATATAGTAAATAATATGCAGGACTTTACATGTGCTTACTTATGAGTTTGTTAAAAACTGTTCAGTGAAACATTTTTCAGCAATTTGGAGTCTAAAATTAACATTCAGAGTTACCTTGACTTAACTGAACTATACATATTTGAGGAAAAAATGTTGCTTAATCAGAACAAGTGCCAAGTACTATTTATAGGAAAGATTTATCAATGGACAAATCCAGGCAAGGAAGAGTGGTAAGGATTCTAGAGAAGGTTAGTTGTTCACAAGATTGAACTCAAGTCAATTGCTGTTGCAAAAAAAAAAAACAAACCACAGTAATGCTAGGTATAAAGAGAGGCATAGCTGAACACTCCTTCCAAGTGAAATTCAATAGGCTTGTAATGGTGTCCCTAGTGTCTGACCTTACAGTGGAGAAGACACTTTAAGCACCCTTTTTTCACAGTTTCTTCAGGTATTTGAATCTTTTTGTGGTGGTTAGTAAATGTTTTTTTGAGCATGGGATATGCAGAAACACAGGAAGAACAGAATGGGGGTTTCAGCAGTTTTTGATGATATTTTTACTTTCTTGAAGGAAAAATACAGGAGTTGATAATTGCTTTAGAAAAAAAGCAATGAACTTCCTTGTTCTTTCATTGGAAGTTGTAGGAAGTCTGTAAGAATATCAGTGTTTCCTCACTTCACCAGGTTCTTAGTGCAGGCAGCTCACTCGCCTATGGTTTTAGTGACTGAAAACAAGTGAAGGACAACAGTAGATTCTGCCCTTGTGTTATTCTACAAACTTTATCAGGTATTACTTGGGTCAGTTTCCCTAAGGTCACAACAAACATAGCCAGGTAAGCATGGTTATGTGCGTGACGACACGCTTCAGGGATCTGTTTGTGGTGGTAATGGACTTGTTGCCTATGCTAAATATTTTTCAGTTGTAGAGTGCTTAAGTAAACAATCCTCTTCTGTAGTTCTTATCTACTACTCTTGAACAGTGTGCAACATGGAAAATAAAAATATACAGGCAAAGGCAAGTCATTGAATAAAACTGCATTCCGACATGGGCATATTCAGAGATCATAATCTTACAGAGAATTCATGAATTGTACAGACAGGTTCTCTAAATAATCAGTTATCTGTTAATTAGGAAGAATTAGAGTCTTTGAACTATGAACAGATGCATGCAATTAGAAACAAGACCACATTATTTTCAATAAAGGAATGCAAATCAACAGCAAGGGAACAGGTGCATAAATGTCACGGACCATTAAAACTTATCACAGGTGCATTATGAAGCATGTGGAGAAGCAGGTCAAATTCATTCACCAAAGACTGCAATCAGTTTGTTATTATATAGTATGGAATATGGCAATACTTTTGCAAAATAGCTTTGCCTCAAGCAATACTTTTACTGCTGGATGTGCATGAATTTTTCTCCCTAATAACACTAATATTTCAATTTGCTGAGCATTTTTTACTCAGACTGTGTTCTATATTAACATCTATGCTATCTATGTAGCTTGAGACTATGAGATATCAGTTAATTTCTAACCGACAGGTCTTGCTTATTTTTAAAGATGTATCTCTGAACCTAGCCATAGCTTCCTATACAGTAACTGACTGTTAGACATAATTCTTCCAGCTCTTTTGGATGTTAGTGGACGGTTTCCGAGCAGCTCAGTTCGGATCACAGGGTAGGATGGGAAACATCAGTCACTTGTTTGGCAGTGACTGAGAAGAAAGAGCAAAAGACAGACGTCTCCTGTATGGCCTGCTAAATGAGAGCCAGCAGATAGAGCAGAAGGCTTATTAGTTCTAATAGCAAACATACATGTTCTTGCTGCTCTCTGAGTATCCATATAGAAATAAGGTATTACAGTAAAAGCACTTGGTAAAATGCAATTTATAGTTTTATTTAAATGTGGATCTAGGAATCCTAGCCATTAGTATTTTGAGTGCTTTTTCTACAAAATAGCTTGGCGTGATTCCTTCTTGCTTCAAATTGGCATAATTCCATAGGCAACAAAGAGCTGGATTAACATCAGCAGCAATGAAGATCAGCTGCAGGCTTGCAGCAGTAGAACACAACATAAGTCTGGAGAGGAAATACCCAGTGTAAATATCCTTAACATAATTGACAATCTGCATTTTTTTGTAAACTATTGCTGGCATTTCTGTATTCACAATTACTTCATAGTGACTATCATTACTGTATTTTTTGACATAAAGGAGATATTGATGATTGATAGAAGCAGCCAATGAATATGAACATGCTCTAAAATATCTGCATCTCCTCTAGATGCCTGTTTTTTAAAGATACACTTGCAAAAAGAGAAAAGAGTTGCTTTCAAGAAAAACAGAACAAATCATGAAGAAAATCAAGCTGAAGGATAACAAGTTTTGTGGATGTCTAAACCTGCAATTTTGAAATGCAGTCTTGCTTGAGGAGTGTCCTGGTTTCAGCCGGGAAAGAGTTAATTGTCTTCCTAGTAGCTGGTACAGTGCTATGTTTCGAGTTCAGTATGCCACATGACAAGGAGCAATACAGTAAGTGTGGTGGAATTTCTTTCTGTGTTAATTGCCACATTATGTTAACAGCATCTTTGTTTGTTTACATCGTGTCTAGCCATAGTGATTGTGTAGCCCTAAAGTTAAGGAGTAAACAGGTAAATATATTCTGTTCCACTCAAAAGAAAAATGTATTTTTATTCTGACAGAAAATGTCAAATTAATGACAAAGCAAAGCTAGAACATTTTTAGTCAGAAATGTTCAGCTGAAAACTTTCTTTAACAAGAGGTATTTGTGCTGTCAAATATATTAGCTCTCTCTTGGCTCTTTCCCTGAGATCATCTGCACCATGGCTGTGGTGGTTCACTCCTGAGATCTCTTGGTCTAAATCAACCAATTTTTCTCAGAGAAACTCAAGTGTGCTTCTGGGCATTGTCCCTTCCAGGGACCACTCCCACTAGGCAGCATGGAAAAGCCTGAACTGGGCTTGGGTCCCTACACAGCCCCTTGGCCCTATCCATGAGCTTTGTGCTCTGAAACACTCACACGCACAGTCATTGCCAGCCTTAGGTCAGGCAGCTTGTGTCTTCAGCATGGCATTATAAAAACCTTTCTTTGGTAGGTGTTGGTACAGAGTTGGGCAGGAATTTCAGGCCATTGAGCAAGTACCTGGGAGGTGGAGCTTTTGTGAAGCATCACAGTCAGACAGTTGGAAATTATTGCAACCTGGTTGAAACTTACTTGATTTTTTGGCTGTTACTTTAAAATACATATTGAGGTTTTTGATGGAAGCAGATAATTTTTGTGATGTTTTGTGGGAAAACAAATTTTATCCTGGTTCGTAGCTGTAGGTGTTTAATTGATAATTCAGGAAAATGACATTTTCTGAGTAAGTTTTTATTAACAGTGATTATAGCTCCATGAACATGTTCTATATTCTTGAGTGCTTTTTTTTCTGACACACTTGAATTGACTGTTCTGTAGTTCTAATTAAATTTAACTGTCAACTGTCATGATCATTGGGTGTGGTTGCCATTAATTGCATTAACATAGCATTCCAGGCCACTCAAGATAGTAGTCATACTGATGGTTTTAGAGAACGTTGCAAATCAAATCTCTGAATCTAGGCCCAACAGAACATGAGCAGAATAGAGCCTGACACTGCAATGATGCGCTGCTGTTGCCTCTGTTGAGCAGACAGACTGCTGTTTTGAATCGCTGGTGATATTTTATTTTATATATGTGTAAAAATGTATATTTATTTAAAGGGTAGTAGCTTCATACTTTAAATGCTGAGAGTTATAGATCTAAAGCCCTGGTCATAAGCGTATGCAGCATGTCAGTGATATTTATTTCCAACAAAAGGGAATAGTAAAGGTTTTTTTTCATGATCATGGCTAACCAGCTATTCAGAAAGCTAGGGCTGTGAGCTGTGGACACAAAGGCTGCAGTCTGCCTTAATGATTGGAGAATGGACACCCTTGCTATAGTGGTGTGAAATTCCTTGAAGTGCTGCTCTCTCCTCAGCAGCATCACTTCAGATTTTGCAAGAGAAGTCTGCCTCAGCCAGCTACTCTTCATCCATATTCAGGCACTGAGAGCACTGTATTGTCCTGTGCTGAAAAATCAATACTGTGAATACTGTGTGTGCTGAGCCTATTTGATCTCTGTGGTTGTCATGGCTACACTTCAAGGTATTGATTCATCCACAGGGATCTCAGGGTTGGATGGTCCCTGTATTGAGGCAGAATTCTTTTGTCCTGTGAAATCTAAGCACATTCTACAATGCACCCAGTTTCACATACACGTAGACCACCAAAGTGTTGGTTTTTTTTTTTTTTTTTAATCTTCTGGGATGAGGGTGGAAGGAACAATTTCTCAAATACCTCCTGTAAATTCCAGCACATTCTATTACCAAAGATACTGCAGACATGATAAAATGTATAGTAAAAATTATATGGATGAAATGAAAGACACTCAAAATACTGCTGGTTTGCTTCAGTGAACACAGTGAATCATGCAGACTGGGTGTAACCTCAGTAGCTGTTCCTTGGATCCTTTTGTTCATGTATTGGATCTATTATGGTCAACCTAACAAAGGAAATCAATTGGAAAAGATTGTGATTGGAAAGGATTGTAATTTGCATTAGAGCTCTGTGTTAGAAACTGCTGTTTCATACTGTTTATTCATGCAGTTTACTTTTTTGTAGATGCATGTATATACACATAAATGTATTTGTAAAACAACAGGTCCCAAATTGCCTATGCTATGTAGATCCTAATTTTACCCAGGAGACGTGTCTCTCTCTTTAGATACCTTTTTGTTTGGATTCACCAAAGTAGCTGATCCTTCTATGATTGTTACTGGCTTTTATCCCCTGGAACATGTGTAACAATTTAGGTAGCAATGTCTTAGCCAATTTTTCTGACAGGGAACTGACTGAAATCATTGGTAAGGTAACACAATAAGAGTGTGGTTTGACTTAAGTCCTTGAGGTCCAAAGCTCTATCCAGTAATCTAATCTCCCATTGTCTTAGATAAACTATATTTTGTACATTAGCATTTCCAAAACCAAATTGTTATTGGAAAAAGGTGAATCTTTAGTGGAAATTACTAAAAATGTGAAAGGAAGAGAGTCAAACTATATCTTATATTTGTAATCCAGTGTTGGATTCAGGCAATACACAGTGTCGCCTAGTGCGACAGTGTAGATCTTTCTGTAAAAAAACAGGGAGATGCATAGTGGGAAACAACGTTGGACAGCTTATAAATAGAAGAGTTGTGTTCTTCTTAGTGTGTTATGCATTGAGAACAGCAGGCTTCTCTCTCCCAGCAAAGATGCAGATACACATTTTGAAAGTGTTGGCTTGGGTTTGGGTGAAAGGGTGTTCAGTGAAAAGGTATGCATGTCTATGGAGACATGCTGTTTGAATTTGCAGCATAAAGTTCATGACATTTGAAGCCCATGTCTTTTGCAGAAATGGCTTTCTCAGTTGAATCTGTCTATTCATTCTACCCACTGACTGAGTAGAAGTCAATGAAAAATGCCAAGGAATACAAGGATAGGAAGGCTAACTGTTGCCTCATCCTGCTACTCCCCCTCTGATCCCAGGTGAGCTTCTCTGAGGGACTGTTGCTGCCTTATTGGACTCTTTTGACTCTACCTTCCAGCTGAATCCCTCTCAAAAGTGTGCCTTTCCCTCACTAAGGCTTGTGCTGTTGAAATTTATGGGATTTTTTTTGTCTTCAGAGTGAGGTACTGAGGCCCCACTGTAATTTCTGTCTATAGGGATTTCTGACGTTAAACTTATCCAGTTGGTGTTGTCTCTGCTGAGAAGCAAGAAAAATGCCTTCACAGGAAGCCTACCAGGTTTCCTAAACTTTGAGCAGTTCCAAAGAATTTTGGATTGAATTTGTATGAGCCTATATTCCCTCCTGTTCCCTGTTACATATGCTAGTTTTCCATCTGTGTTTTTGTTCTTTGAAATCATTGGTGGTGTATACATATTGGAGATGATTCTATACATGGAGGAAGTACTCTAGATCTCTTTTTCTTTGGTTATCCTCTGTGGATATACATGTTAGGTTGATAAGAATGAGTGCTAAGCTTCATTTCTTTGGTGGATCTTAAGAAGGTGTTTCTGGAGAGAAAACTTCTGCAAACAGCCTTTGCGTTTCTACTTTCCAGGTGTCAGTACAGTCAGTAGATGGTCATATTTAGGTCTTGAGCTCTGAGTGTTATTTTGGCGTCCATAATGAAACATGTAATTCTAGCTGGCCCCAAACTACTGGTCAGCCAGAGCACAAGCTTGAGAACTCATGACAGAATTGAGCTGGAGGTGTTTATATAGATTCTATGTGTGTTTAAGTGTTCTGTTTCTGATATCAGGAGCAAGTTAACCTCTCTTTCTATACACAGTTGACTTTCTCCATCCTTCCCTGGAGTTTTCTGTACTTTTCAATATTATTTACTGATAGGGTGTTTGCTAGTTAATATTTTCAGTTTTGAGCTCCCTTCTTATCTGTGATTTTAAAATTTCAGTCTTTTTCCATGAGACATATTCAGTGAGAAGATGAAAACCCAGTACTTGTTATTGCCAGAGCTTTGTTCCTGATAGAAGACAGACAGCTTCCTGCAATTAATCTCATCCTGAATTGTGATGTACTCTAAAACTGCATGTTAAGGTCTTGGTTAATTCAAGTGAAAAGCATAATGGGCATATTAATCTGAGGTCCAGAGCACAGACTTATACTAAGCATACTGTTCCCACTCTGGCAATATGTGGTATTCATGTGTTCCTGAATATCACCTTTTAAAGAAACTCTTGTGGAATTGGAATCTGGAGAGATGCAGGGCCCTGAAGTTACTAATGCTACGTCTCTGGTCTTTTGTGGGCATCTTGCCTAGACTATGACCAGAGCCAGTCTGAAACATCATATGATTCTTTCCAAGCTGATACACTATGTCTCTTAGTAGCATGTATTGGCTTGGATTTAGTGCTGTGCCAATGTGACTATAGACCTGGCTCGTACTGAATAATCAAGAGAATAGAAAGAATGAGTTTCAATATACTTCTCACCCATGTATAAACACCTTAAATATACTCACACGAGGTAACTGCCTCTGTGAAATCTGACACCTAGATATTGACTGATGTCTGTGGAGCCAAGAATTCATCCTAATTGTATAACGAAAGAATCAGGATCAAGTAATAAAGTATTGTTTTGGAATAGTCTTTTACTATTATCAACACTATCCTTTAGCTATGGGCTCATATTTTCCTCCATTGTTTTAAGGAATGTAGCAATACAATACATGAGAAAACTCTTTTTAAAAAAATAATAGATTTGACTGGCACTTTCCTGCAATAAGGTCTAGTAAACAGCCCTAAACTATTCTTTCTTCCTCTTTTATAAAAATAAGTGGAAAATAGCACCAGAAAATGGTTTTAAACTAGTGAAAGTACAAACAATACTTGATATGCAGATTGGACAGCTTCAATCTGGTTACCTGTAATCAGCTTAAGAGAAAAAGGCAGGTTTTCCACTTTAGTGCATCTGAAGTTATGGTATTCTGTCAGTAAAGATATTATATATGATAAAAAACACCTATGGAAAAACAAACCTGAAAAGAAACATGCAGAAAATAAACTCCAGCTATTAGCTCCACTCTGCTTTATTTCATTTGATTTCATTGTTTGGGAGAGAGAAACTTGGTCATGACTTACTGTCTTGCAGCAGTGACTGACTGAAATAATTTTTTGACTGATGTGAGGTTAAAAGTTGTATCAATTCTCTTAAATTAAGACCATAAATTGTTAGGCTTTGTATTGATGCACTCAGAGACAGTCCTAAGATGTTCCTTTTCAAAGCATGTAGGTGCAATGGGGTGTCATGATTGTGATAAACTTCGAGGATAGGGCACAGATTATGTCAGATGACAAAAGAAGCAGGGGCACTGGGACTCAGGGGAGATGAGGTAGCACTGCTAGCTGTGCCTCTGTTGATGACTTCACGCCAAACTTCATCACTCTGCTTCTCTATTTGCAAAGTGGAACAGTGATAGTTAAGGTCTACTTAAAATCATGGTGGTGTTACTGTGTCTGCTTGTCAAGAACAAACTTTGAGAGGAAAAACCCACTCCAGCATTATATTATTTTTTTAAAATTTGAAAAATGTACTATCAGGAGAAAGGAAAAATAGTTATACTTCAGAGACTCATAATGCTCCATCTCTGGTTACTGCAGATAGTTTTCTAGAAAGCTTTCTAGGTGTTTAGAAAAAGCTATAGTTAATCTCTTTCTAGGAGCCTGGGATTAATCATTCATTTATGAACTATTCAAGGTCAGACTTTCAGCAGTAATCTGCTTAGTAGATTTTCCTGTAGCTGATGCGTTTTTAAACCCTGGGAAAAGAAGCTGTTGCAACCAGCTAGTGGCCATTTCTACACAACTGCTATAGATTGCAATCTATCTGGAGAATACTTTAACGGTATGTTCTTTCTTGATTTATATTTCTTTCTGAGGGATTGGTACCTCTAAACACACGTGTGTGTGTGCACACATATGCACACTCCTCACAATCCACAGTGGTTTTTAAAGTCAGGAATAGAGATTTACCATAGATGTGAGGTAATTCAATCATTGTGAGGTTAGGAGAATAATCAGCTCCACTGAGAGGAAAATATAGCCTAAATCTTATTATTGAAGGATTAGATACTTTTTTTTAGCCTTTTATTTCTCAAGGATAATTCATGATACACTGAAAACTCACAGTGCCTGTGACTGTTTAGGAGGAGTTGAACCAAATGTACACTGAATGTCATTGGCAAATGTCATACCTAAGTGTAAAGGCTGTAAAGAGTGAAGACTTCCCATCACCTCTTAGCTATGGTATAAAAGGTGTCATTATTTATTTAACCCCTCCATGCTATATTAGAAAGTGGATTCTAAAGCAGTTATATCTGAACCAGTTTAAACAAGACCAATACCATTTGGTCTGATATGTGATGAAAAAATACATTCTGTCTCCTCATGAGACCCACCAAAAATTGTATTTTGTGATAATCTACAGTTAAAATTCTTGCTAAAAGCAGCAGGGTCTGAGGAAGAGAGAAATGGCTGTGAGGAGTCATTGCAGCTTAGTTCTTCAGTTTTCTTAACTGCAAAGAGAGATCTTAGACTACAGTTCAAATAATTTACTACTCAAATATTTATTTTGCAATAAACATTTGATTATAGGGAACTAAGTAAGAGAGCATCTGTTAAATTGTTTTAAATAACTATATCACTTAATCAAAATAGGTTCTGAAGTCGAGTTGTTAAAGTTTCATTTTGGAGGGTTTCAGCATTTGCATTTGCTGAATGATTTATTTCCCTGACATTAGCTGAATATTATGGCAGAAAACACAGTTCGACCTCGGGCGGGCTGGCATGAGACGTGAGACTGTTCCAGGTTGAATTTTCCTTTTTAAATTTTTCATGAAATTCTCTCAGCAGGGCCACTGTTCATCTCTGAAAAGATTTTGAACTTAATAACTGTAACTGCTTCAGTCCAACCGTCAGGAAAAAAAAAACACAGGGAAAAAAACCCCCAGCTGAAAAACATGCATTTCATCAAAGCTCTCTTCCTGCTTTTACTGCATCATAATAACACTGAATAAGTTTAGGGGCCATCAATTGTAAAATTATCATTTTTCACCAAAGCAACATTATATTAAATGCTTAATTATTCATTACTAATGCTTGTCATGGTGAAAGATTGGTCCCAGCAATTTTTAAAGCAGTAGGCCTGGCTTTTCTTCATTGAAGGTTAATGGCTGAGCCCTCAGTTTCATTAGCTTCCCTAAACGTAGCACACCTCATATGTCACAGCTTAGCTTTTTGCTTGCTCTCTTGTCTCTCCCTTAGTAACTAAATAGTCACAATGCTAAATATTTGGTAGGGTCTGTTGTCTGGCTTTGTTTTGGTGTTTGCATTGGGATAAATTGTTCACCCTGGCAGTAAAGATGGGTGGCAGCAAGAGTGAGGTTGGGGGCTTTTCAAGATATAATCATTCTTGGCTAGACTGAATCATTCCTGCTGGGGCATTTTTAAAATGGTGGCACTTAGCTTTAAAAGGAACAAGACGCACTGAGATTATGAGCAAATTATGCAACTTGCAGAAAGCTATTTACTCATTTGAAATTACATGCATGAAATATTGATGGTGCATTAGTTACATGATGGCAATAAAAGTGGACTGCATTCAGTCTTGTTAGGTACAAGGCCACAGGATTACAGCCTTAAGCTTTTTCTCTGTAAACCTCTGAATGTTGAAGGTTTGTATTTTGCAGGCCAATTTCAATATAACCTGTAAATATAGGGTGAAGGTTGTTTGGAGTTTTTCAGAACCATAACAACATCAAAAATCCAGTGTAACAGAGAGGTCATTCATTTCACTGACATGGAGAAGGGTTGTATTTTTACTATGGCTAGAAGAAATTGCTTCACATGTTGTTTACATACTGCTGTCCTTATATACCCTTACAAGTAAGGAGTTTGGAATACAGGATTGGGCCTACTGTATTTTATGCACTTTTTGTGCTCTTCTCCACCTCTTTTAAAAGAACAAGGTAAGCCTGAGTAACTACGTTGGAGTAGAACACTTAAAGACTAAAGAACTAAAACAGTCACTAAAAATACAGGAATGACAAAGTAGACCTAATGGTATTATTTCCGTCAACTTTGCCATCACTGCTAGAGACATTTCCTTGCTAACCAATAGGCTAGAGTAGTTTGTTTGATTTTGGAACCTACTAGAGCTTTCTGTTTAGCATTTATTTTCTACCCTATGCCCACTCCACTAAAGCTGAATGGGTGGCATCTTGTACATGATGCTAGTTACTGAACTTGATTCCTATAAATAAAGCCAGCACTGTATAAATAATGAATTTTGAACCTATCTATATGTGCTAGTGTTCTATAAATATAAACGTGGCAATTTTCAGCAAAGCTATTCAGTGTACTTTAAAGGAGATAAATAATTAATATGAATTCCATTTAGTTATTAAAGAGGCACTGTCAAGATAAAAATCATTGGAGTTTTTAACAAAATTCCCTGATTGCTAGTAGTCACATTGATAAATTAAAACAGAATTATTTGAAATACCTAGTTCAGGCCTTGCCTTTGCTATCTCTGTTAATACCCACCTTTTATAGACAATGGTGGAAAAAGAATATCTGGCCAGAGAGCAGATGGAGGCCCAGAATTGCAATTTTTTTTTGTCTGTGTGCTTTTCACTCAACCTGGAAAGGAAAGTAACTGTTTGTTTTCCTAGTTTCTAAGTTTTATTTGTGGTTAGGGGGCAGGATTATCTTTCCCTTGCTTCCCCCAGTCTCTTATCCCCAAAAATATGCTGAAAGTTTAAAGTGCCTTAAAGGAATGAAATTACACTTTTAATTAAGGACATAAATATGTTACAGTTATGAGATTAGGGACCAGAATACTGTGGCATCCCGTTTTCAGGAATGTCTTTTTCTGTAGTCTACTGAAACTGACGAACAGTCCAGTAGTTCTCACATTTTGTAGCTAATATGCAGTTTTGTGGAGCTGCGGAGGAAGTATATGTAATAGAAATGCAGATTTTTTTCAATAAGTGACAGTGGGAGCAGAGAAGCCATTCAAAATTACTTCTAAGGTTTTCCACTGAGTACTAAGCTCTAGTGCTGAAATCAAGCTCGTGGTGGCTTTCAGGCAGGTGTATGAAGATCACAGCGATAGCATAGACTGTAATCAGGAAGAGTCATCTTCACCAGGACAGGGCAGTTTCTGGACCTGGGACATTTGGATTAGGGGTTCAATGACAGTTCTTAACTCTGTGCTGTGACCTCATTTCCTCACAAAAAGGGCCAACCCTAATCTCTCCTTCCTAGCTCTGTGCAGTATCACTGGTTCAGATTCTCTGGGCCTGGGCATTCCTGGCCCAAAGCGTTGCTGCCTCTTAGGAAAAGGTGGAAGACCAAAGGGAAAATGCCTGTTGGAGGCTGCCAGCTGGACCCTGCTGCTTTATGGTATCTAACACGATACCACTGTTGGACTGCTCTTTCCTCAAGCCACTTCTCCCTTAACTCTTTGGCAAAACCTTTTATCTGGGTTTTATGTGAAGATGACCAGGTAATGTCTGGACTTGTAATATCATTGCTTAATTGGGACACATTTTGGGGTTATTGTATTTTTTAAAAATGCGCTATCTTCTTACTAGTTTGCGGTTCTACATTAGCAGAGCATTGACACAGATGATGTAATGAAGGCCTTTTCCAGTAGTAACATTCATGATTATAAAGAGTATTTTTACTGTATTTAATTTTTAACTTAATACAGAATATCTTTGTTTGTTTCAGCTAGCCTGGGAGAGCAAAAATGTTAGAAAACATTCTTCTGAGAAGTTTACTGAAGAAAACAGAAACCACATTTAAGAAGCCACCTGCTAAGTCCACAATTTATAAAAGTACTTGGAAGATAAATTAAGAAAAGGAGAGGGGAGAAAATAATTATTACTGCATATCACAGAGGGTGCTATTTATTTAACCACTAGTAATGATAAATTTACCATGCTGATCTTAACTCCTTTGCTGTTTTTTGTACAGAGAAATGGTAGAAGGGGCAGAAGAGAACAAATGATTAACAGCATCCTTCTGCTGCAGCAGAATTCAAAGCATGTTGTTGGCCTAGCCATTGTTTCCTCCTGAAGGTTGCCCACAACTCTTTCCTTTTGCTTATCCTTCTTTGGGAATGTTTATACTTACATGTTTTTTATTCCCATTGTGACAGACAGGCAGAATTGAAATACAGTGGGAACCTTAGTCTCTTGTACATGTGCAGGCCAAAACCCCAAACCTCCCTCCCCAGAGTATACAAACGTATTTTCTTCTAAGCACTTGGAAATAAGGGATTTGGACAAAATGCTTAGGTTGTTTTTTGAGCTTTTAAATTAAGCATAAACTATGTCCTTTCAGTGTGGTATGTTTTCTCCGTCTGTGAAGGTTAGGTCACATCACATAGGAGTCAATAATCTTACACCAGCACTGCCTACTGGCTTTATTAGTTGTCTAGCTCAAAGGTACACGAAGTACCAGTGGATCCCAAGGTTAGTCTGCACCTTTGAGAGCCCTGTGAAGGGTTTAGGAGCTATCTAAGAGTAACTTCAGGATTGTAGGAACTAGGAGGTAGGCACTACATACTAGGACTAATTTTCAACTTATATTCAGAAATGCTTCTGACGCTACTGATAATAGATGTTAGCTGCTGTACAGGCTGCTAGCTTGTTCCTGCTGTACTCTCTGGGGAAATTTGAGTGCAGGCTGAAAGAGCAGGTTCCAGTCCCAGAGGAGTATTGCTGTATTAGCAGAGCTGCTCAGCTCAGCTGGAGTAATGTCACGGTGCAACTACCTGCTCTCGGTATGCACTGCAGCTGGTTGGCATATCTCTGTGTTGCACTGCATTATGTAGCATAAGGGTGCCCTAAAGGAGGTAAGGGAGGATCTTTTCCCTCTGGCATAATTTCGCTTCATTCAGGAGAGGTGGGCTAGAGTCAAATAGTACATTATGTCTGTGAAGATTAGGAACTCAGAATATTAAGTGAATATTCATCTACTACATTACCATCCATGCTTGATAAATATCTGGTAGTATACATGAGGAAATACGAGTACCATGAATCTCTGGAGCTATTCCAGACATAATATTTTTGCTAGTAAATTCCTTCCCCAGCAGCTTTTTACCTTGTGGGTGATCTACGCTTTCTTTCTTCTCCCCCTCCCCCCCGCCCCGCCCCAAATTGGCCTAATCTGTCCTTTTAGATAAAATTGAATATCATATTTAATACTAATATCCAGCCTTGCTAAATATCATGTTCTGAATGTTTAATTATTTTGCATGTAGAACATAATTAGCCACTTGTTTCCTAAACAGTTTTCATTAGAGGTTCCAAATGAATAAGTAAATGGCATTAACACCATCCTGACACAATTATTCTCTCACAGGAACATTGTATCATGTAAACTAGTTTCACATTGGCACTGAAAAAACAAACTTATTCTATTGTGCTGAATTCATGTTCCTTTTTAAGGGTGTATCTGCAGATAGTCAGCACATTGCATTGAAAGAGGGGAAGATAATATCTAAGTGTTCAGGAAACAAATATGAATCCTGGATAAAGTTCTACTTCTTTTATGCCCTCTGAGAGAGAAATGAAAGCTGAGCAAAGCAAAACCTCCACTTCTGAGATTCTGTTGACGTTGGGATTTTTTTGCTATAATGTGAAATGATCCTATTGGAAAAGACTTTTACTTCATAGTGATCTCAGGCTTATTTAAAACTCATTGAAGCTAATGGAGACTAAGTGGTCACTGATTTCTGAGCTTTTTAGATTTGAACCCTTAGGGATAAAGAGATATTTGAAGAGAGGTTACATGATGATGCACTACACAAGACACTTGGAGTGGAGAGCTTTTACAGTAAGTTTTTCTCTAGTTTCAGAAGTGAGCTTGCTGTTGATGTTTACTGGTGCTTACGAAACAACTGAGGTGAAATACCTAAAAATGGATGTTGGCCGCCTTCTCTTTTTTTTAAACTGTCTCTTTCAAAGGCTGTTGTATCACTGTAGTGGGAAACTAAGACTCTTGCCTCAGCAAATTGGCAACAATATCTTATTCCAGCTGTTTTCCAGAAAGTCTAATGATGTAGCTGATGATCAATGTATAACTTTTCATATTGAAATGTAATGAGTTCAGAACATTACAGGCTTTATACTGCTAACTCATTTACTGATGTAAGTTGGAAAGGCAGTGCTAAAACTAAAGGAGGTAGACTGATCTACACCACACAAATGGCTAGCCAATATATTCTTATTTCATTCCACTTTTTAATATTGAAACTCTTGAGGAAAAAAACCTGCTGTATTCACTTCTTCTGGTGTTTCAAAGTGCTGTCTTTTATGCTTTGTTACAGGAAACATGGCAAAAGTATAAGAAGTGACACACAACTGTCAAACATGATGGGAATGAAACGTTCAGACATTTGTCAGTTTGCCTGTATTGATCCATCCTTAGCCTATCTGATACAATCTTCTTCACTACAGGCAAACCAAGACAGTACAGAAGAGTCAAAAGAGGCTGTAAGTGGAAGTGGCGTTTCCTGTATTTTTAATTTTCCATGAATGTGCAGTATAAATTGAAGCAATTCAGAATAATTAAAGCAGACTAGATCACCACATGGTGTAATTCGCCATATCAGCCGATATAAATCAGTTTAACTTTATGGCGTTTATTTCCCTGAGGACTTAACCCAGTATGTATGAAAAAAATAAGATACATAAGATGTGTGTTTACATGAAAGATGTGTTATTCTCCAAGATAAAATAAAGAGCTTTGATCTGTATTTTGTACAAAAAATAAGGAACAAAAGCCAACCCACTAAGGGATGTAAATCGTATTTAAGAGAATCCTTCATAAATTTTTAAAATTAAAATTAAATGTTTCCTTAGAATTATTTTCCAAATCACAAAGAATTAATCATTCTTAGGGTTTTATTCCTTCTGAAACTAACAAATTTTAATGCCAAAAGAAGCGAATAACTTATTTATAATACATATGATAATATAAGAAAATGTTGTATAATATAAATTTGTAACATGTAAATAATCTGCCACAAAGAAGCATCTTCATATTTGTGGTACCTGTAACTAAGCACTGGGGGTTCAAAGTGCCCTTTTTATTCTCAGGTTACTTGTGCTGAGTGCTATCGCTGTTCAAGGACTTCTCTTTAACTCAGGTGGGAGAGACATTGACATGCAGCCATGTGGTCTGTAGGTTTGAATGCCAGAATAAGACAGTTTCCAGCTTTTAACAAAGTCCAATACACCTGTGACTGCAGTTATGGCTGTATCTTATCTTGTTCAATTCTGTGACCCTGCTGATGAGATCTGCGCTCTGGGCAGGAGACTTGGCTGGAGGCCTGATTCATTCACTGTTTCTTCTTTCCTTCTGATGCACCCCAGGCAGCTTTTCTAGTACTCTTGGTGCAAACCCCAGGTACTCCCTGAGCTTCAGGATATCCTCTTATCTGCCATAGGCATTTTTCAGCCATCCCAGAAGCCTCTATTTATCCGATTTTTCCCTGCAGTATGATCACAGAGCATGGTCAGGAACCTAGGAGTGGGGTTTTTTTGCTAACCACAAGAGAAGACAGGATTTGTAGTGATTCTGGACTCAGGATAGGTATGGATTGCCTGCAAGGGAAAAGTGGTCATGAGGCACTTGAGTCTTCATGTTGCTCATGGGACCTCATTCCCAGGTGCACAGTAGAAGTGGCCTGCATTTCGACCACGGGAAATATTCAAAGGCAGCAAGGAAGTAGTTGTGCAAGTCATCTATTCCTTATCTATGTTCAGCCAGTGCTAATCTTTTGTTGCTACTATGAGAGAATACCAGGAACATTATTTCCTTTCTGTTCAGATGATTCACAATTAAGAACTAAGCTGGAGATATTTATGTCAAGATTCACTGCCAGTTGTCATAGAAGAGGAGCCAATATGACAGCTTTGAATCACTTAAACCATACAGGCTCATGTAATAAAGAAGTTGCAGAAGGGTCTTAGCCTGAGGCTGTACAAATTTGAATAAATAAGGACATGCATGGAAGGTGGTTTGAAAGAACAGGTCTTTTTTTAATTCTTAGAATTTTTAACACAAATCTGGCAAATTTTAATGTTTGTGTTAGGAGCTCAGTTATTGTATAAAGAATGCCAGAGGTCCTAATTTTTTTTTGTAAGAGTGAGTTTAATTCCTTCCCTCAATTTTGGAGAAAAGCTCAAAAAGTCAAGAATGTGCTATCAGATTCACAAAAATATGGATACATAGTGTGTTTCATCATTGTTAAAAGCCAGAACATTTACATATTGCCTTTCAAGTCCATGTCATTGTCTTCTGGATTCACGATCTGTAAAAGTTCAGAAATAACAATTCTGGGCTCATCAGGCAGTGATTATCTGATCAGGCTGCTCTCTGAAGTTCTGGCTGGATACCGTCAACCCTGAGCTTCCTGGTATTGCAAGATGCTGATGCAAACCATGTTTTTCTTCATGCTATTAAAACACTTTATTCTTTGTCTGGTCTATTTAAACTCTGAGGCTTGAATTCATCTCACCAAATGCAGATGTCTCCAGTGTAAATATTCAGCTCTGAGCTAGTCATCTCAGTTTCCCTTTATAGAGAACGCAGAAATAGGCACTTGTAGACTGTGATTCAAATAATTCTAAAATAGACACCTAAAATAGGCTAGATAAATCATACTTTAAAGGTGCCTGTTACTTTCAAATGACCATAAATGGAGACAAGGATGCTGCTTGTTTCCAAATGAGCCTCAGGAATTTGGGTAGAAGTAGCCTGCCATTATTGGGCACTCTGGTGGGTACTCAACAGCATGCCAGGAGGAATGAGGCTCTCCACACCAGCCCAGGTATTTTTGTTTATGTGATAATAATCATATGTGAGTGCTATGTACATCATTACTTCTCTTTGCTGCATTGGTACTTTGGCCAGAGTGCTCACTCTTTCCAGGTTTGTCTATATGCACTTATTACTGCAATCCTTATCTTGAAATTAGTTTCTCTCCTTCTCTGCTTGGCCTTAGCTTTTCTGAATGCTTGACTTGACTTAGAGCATTGATGCTTCTGCTGTCTTGTTCTGTGGTCTCAAATTGCTCATCATGAAGTGACAAACTCAAATTTACTTGGAGCATAAAAGGTTTTAAGACGTAGAGTTGTGATATCTTAAGCCTTCTCTGTACCCCTCTGTACAAATAATCATCTCAGAGTAGTTGTACTGTCTACCCTGGAGGTAGTGCTGTGTCCCTGGGAGGAACACTCACTTGCCTATTTATATAATGGTAAGATAATTTTTAGGGAATCTTAAGGGACAGCGCAGAGGGTTTAACTGAGGGAAAGTTACTGAAGATGGGGATAGGACATATCTGAGGACTGGGGCAGGCAACTCCAAGCCCGTCCATCTTCTGTGAGTCACCTGTTTCTTCCCAGATATATTCTGTATGGTGTCTTTCTCCAAGAAACAGTTCTTGTATGGCATGGTACAAGAGGCAAAGAATGTAAACTGCAGGGACAGAGGAAGAACATTTGATAACTATTAGCATAATCTATACAAGGATCACGTACCATCTACTTGATATATCTATTCTATATGAAGTCAATGCAGCCTTCCTATGGGTGAATACAGCTCAGAGCACCATGCATGTCTTAGCAGAATTTGGGCCTGTACTTTTAATGTTCCAACATCTAATTAAAAAAGGGTAATCTGGTACCTGACTGGATTGAAAAAAATATGTTTCAATACATAGACCTAATGATTATGAAAGATAATAGGCTTTGCATGGTAGACAGCTGTCCTGGATGGGAATATGTAAACAACCCTCAATGCTAAAAGACTTGAGCTCCGAGTTTGAAAGCTTTTAAAACTTTATTCTCCACAAAAATCACAATTATTTGTAATTGTATTTTGTATGTGCTATTTACTTGACTTTTCTACCAACATATTTTGCCTTGGGATAGCCTTGTAAATGAACTGAGTCATCTTGGTGAGTTTTCCCTGATGAAATTTTTTAAAATAAATAATCTCTCCAACAGTTTTATGGCTTGCCATCTGTACTAAATACATCTCTATGAAAAAACACTTGAGGCCAAATGTAAAGGAGGCTTGGGAGGTAGAATGTTTAGCAATGTAATGCCTGAGAGTCGGGTGGAATTCATGGTGCTGGTAGACATATAAATTCCTTGTGCTGTGAGTGGGGAGGACTCACAACGTCCAACTCCCTGGGTAGCATGTTGCTTCAGGCAGCTGGGAGAGAATGCAGGAGAGAGGGCTCTGTCTGAAACTGAGGTTACAGTTCAGGGCTGCTAAGAGTCTCTGCCAAATGGGATTCAGAGTCTGCAAATTAGTCACTGAAGTCACGCATTTAGGTATATAAAGATAGATCAGCTTTTGTTTAAAAATAGGACAGGTTGTGGAAATAGACATACTTAAAATGGGGACCATCTTTTTTCTAGGTGTCATTCAGAACAAGGTGTTTGTGGACTTCTTATGTGCCAGGTAACATGTTTGTGCATAACAACTGATAATACAGAAAACAAGTATTATGACAAAACCAAATGTATAAGGTTGTACATTCACAAATCGGGAAATGCAAAGTTCATGTTAGAAAAGGGAATTGATTTTAGGGTATGATAAAAATGTAGTGTGATAAAGAAACTGATAGTTATTAAAACAGAAAAGAGAATGAGTGAAAACTTTAACAGTGGGGGAGATTCTCCACAGCAGGAGATTTTAAAATTAAGATTGTAAGTTTTCCTATGAGGTATGATCTTTTAACCCTGATTACTGCATCTGTAGCACCTGAACACAAAACTTTGTGTATTAGAGAGGTGATGATGCTTGGACAGTTGTAGAGGAGAATAAGATAAGAAATTCTGAGAGACCTTGGAGAGAGAAACTAGGATGAAGACTGAGAATAAGAAAGTAAGTAAGAAGAATTGGAGAAGGGACATCTGTATGTAGTAATAAAAGGAAAGGGAAGTGTAAACATGGAAGACAGAACAAAACCAGCACAGAAATGAGCATGGTGAGAGTAAATGTCACTGCCTACTAATAAGGTGGAGCATAATGGGTTTTCCTGTTTGGTTTGTTTGTGAAGGGGTCTCTAGAACTCCGTGCCTGCAGTGGGAGGACAGTGGCCCCCACACCCCAGGAAGGCTTTTCCATTTTAAGTTTCTATGTTGTGTTTAAAGACAAGTGAATATAAACCAGGTAGAACTTACCTATATACTTGATGAATAAATTACTATTTCTTATCAGTAGAGAAAACAAATGAACATAAATTACATAATAGCACTTAGAGGTGCTGAACACGATAGAGGCAACACTGTGATATTGCACAGACAATGAGGAATAGCCCTTGCCCAAAGGACATTACTGTCCTGTATGTGCACTCAGTGTGAATTCATTGGGGACTACCAATTATGCTGATCCATAGAGGGGATGATATCTGTAAAGCCTAATGATGTGATTCCCATTGGAGTGATTGTCTGAGTTGTTTGTGCAGTATTGACACTCAGGCCTATAAATGCAAAATTTTAAATCAAAGTTCCATCTTCACAGAATGCAAGATAAATACAATGAAATGGTAAAGCAATAAAACCAGAAAAGATTAAACTCTATATCTTGCAAGCTGATTTATATACAATGTGTTAAATAACTGACATAAGAACAAAACGACTAGCATGCATTTTTCATGCGCTAAAGCTATCTGCTTAACAGCCTCTCAGAATATCCAAGACTTCTAGCCAAGCAGAAATGAAATGCTTTATTCATTTGGTTATTGATACTTGGGAGAGGAGTGAGGAATTTTAAACAATTTCCTGAATATTTTTCTCACTGATGTCTGGGAAACTGCTTCTTTCTGAGGCATTGAATTTCATAGCATCTATCAGGGTCACTTCTCTTTGAGTTGGCTTTCCCAGTCCCTCTGTTTATTGAACATTAAGCTAAGAACTCAAAAGAAAAATGGAGAGTCTGTAAGTTTTTTGAAATAAAATTTCTGATAATTTTGGATGGTAAAAGAAATTTGAATATCTGGGTTTTTTTTAGGCCAATACACTGTGGCCTGAATGCTTTCTTTTAAAGACTGTTGACTGTCCTATTTTTCTGAGGGCTTGTTGCTGGCACACAACATTAATTGATATAAGAATTTATAAAAAGTAAGGAGAAGGAAGTTATAACTGACTCATATATTTCAGATTGCTTTCTGTTCCTTGTAACCATCATAATGCTTGGTAAATCTTTCTTAGAACAGTTTGTGGAGGAAGAATCATAAACTCCCCTGCATATTAGAACTTTCAGAAACACCTGCTCCCCTGCTGTCTGATTTCAGTTTCTCCACTTCCCCATAAGACCTGCCAGCCTGTCTAATAAATATTTGTTTCTAACCTCAGTTAAGATATCTTTGCCAGGGTACTTCACCATCACATGTAAGAAATGCCACAACATAAATGGTAGATGTGAATTTATGTAGGCTTAAATACTTGCAAGTCTGAGGAATTTAGATTTTCTGAGAAGCTTCTAAAGAAACCTCAGCGATAGAGTACTGACAAGATACTGTCAGAAGCAGAAAGTGCCTAATGGCCAACTGTTTCATGGTTTGTAACCCAAGGAAAATATTGTGCTGTGTACTCTAGTTTACTTTCAGTCTAGCGCTTTCCCAAGCCTACCTTTATTTTTGTCTCTTCCATAACTATTAGAAAGAAACGGAGTTAGTTGTATACTTTCAAATCATTGGGCCTAAAGGACTTCTTCCTAGGGTATTCAAGACTGACTGAGGAAGTCTCATAAAAATTGGAAATTATCTTGAATTTTTGTTAGACAGCTAAGGTACTGGAAAGCTAGGAAATCATAAATGTGACCTCTATCATCAAAAAGTAAAGAAGGAAGGGAGGAGTGGGGAAATTAATAGCTCAACTACTTTAACTTCAACTGTCATACATAATCAAAATTTCTGTAAGCACCTAAAGAGAAATGGAGAGAATTAGAAGCAGTAAGAATTTGTGTAAGGCCAATTAAGCCTTAATTTGTGTATTAAGCCAGTAACTTCTACTTTCACAGCAGCGTAGCACTCATTGCACTCAAAGAACAAGGAGCAGATTTCATGAGTCAACTTCTGTAAGACTTCTTGATACTAACTGACATGGCTGCTCTATGACTTTTAAAAAACAAATGGTCTCATTAAAATATTTTTACATATATTCCTAGTTTTGGTTAAACCTCAATTCATTGATACTTATTTCTGTATTTTTCACATCATTGAGATAGGTGTGAGTATATAGATACCTGCTCAAGATTCTTCACAGCAGAAGAGCACATACTTACAAATGTCCTACTGTGAAAGTCATACTCCACTCTCTAAACATACATTCAACAAATTTACATACCACAAGACTGTTTTATCTTTAAGAGAATTGACAGAACAAAGGTCACCTTATGCCTCAGAGATGAGCCATTCCTGCCTCCAGTTCCTGTAACTGGTCCAGTTCTAAACCAGCACCTCCTCCAGGGCCCAGTTCTGTCCTGCCTGTGTCACCAGCATTGTCAGTCAAGAGCTGTCCATTGGTTAACTAGAAGTGGAAAAGATGAAGAGTAGAGAGCTTAAGATGAAGCAATCTAATTTATATTAGACATCAGGAATAACCTTTTAACAGCAGGATTAGGTAAGTAAGTGCTGCAATGCATTGCTTGGAAGAAACTACAAAGTCTTTGCCATTGAAGGCCTTTAAGAAAAGGCTACGCAAAAATCTCCCAGGTATGAGACAGGTGTAGTTGATTTGGCCTTGGGACAGGTCATTAAATGACCTGTTAAGGTCTTTTTTAGATGTTATTGCTGATGTTTTAATTTCTGAATGTTTTGCTTTTATTTTCTGCCTGTTGTTCCTGGTTACAGTATTCATATGCAACCAAACATATATTGCATTCATCAGTCAGAGTTGACTGTGACAGCTTCTAAATATATTATGTAAACTGGAATCTGTAATTGCAGAAAAACTTCCTGTAATCACCAAGCCAGTGTAGCTGTCTGCCTAAATTAGCAAAATTCTGCCATTCATTACAGCTGTGCAACTCTATCTAAAGGCAGTAGGGATACATGGCCATAACTGATGGCTGAGATTTGCTCTATTTGTCTTTGAAATCTAGTTTGTATTGGTGGATGGCACAGAGGGGAAAAAAATTTAGTACTGGTATAATGCCATATCCCATATGACAAAACTGATTTATTGAAAACTAAATGTTCTACATGGTGTGCTTCTGAAAACACATTGTTTTCATGTGCTAAGTTTTAGACCTTTGAAACTGGAATATATTGTTCCAAAGAGTCAGGTAAATTGAAAGCTATTTATGTCAACATTTCAGAGAAACAAATCGGTGTATTTGCAGCCTGGATAGAATGCCCCCAACTTTCCACAGAAAAATACTATTTTCAGCATCAATCTGCTGGAACTGGGGTTCTTAAGCCTTTCCCAGACAATTTTTTTTGTAACATAATTGTTTCTTTTACCATGTATTCATGTATTTTGATTAGACATCCCTCCTAAGAAACATTTAGCAACTGGGAAATAGTGGCGAATTTGAATAATACCAATTTTTAAGTTTAGACAGGATTATTTCAAAAACTGGAGCAAGCACAGGAATGATGAAAACCATTGCTGAAAGCGTAGTGTGGCTGTAAAAGGTCAAATTAAAATGCATATCCAAATCCACAATCTTGTAACAGTCAGCAGAGTAAAGTAGCTTAGGACATTGTCATCTAAAGTCACTTTGAATGTCTCACAGGCATTGATCATATATTTGATACCATTGGCACGAAAACTGCTGCTGCTGTCAATTTATAACCCAGGATATGAAAAAAAAAAAAAAAAAGTCTGTGTATGGTGATGAATTTGTTTAGCCATATATTAAAATATTAATCTCTGATCAACTGCTTATCAACTGAAAGTTCAGATAGCATACAATCTACTTTATATAATGCTGATTATATAGATATTTGTAATAGCTATAGAATATTGAAATGCTGACATAAATAGCTTTCAGTTTACCTGACTCTTCTTGTCAGCCTGTGAAGGTGAATGCTCTTTTACCCAAACTAGTTCTCATCAAAACCAGACTGAGGTCAACCGTGGGACAGGAGATTGAATGGGTTATCGCTAACGTCGATTGAGAGTGATTTGGTTCAGCTGCTGCTGCATTTCAAAGGAGCAGTTGGTGATTCTGCAACATCAAAGAGCAGGAAGAAGTTTTAAATGAAGCTATAGCTCTTATAACCTTGCTAACGTGAACATACTCCATGTTTTATAAACAAAAGTTTTGTATCTGTTAAAACATCATATATTAATGGTATTTTTGTTAAATACTCCTTTTAGTATGACATGGCTTGGTGTCACTAGTGTTTGTCCAAGTAACCATTGAATATCAACAAAGATGTTAATATTTGACCTCTGATACTGCTGGTGACATGATTATTATTTAAATAATGCATAATGTAGAAACCCATAGTTACCATTCCACTGTGCAATAGATGGATCAATCATGCATTCTGAAGTGATGAATTTTCCATGTAGTGTATAGAAATAAGATACTTAACTTTGTAGTTAGGCATAGGGACCATATACTAAAAATACTGGGCTTAGTATAACATGAAATACCAAGAAATAGGTTATTTTCACTTTAACTTCTTATCTAACTGTAGAGATATAGTAGTCAGTGATTTATAGGCTTGAAAAATCTGTATGCAGAAGAAGTTTTAGAATCCTCTATTTTATAATGCAGGAAATAGTATGTTGAAGAAAAAAGTTATCTGGAAATAAGCATCACTCCCAATAAAACTATGAGAGAAAACATGGTTCATTATTGATATTAGTGACATTTTAATTGGCCAGAATAGAATTTTCAAGTACCTACAGAAAAAGGTTGAATCTAGTGCCAGGACTTTCAATTATGATGCACATATTGTCCATTTTGCTTTAATTCTTTTTCATAAATATTATGTTGAAGACAAGATAGAGACAAGCCTTGTTAATACACACTCTGTGCCTTTGAACTTATGGGTGATGCATTTGATCTCAAACTTTTACTTCTGTTTTTTCTCCCAACCACCATCCATTCTACTACTACAAGTTAATGCTGTGCTTTATATTAATATCTGAAATAAATTAAGCTTGAAGTTTGATCTATGCTTAGTTGTCTCATTTGTCAAAACACTAGTCATCAGAATCATCAGTCTTTGCTGCATCACATGTGAAAAGCTATGTTTAGGTTACAGTGCTCTCCTTTTGTTTTGATGATAGCATTTTTCATCCTTCCTTCTACTGCTTCTCTGAACACAGTCTTCTTGAAACTGACTGTGTCTAAATTAACTAAATCTCATTTCACCTAGTTAAACTTTTCCTCATCTAAGCCAAGCTGTAATGACCGGCTTAACCCTCCAAATGAAGCACATGGAAGTCAAAGTAACTATGATCCAAACAAAGAGCACTCTGGTGCTCAACTCATTGTTTCTTTCTTTCTGCAAATTTGGGTATTAGTGGCAGTACATTGTGACTGCCAGACCTTATCAGTTCTGACACCATCTATTGAAATGGGAGAATAAACAAGTCTTCTCTCTGTAGTTTTTTAATAGGTGAAGCAGAACTTCTCCCAAAGCACTGTAAGGCTCACGTCTATGAGCCTGGATGGATTCAGGAAGAAGGAAATTCATCATACATCCTTGTTTAGCTTCTCATTTGATAGCAAAAGAAGGACTTGCAGCCTGAATCCCTTGCTCTGAACCCCGTCATTTATCCCTCAAATTAGAACTATCTTGCTGTTTTGCTTTTTTCTCAGAAGTGAACCCAACAATTCTAGACAGCTGAAGTCCAAGATTCCTTGCAGTTTCTTTTCAATATGCTGAGACTAAGATGCCCCAGAGTGATATAAACCATATAAACCTCATCTCACTATCCTTGATTACAAACTTTATCCAAGTAATGGCTGTTTACCTATCCCAACTGCTTCATCACTTTTTATCACAGTAATTAATCCAGTGGTGAAACATTTTAATGTTTATTGAAAATGTAGGTATATTTTTCCCTCTGTGTATCATGGGGAAAAAAAAAAAAGGAGAAACAACTCCACCTTCCAAACTCATGAGTTAATCATGAATACCCCTTTCTCAGTCCCCTTAAAACATTTTCTTGTGCTTTCTGATACGACTTCTTATGCTTTAAGCTATTAAGATTCTCTCTCTCCACAACAGTTCTTACATTGAATCACCTTATTTAGTTTCTTATGTTGTCTCTATATCTTTTAAAAGCAAGAGAATTGGGCTCCTCTTCAATCTCTCTTGAAACTACTGAACTTGTATAAATATAATTTAAAGGTTCACCAGTTCCCTAGCAAACATCTGATAATGTTTATTGATGCATACTATGTGGTCCTGCAGCTTTGTCTACTTTAAGTACATCTAATACTTCTATAGCCAATTCTTTTCTATGTATACTTCTGCTCTAATGACCCAAGGGATATTGATTCCTGATTTGGTTAATCACCAACCTCTTCTTCTGTAAAGACATGGACAAAGTGGTTGTATAACAATACTGTGCAATTCAGCACTGATATAAACTCTACATTGCCTCTTGGTGGCACAAAACTTTTGTTGCTATCTTTTTCATAGATATGTCTCTCTAAATGAGTTAAAACGGAGAATCAGTAGCCTGGAATCGGCTGCCCCTCAAACCCCATTTTTGTATCTGTTTATCTTACACTCTCTGGTTGTCCTGAAAGCTGCCAGTCTCGTCCCGAAGGCTGCAGGGAACACAAGACAAATTTGCAAAGACAACTGACTGTGTCTTAACTACAGATCATGAGCAGCTATCTTGGTCTGACCTTTCACTTTTGTTTAACATTTCCCTCAATCTCAGGAAAATCTTTGCTTATTATTTCTTCAAGCTTTTCACAGAATATATAGTCACTTACTGTTACTTTTATTATGAGGTAGATAACATGCAGAAGCAGTGACTAAAACCAGTTATTTTTCCAGGCATGAGTGGTAAATATTTAATAAACCATTGCTATTTGAAAACTGGATGAGATTTTCATTATGGAAGTTGACTGAAGAAAGAGAAAAAAAAGACAAAAATATTTGTTGTTGTCACAAACATATTAATCCAATTGCAAAGATACTGAGGTGATGTATCGGAGACACACAATGGGCTTTCATTGATGAGTGCCTTCTGCAAACTATGCTAACATATTGGGGTGATGTATTGCTACTAGACAGTTCATTTCCACTGACAGTTTTGTTTGGGGTTTTTTTTTCCTGCTTCTGTTTCAAAGCTACAAGAAGAATATGGATTTTAGTTTTCTGGCATTAGCTGAGTCAGCTCTGCTCTTTTCTTTAATTTAACAATATGTTGATCTGTTCCACCTCTTTTGTTTAACTGTTTAACTGTGGACAAAATCTTCAGCTGGTACAAATCAAAGAAGCTCTGTGGGCTACAGCAGCAGGACTCTTATTTATAAGACTTCAGGGTCTGCCCTGCTGCTTTTGTCTATAAGACAAAATTTGGAGATTTCAACATTATTTTAATGAAATGTTATAAATGTCTCAACATAATTGTTCAATCTTGTGCTACTTGCTCTATGAATTTAAGGGGCTAACTTTGTTCCAGACATGTTTCCTGAAAGTGTGGGATAAAGTATGTATGAGTGCATACTGATGAAATCTCCAGGGCAGGAACAATGGTCAGTTATTAAATCCAGAAGATCCTGTTGAGCTGGAAACTTCTTGGCATGCTAAAGCCTAGGGAAACAAGTTTTCTCCAACTTTTGTGTTTGTGTTGGAATCTAGAGAAGCAAACTTCCTAGAGATAGCACAAACAAACCTAAATGTTTGTATTGCTTTTTGGAAATGTAAGGGGGCAGAAACGGAGGAAGAATTCTCAGATAACTGGGACTTAAGCCAGAGGGAAGGACATCCTTTCATATCAGGAAGGATGGATATTTCAGAAGTTCAGGAAATATAATCCTGGCTATTGAGAAGAGGAAGAGAAATGCAAAGATTCAGAGCAGCAACTGTATGCTGCACTTTATTCAGAGGATTCTGAACTTTGTTTCATGGTGTGCTCACAAGAGAGAGGAAGCTGAGACAAGGAAATGCTTATGGAGCTTTTAATTTTTGTTTTAATTTAAATAAAATTAAATGAAAATAATTGAGGTTTGTGCTGAGGCAATTGTGCTTGAGTTTAGGAACACACATGAAGATTTCACGTTGCTGAAGCGTGAACTGCAAACTCTTGTACAAGCTGGAATATTCTCAGATAATACTCTTGAGCTATTGGTGACTGTGGGTAAGTGCATAGGGACCAATCAGACCTAAGGCAGCTGCACTGTTTCCAGAAGCTATGACTTAGAAATCTTCCAACAAGATTCTAAAGAAAAAGAGTATTTAAATATATATAGGTATCTGCATTTTAATAGCACAGTGGCTTATACTGTTGGTACAGTAGTGACAGTTAACAAAAAATGGAAAAGGTGAAATGTGTTTTTTAAAATATCCAGAGAACGAAACTCATTACTGAGAGACTGTTCTAACAATGTATTTACCTGTCAAATTCATACACCTTACAGCATGGTAATGAACAATTGCACTTCTGTTGCCAGATAAACACAGACATTAGTTTGTTTTAAAATTAAATTTTCACACCAGCAAAGAAGAAGTTTGGTCTGCTCAGAAATCAATAGGGGCACCAATGTTATCTGTTTTCTTCAATATGAGTCTTCAGAAATCATAAATGAGCTGATAAAGTATGTTGTCACTTAGCAACCTTAATTTTTTAAAATGGTATTTTAAGTCCTGTGTATTCATATCCACACACCATGGGAGAGAGACACTAAACTCTTAAACCTTAATTGCTGGTGAATTATTTCTTAAGGCAGTTCAGCTTATGCTAACAGATATAATGGACGTTGCCTTCTGTTGTCTACTTATAGTCCCACTTTTCTTTTTGTTTCATGGGGTGATATGATGCTACTTTGCAGCATGCTGCTTCTCCACTTTAGTATCTTAAGGTGTTCTCCAGTATGTACTAAGGTTTTTGAAAATAAGTCTTCCTGATCACTTTCCCTGCTGGGTTTCATAGTACTCTTGATATTAAATTGTATTTATTTCTCCTTGGTTTGAAACAGTCTCTTGCATTGTAAGTGTTTTCTTAATTGGAGATTTGAATTTATAGGCTTTGTAAGTTGAATGACCTCTTGTTTCTCATTCAGCAATGTCAAGAATCAGATGTTGCTGCTGTCTAGGGGCCAAGAATTTAAACCTACAGTTCATTTTTCTCAAAGGCAGTTTGGGCACAGTGAAGCTGCAGATAAAACTCCTCCTAATGACCATTCCAAGTACATTGTTTTGAAAAATGTCATGTTCAGAAGCCTCTGATTCTGTAACTCACCTTGGCCACAGCAACAACAACAATAAAATCTGCTGCAATTATGTAAGACAAATACTAAAGCAACCTGGACGTAAAAACTGTTAAAATATTATTTTCAAATCAGAGGGTAGTCATTGAGGATTGCATAAAGATCAGTCTATCTTGCACAATACAAAAAGAGATAGAGAAAGACCTGCACCTTGATATGTGCAAGCTAAAGTAACATTTAATCCAAACTGTGGTACTCAGGAAAAAGCTATATTGAAATGCCTGTGTGTTTTGATCCAATTTCTTATTCATGACGTAATGGTATTCTCTTTCACAGGCACAACAAAGCATGGTTGTGAAATGTATATGCAGTGTTTCTGCTGTAACTCACACAGAGCTCACATCTGTGGATGTTTTTGCTTTTGAGTTGGTGACAGGGCCGACAGAGAGGCAAATTAAAGTTCCCCAGGTCAAGATGAAGGCTTTTACTGATTAATTAATTTACTGATTAATTACTGATTGCAATTTTTGAATGGCTAATATGTTTGAGTAAAATTTCTTGTGATAGTGTTAATTTCTCATGATTTCATTCTTTTAAAAATAGTCTTCAGTGTGCAGCTGATTGCTGCATCCGTGTGGACTCCTTAAGATGCTTCTGGGGAAAAATGGGTTTGACAGACTCTTGCTTCTGTGAGGCTACAGGTTAAATGTTGGAAAAGGGTTTAACTGTATTATTATGGTAAGTCAGCATGTATCACCTTTTTAAATATTTAATTGATGGTCACTGTAACAACATACTCAATCTAACAAATAGCTATTCCTTTTAGAGGTGTATCACACATATATTGGAGGAGAAAAGAATGGTCCATGATTACCCTTTTGCCTGCTTCGTGCCCCCCTGCCCCAGGCCAGCCCTTTCCTACCCTCCTGCAACTTCTGAGAAGGTGGCTGTGCTGTGGCTTTTGTTCACAATGTAACACAAACCAGAGAGCATATGTTCTTCATATCTGTGGCATACAGTATTCGATTTCCTTATCAGAGGGTCATATTTATATGTGGTTCTATCTGTAAAAGTCCTGAGTAATCTTCTAAAAGATTTTGACTGTGATTATAAAGGGCAATTAAGAAACTGCCCTTTTTATTAAACTGTTTATTTTAGATTACAGCTCTTCCAGCTTCCTGTAACATATGTAGGGAGCTTGTTCATTCTATATGTTCTTTGCTCTCAATTTTTAGAGAGCTAAAAAGTTAAGCATCAAGGAAACTCGTTGTTTATGCAATACTTACAGCAAATATTCCCTAAAGAATGTAATTTAAATGGGCATTTTCGGTTAGGGATACTTTTGCATTTTGTTATTTCAAATTTTAGAAAAAATGTGATCTTACATAAGTTTACTAATGCTGCAAAAACACTGATGAGATAATGAAGAACACTAAAAGAAAATTTGAAAAATCATACTATTTAGAGTGAAAATCATATGTAATAAGTAAATCCATAAAAGTTACTTTTGATTCCTGGGTGAGTCATTAATGGAGAAAGTGCCAAATCCAACCAGTAACTTATTAGCAACAAATAGGTTCATTAGCTCTAATGACAATTTACATAATTTATTGAAAAGGCAGTACTTAAGCAGGGACATCTGGGAAAATGTAATCTGTATGTGCTGCAAATGGCCCAATTCAATCTGAAAAGAAACTGTGGAGAATGGGGAAGCATGTAAGAAAAGGACAGATTTCTGCAGCTTATCAGTTATCTCACCAATTTGTTAACATTTTCACAGGACTTGTTTTATTTTAACATGAAGACAGAAGAATGGAGTTAGTGATATACAGGGTTGAAAACAACCTCTTATGTTAAGCCCAGTGTGATAGTGGAGAAGCTCTTGAATAGTAGGCTGCACAGGAGTACAAGACTATGCCAAGAGATTCACGGTACAGAAT
Organism: Buteo buteo; assembly: GCF_964188355.1. Lineage (NCBI taxonomy): Eukaryota > Metazoa > Chordata > Aves > Accipitriformes > Accipitridae > Buteo > Buteo buteo. The sequence goes on along the minus strand of NC_134187.1, from coordinate 19,419,894 downwards.
TGTTGATATAATCTATGTCTGTAATATAAGAAATCAATAAGTGTGCCTTATGTGGATATAGGGTGGTGAACACATTATATAGTAAAGTGGAACTTGTAATGTGGTGTAGACACGTGCATTTCTCTATTTGGATGCAAGACGATAAAGAGCAATGAAAAAAGAAGAAAGGTGTGCATGAAACAAATCAATAAACTGTTCTCAAATTCCACTTAATATGTTCCTTTGCACTGTCACTATGCTTTTCCTTTCTTTTTTTTTTTGTTTTGTTTATGGAGTTTGCATATAGAAGTACATAAAATTGTTTGCAGTTTTTCCTTCACACAAGTTGATATTAAGGAAACATTTTTCTTCTTCACTTATCCTTTGAGATAGTACTCCTGTACAAAACCAGAATGCATGTTTTTACATTTGTTTTATTTTGTGGTGTGAGTTTTTTATTTAAAAAAATGACTACTACATCTCTAGGTCTCTTGTGATGGTTGGATTGTTAGTGTAATCAACCTTTTCTGAAATGAACAGTAGACTAATGACTCGAGATGTGTTCAGTAACCCACGAATAATTCCTGTACCCATTCATTACTTAAAAAGAAGAGGGCAGCTTTTTCTGTGGATGACCCAGCAGTAACTGAAAGACCACAAATTCATGTAAATAACCGTGCAAAAGTTAATGCTGTCCTTGAACAGATCTAAGCTCAGTACCAGGCTTTTTAAAAAGAGGGAATATGCTTTTATTTCTGTATCCAGGTCATTTGTACATAAAACAAGGAAAATGGCTCATTTTTACTCTCTTTGGACCATGAAATGGATTCTCTTTCACTACTGGTTGAAAATTATTATACATTGTTAAACAGCTAGTTTGAATGTTAGGTAGATGGCAGACGGGTGTGAGCAAACTGGCCCAGGTTGTTAGGATGCAAGGCAGTGCTAACGTGGGAGTGATATGACTGGGGAAGGGCAGTGCTGAGCTCTGCTGAGGCGCAGGATGTGATGGAGAGGGCTCAGTGCTATGGGAAAGTGACAGTCCTGTCTTTGAGTCCCACTGGGATTGTCCTCCACTGGCTCAGAGGGCAGGCCAGCTGCTAGTACGTGGCTGCCATGTGTAGTCTTCCACAGCCCCTGCAGAGAAGAGGGGTCATGGGGGTCTTGGGCTCCTCATTATTAATATACATGGTAGGTGCTTTGCTAGCCAACCTAAAATCTCCCTAAGCACATATATTTAGGCTACCATCCATATTCAGATGAATCCTAGGCAGGGGAGTGAAGCACCCCTCTCTAGTGCAAGACATCTCTTTGCCCAAGTGTCCCCAGGAGTTTGATCTGGTAACTGTTAGCTGAGCTTGTCTAACAAGTGCTGACAGATCTGAATTAATTCAGAAAGGCAGCCAGAGGAACACATGGTGCCTACTATTTACATAATTGTTGCATAATCACAGCATTTACCCTGGAAAAGGGAAACTTCATCTCTAAGCATACTTAAGTCTGAAGAGATTTGAACCCTGTCATCCTGTTTCCTGTTAGAAAGCCCTAACCACCACTTCTGGGAAGAATGTTCCAGTTCTTCTACTGGGTAAGAGCAGGGAGAGCTAGGTTTGGCTCCTGGCTGGCTGGAGTATTAAAGTACTTCTGAAATTAAGGGCCAGAACTCAGGTTTCTTCTCCATCATGCTATACAGATATCACCTACTTGTGTCCTCTCTCTATCTGACATTTCTTGTATTCCTGGCTGCAAATTGACCTCGTTTCAATATGGGATGTGAAGAGCATTCTTATCAAGGGTAACTTAGAGCCTGGAGTTCAAGGGAGCTTTCCTTGAGTGTGCAATTGTGGGAGTGGGAAGATGAGCTCTAAACCATCTGAAGCTGAGGAATAATATATTTGTCACCTTTGGGAAATGCTTTTACCATTAAGCTCTCCTGTAGTGAGGACATGTAATTTTTCACCTCCATAAAGAAGTGTGACCATGGCTCAGTGAAGTGTTAATCCTCAGAAAATGCCAACTTTCATATCACTGGGTTAGGAGCTCCAGAGACAGACAGGTGCTTTGAAATGCCACTAAGGCTATGTTTTCCTATGACAGTTGTAAGTATCTCTCTGCTTAGAATGGTAGAACTTTTTTTTGGCACGGTGGCCAAGGGTGCCAGTTTAGATGGCTTGGATCTCCATATTGCAAAATATCCAGTAAGTCTGTATAAACAGGTAGAGTGTTTGGTCCTCCCTGCACTATGGTTTTAGGATTTTTTCTGATAAAAAGTTCACAGTACACTTTGGCAGCTACTCTGTTTTGTATCAGGTACTAAGAACTATCCAGGCTTCTGCCAGGGGTTCTAAATTAACTCGTGTTAGCTGAATGTGCAGCCACTATCTTGGGGTCTGCCTAGAGCAGCATTTCTATAGCAGTAAGCAGGAACCAGATAGCACTGGTGAGTGAGTCAGAGCTGGAGGACTGGGACGACTTGTACCTGGGTGAGAGAAGAAGCAGGAGCAGCAGAATGGTGGGAGAGGAAAAGGAGGCAGGAATTTGTGACTTGCTTCCCAACACACCACTTTAAGCTTAACATGATGATAAGATGTGCTAGATGGCATGGCAACCCTGACATACTGAAGGAGATTTACAGTTTGGGGAATTTAAAGATCCTGTTTGGTGCTAGGAATAATAAAAATTTGTTCAGTGGAGCTGGTCAGAGAAAGATTATTGTTAGTAGTCAGAAAGGAGAAGTACCAGGATAGGGCTGGTCTATACGTAAGACTAAAATGGATGGTACCCTGTCATAGGCTGATTAAACAGCCATCCACACAGTATTTGTTCATTTTCTATTTTAATCTAATTTTCTGATAAAAGGAGAATTGATTAAATTGCTCGGCTTAGTCTCCTCACAAATCTTCGTCAGCAACCGTCCCCTGGACCCAATTTCCTCTGGTAGCAGGGACTGGTTGTACCTGGCCAGCCCACAGAGGTGCTTCACAAGGAACAACATTAAGCAACTCACAGCTGGTTTTAATTTCACTACTTAAATGGTGGTGTAGAGGGCAGCTGGGCAGGTCTTAAGCTCCATCTCATCTCTGCAGAGTGGTGGCAAGATGTATCAGTGTCCTCACACTGAAAGTGTGAGTACCCAGCTGCAGGGACAGGGTGCCTGTGCTACAGGTGTCATGTTTTTGCTGCTCATAAACAGTATGGTTTTCTTTGTTGCATCTTAACTGTGTCAGCATTTTGCATCACTCTGAATATGTCTCCATAGGAAATTAAAATCATCTAACATGCTAGACAGCATTAGTTCTGGCCGTCAATATTTTAGCTGTTAAATTCAACAGAAAAAATTTTTTCTGTTAATTTTTTTTTCTGTAAATCGTAAATTTGGCAAAAAGCTACATGCTGAATTAAATTTACAACATGTACACATCTGGCAGTACTTATCATGTACCTAACAGTAACAGGTCCTTTCGTGCTCTTATATATTTCTTGTGTTGGCAGGTGGCCAGCTCCATATTGGTGGGAGCGTGTGTGTATGAGCAGAAGTCAAGGTAAGCATACAACTGATGAGATTATAGAATAAGCAGGTTCTCAGCTATAACTGCAGATTTTTTTTAAACTTTAACTCATTTTGAATGACCTTTACGGATCATTTATTCTGATGTTTCACTCCGACACTCAAAAGATAGTAAAATCAGACAGTAAGCTACAGAAATAAATATTGTTGCCCTAATCAGCCCAGCTGGTCAGAACCTGGCATTTCTGTTTGGAGAGAAATTCTGACATTCTAAAAATTAATTGCATTATGAATCAAAGGGAAGCAGGCATTTCCACTGCCCTCTCAGCTTAGTGATCTCACAGCATGTTCTTTGACTGTGTTATTTTTTGAATTAAAGCAGTTAAAAGATGTTTCAAATGTATAATTTTGATTCTTTTTTACTTTTACAGTAATGACTATACAGTTTATATAAGGTTAATATAAAGACTGAAATGAACCACTTAGCCTCAAAAAGGAATGACAGTCATATTTTGTTTCAAAGTTTTTCTTTGAAAATTTTGTTAAGTCAGTGTGTTCTTCCAAAAAGTAAAATTGAATTAAAACTTCATGAACTGATGTTTTTGTAGGAAATTATACTGCTGAGGGATTTTCAGTCAGCAACAATTATCTGTCTGAATACCCTTTGTTTTTATTTAGACTTTTTTTAAGAAAAATGTATAAAAAATACTGCAAGCTATTTTAGAAAAAGGTATGCAAAGTATATAAAGAATGAAGACAGTCTCCTCTAACAAGGAAACATCCACAAGTAGAACATGAACAATTTATTATTAAACAGGTTCTTTGTACTGGGGTGCTGGAGTGGACTGGAATTTGCAGTGATCTCATTTTGAGCTCAGGCTTTACGTTCTTGCAGAGAAACAAATATCCCCTGTCTTCTGTAGCTCACCCAGAACTGAGCCGAAACAAGTATGAGTCGCATCCTACTTCCTCCACACTCTAGATTGCAGTGATTAACAGCGAGGACGGGGGATAGGAAGAAGCAGATGAACCCTCTCCCCACTGTGTTGTTCAGCAAGGTGGATTCATAAAAAATAGTTTCGAGATTTGGTTTTGCTGAATTGTTATTGCCATGCATAGCAGTCTTCATTGTCACATGCAGAATAGTTGGGAAGGAAAAGTGAACGTTGTACGGAAACATACCTCAAATACAACTCCCTCTTAAGGCACCACCCTGTCACACTTATTTTGGGTCAGTGTACTGCTGGTTAGAGGAATGAGCATAAATTGCTCTTAGAAAGTTCAGACTGGACTTTAGGAAAAAAATTTTCACCAGTAAGGAAATGAACATCTGTCTCGGAGAACTCAGCCAAAGCTGTAGTTGACCTGACATAGAGTTGGCAATAATCCCATTTCAGGCAAAAGGTTAGGCTACCTCACTTTCAACCATCATTTCTGCAATTCTGAGATTTCCTTGGGGTAGATGTGGTATTATGAATGTGGGAAAAGTCATAAATCTGCCATCCACCTCCCTTAGCCTTCTTCCAGTTCAGCTATTTCTTTTAGCACCATTTCAATACCCAGTGAAATCATGGGGAATCTTTAACTCTCATTTGATCAGGCCTTAAAATGTCAGTGATTTTTATTCATTAACCAAAAAAAGCTAGTTTCTTCTGCTGTGTACTTTAAGCTATGAACCTTATGAACAATTAGAACTTCTTAGGGTCCTAGCTTAAGCAGGTGGGAAAAGAGAAGAAAGAAGAATCTTGCTAAGTGTGTCCCAGTTGATGTGTTTTCTGGATTCCTCTTTCTGGGAGGATCAAGGACAGGAAGTGGGTCTTCTCTGACTAGTTGAAACTGCATCTAGGAACCACTTGTGGTTTTAATAGCTAGGTCTATGGAACCATTTCAAACTGCCTCAAGCGAGGTCCTTCAGCCCATACTGAAACAGTAGCCATGCACCATTCACTCCAGTGTTTTTACTCTAAGCTAACAGCTGTTAAATAATTGTTTTATGATTGTTGAGGGAGCCCGATAGTACTTGATCCAAAGCACACTGAGATCAGTGTGAGTTTTTGCTCTAAGTTCTAATAGGTTTTGGATTTGGTGCATCATGTGTGTAGAGAGCCACTTGATTTCTCACCGAGTGAAACATATTTTTACCCTACAGTTTTGGACCCCTTTTTTTCAGTATTTGTTAATAAAATGTAGACTCAGTCAGACTCTTGATTTCACCAGTCTGTTTTTGTGATAGCTTGGGCTCAAATTCTGATCAGAGTTTGAAGAGGCACTTCAAACTTTACTTGGTGAGTCATCGGAACAGGTTGCCCAGAGAGGTTGTGGCTGCCCCATCCCTGGCAGTGTCCAAGGCCAGGTTGGATGGGGCTTGGAGCAACCTGGTCTAGTGGAAGGTGTCCCTGCCCGTGGCAGGGGGGGTGGAACTAGATGATCTTTAAGGTCCCTTCCAACACAAATCATTCTATGATTCTATGATTTCCTGGGTAATTTTGAAATACTGGTGTGAAATCAGGCAACTTATCTCATTGTTTTTTCTTGCTGATATTGCTTTTTCTTGCTGATTATTGGAGTTTAGACAAATTATGATTTCACTTTATGACTGAATTACATGACTTGAAATAGCTTTTTCATGTTTTAATCAGCATCACCATGCATATTCTCTAGGTCATTATCACAAAAATGTGATGCATTTTCTTGTCCAACTGGGATTTTTGCTTTTCTTTAGAGCAGGCTACATTTATTTAGTACAACATTGTTTGCTTTTCTTTATATCCTATTCCAGATACAATTAGAATTCTGCATTAGCTTCATTATTACTGCTCTCTACTAGACAAAGTAATGGACTATAAATTTGATGTATGAGTATGTTTCTGTTCAGAAGAAACACACACACAAAGTATTTCTCCATTAATTTGCATTTAGTGGTATCTTAAATACTTTATATCTTCATTTACAGTATTTGAAAAATATATTGAACAGCCCCATAATAAAAGTTTACCTTTTGCAGGATTGATTTTTAAATCCATTTTGTAATTAAGTTAATCCTGTGTGGCATCTGAATGCTAAATCTAATTACATAATTAGACATCTGCATTATTAACTGATCTGTGGTGACATAACAAATGCATCCTTTGAATTCCATTGTCTTTGTACATTTGATCTACAAGTTATTTGGTGTACAGTTGATATAAGAACATACATTTCAACAGCTTTATTATACCAAATTTACCAAGTTGAGATAGAAACAAATGATTTGACATGTGTTTAACTAAGCAGCTATAAGTTTAGCTATGGATGATTTGTAGCATATTTCAGTATGAAAATTTTATTTCTTAAATACCACTGAAATACAATAAATTCCATTTTGTATGAAAGTATTACATGTGAAAATGTCTTCCAAAATTAATTTATTACAGACTGAAAAAAACATGGTACTGATGGGGAAGCTGACCTATACAGGTGAGGCTGAAAATGCATTTAATTGACATTTAAGAATTGGTAGAAAGTTGATGAAATGAAAAGAGATACTAGTCAGCTATTTCTTAGATCAAAGCAGCAATGATAGCACATGATGACAGAGAAAGAAGATGCTATGAGGAGAATGGAGTCAATGTGGAGAGGAGAGAAGAGTAATTAGATCTATGAGGTGAATTATAGTGGATTTGTTTTAGTAGCTTCGTAAGAATACTTTATAAAATTGGAGCTCTGAGTTGTGAGCAAAAATTATCACCCTTGATTTTTTTTGACAAATGATTGTGCATTTAGGTGTGCAAAACTGATTAATTTGAAATAAAAATCAGAGATGAAGTTCATTTTCTAGGCTCACATAAACTTCCATTAGCTTCAGTATTTAGACTGCTAATAAGGAATGCATTTTTCTTTATGCAAAGAGGTGTATTTCTCTGTTCATAAAATAGTTCTTAAAAGCTATGAAGATATATGATGCAAGACCTTCAGAAAACTGGGATTAGGACACTATGTTGGACTTTATCTACCTGGAAGGTGAGGATATGTTGATGCACAAAGTGAAGACAAGAGTTTCTGTTCTGTGTTTGGGTCCTTTTTTCACTAGTAAGACTTTTCTGCCTAACGGAACAATTGGACTGTCAAGTTTCTCCTATATGGAGAATGGTATTGGAACCCCACAGTCCCTTATATGGGATTCGTGGGGATTCTGTGACACAGAGATTTATATTCCAAATCTTTGCTTAAGGCAGAATTTAACATACTTTGCAACATTTCTGTACCTCCTTTTATCTCTCTTGGTTACATATGTTCATTTAATATGACAATATCCCTGTGAGTCAATCAGGCGTTTTTATTAGTGGATAAGACACAGGCACCCAGCTGGCCTTCAGGTAATCAATCTGGATTCAGTTCCTAGGTTTTCATGTTACCTTGGCCAATTTACATAACTTCTGGAATCCTGGGAGATTCCGCCCCCCCCCCATGTTTAGTACTTTATCAGTTAATATTATGATTGATTTAGAACAGAGATTGTCTGTTTTGACATTTCTGTCCTTTACCTGGAAGAATCTTATTTGAAACCCCAGGCACAAAAAATGAAATTAAAATCACATTCATTTTACAGAAGCATAAGAAGGGCACAGAAAGACTATTTTATATAGATTTAATTTCTCAGAAAATTCGTGGCAGTAACAGGACAGAAATGGTGCTTTTCTAGTCCTTTTGCACATCTTTTTAATGGTTGTGCTACATGTCCTCCGAGGAAAAGTTGAACCTACAGTGTCTATGTGCTGAGGATGTTGGCTAAAGGCCTGTCATTGTAAAGGTGTCAGAAACTTAAATGAAAGAGAGCAAAAGAAGAGTCTTTTTGAGAGAAAAAATCATTTAATCTCCTGAAATGTTTCATGTTTGACATGTCCAAGTTCAATGAATGTCAAACAGTAAAGCCATTTTGCATGTTTATTTTTACCTGTACTAACTTGGATATCCTTCCTCTAAATTCCATATCTCTTGTTTCAGTCAGTTTCTGTTTCTGCCCCAGAAAAGCATGATGTTGAAAGAATTTTGAGGCAGCAACTAAAATAGTAGCTGTTTCATGCATTACCCTCCTTTCCGTTCAGTCAGAGCAGATGTGTCATTGCATACCAACTGCATGCTGGAAATCTGGCAAAACTACAGTAAGATCTTAAGTCAGCCTACACAGAGACAAAAATCTTTCCCTGTGCCTGTGAATACTCCTGGTCTTTTGCTTCTTGGGACCAATGGTGGCTTCTGAATGCAGCTCAGCTGTGCAAAAAGCTTCAAGCTACAAAATAAGCCTCAAAGTTGGCTTACCTCCAATACCATCTGTGCTTTTAGATCTTAAACATGTATCTATTCAAATGCGTTAACATGTGCAAATCCATTGTTTTGTTTAAAGTAGCAAAAGACAATGAAAAATAAAAGGGGAGAAAAACCACCCGCAGCGTGGAAACCCCTAATGTTGTTTTTCATTGAAGAGGTTGTGGAGACAGAATACTACTTCTTCTTTTGGCTGTAAGTGTTGTATTTCCTGGTGAATGATGTGAAGACTATTACAATGTGATGTATAGTAACTCAAAGTGGGGTTTTGCATGTGAATGGTGTTATTCTGAAGTCATAAAATAGGTACTTTCCATAAAGAAAGGCAGTTGATTTTAGGCCAAGTGCCTGCATTTTATCTAGTCATCATTATGGAAAATTAATTTTTATGCTTCTTCACTTGGTAGATTCTGAGGTCTCTCTTACGTTCATAGAAGAAATTCTAGCTGGTACAGAGTAGTACTACTACTGGACTAGTACTTCTTAAATTATTTTTTCATGAAAATAGTTCATCTATCAGAGAATATGGATATAAGAGCTGTGCCTATATGCCACACTGTGTATAAGTATATAGACAAAAATCCCTCTGGAATGCAAGTGTCCCATTCCCTTTAGGGAGTTTCAGATAAGTCCCTACATTTTATATAGAGACTCAGTGACATGTACTGTGAGCACTTGAGCATTGTACCTTTATTCATTACTTTTATAATATGTATTAAAATCACATGTAAGAAGTCAGCATCTAAACTACCCATGTTTTGGGGAAGTCTTGACAGTGGCTACTATAGGCTTTGGTAGTGACTGTATCTTCACTTCCTGTTCATCTTAGGGGATGTTGCTTTCCAAACACCTACAGCATGTCAAGTCAAGAGTGAAATAGGATATAATAGTTATATATGTTTTAATTCTACAAGTTGTCATTAGGTGGAATGCTATAGCTTGTGTCATGTGGGCAGGCAGAGGAGATGATTGAAACAGTCCATTTTGGCCTCAGACTCTCCGAGTGTAGGATCTGTAAGTATTGCCCATTTTGGAAGCTGCTAAAACTGCTACCTTGCCTCAGATTCCATTCTCTACACTGCTTGGAAAAGGTTACTGGACACAGTTTTTCCATACTGAAGCCCTCCTAGTATTTTAAGTAGCATCCTGCAATAAATCCTCCCTTGATACCTATTATACTACTCTGCCACAATTATTCCAGAGGCATTCGTGCCAGTCACTTGTCAATCCCATGTCCGTTTCTCTGAGAGTAACAGATTGCTGAACTGTATATATGCCAGTGTCAGAAAAGTTGTCAGTGATTTCTCTCTCGTGATTTTCAGTTGCTATTACTCACTTGAGCACTCTACAAGGAGGAAAATACAAATACTTCTCAATATTTCCCCACTTTTGTCTACCTGTAATTTTTTATTTCTTGTTGGTGATATGATGACTACTTCCCACTCCTCCAAGCTGCTGGATTGGTGTGCATTATGCATGCCACTGGTCCATTGGCAACCAGCAAACCCTAAATGCTGCTGAACCCTTCCTATGTAGGATAGAGACAACAGAGATGATAGTTTTAAGTCAGCAGCTTCTTAGTCTGGCAGTGCAAGTAATCTGAGATCATATAAATGCCAGCAGCATTTATATGCTGCTTCCCTGATGGGACTGTCTGCCTTCTTGGCTCTCTGAAACAAATCTTTCCTTCTGGCTGTCCAAATTTTGCTTGGAATGACATCAAGTTAAATGGCTTTTACCAGGTTGAGAACTGTTTATTCCCCTGCCTCACAACTGTTCCCTGGGCATCTGCAAGGCAATGAGATGTTCTGCCATGTTGAGGTGGAGGCTGGAGTTAAAAGGTTTCTTAGAGTGTGCATATGCGTAGGAGGAAGTCTTCAGCAGCATCATTATATGGGTTACCATCATTAACCTACTATTTTTTAGAGATTGGATGTGTAATTAGTGACAGATAATTATCACAAGTTCTTTTCCATCCACTTTACGTTTCTTTTCTTTCTCTTCTTTGCAAAAGCTGCTTTTTCAGAGAACAAGCAATTAGTATTATTTCAGCTTCAGGAATTCTACTTAACCTGGGAAGTAAAATATTATTTATTTGCTCTTTATTGACAGATCATGTGCCTGAAATAGTAAACTTTGATGGTGATTTAATAAGTCAGGCCTTAACCTAGAAGCATTGCACTGTGACCGCAAAAAGCTTTCCATATTTTAACATTTAGATCTATGATTGCTGCTTGCATGTTCTATTTATTTATGAAAAAGATTAATTTATTCATTTGTTCTTAGTATCCATTAGACAGAGATGATATCCTTCAAGCAGTGATGAATTGTCAACTAAGTAGGCCAAAGACTTTTCCTGAACAAGAAGTCTATTTTAGCAAATAGCATAGCCCACAAAGGAAGCTGGGAACGTCTGGAAGGTTGGCAACGTTTGAATGCCTTGTGTTTATGATATATGTGTATTAAACAGCTCAGATGGAAAAAGAAAAAAAATATCTGAAGTCTGCATTTCTGCACAATGCATTTAGGGTCTTTTACATTTCTGTACTTGATTATTCCTCAAAAGGATGCATTGGATACATTACCAAGTAAAGCAAGGGTTTCATTGAAACAATATAGTCGCACTGGAGCTACCTTTCCCGATATTTGGTGTTATAATTTTATAACTTCTGCTTTATTTTAGCTAAATGCACATTTAGTGTTTGAGGTCCTCAGCTACTGAGGTGCTAAGTTCCCACTGATTTCAATAGGAGTAGTTACACTGGGAATCACAATGCCTTGAGGAGCCTTTTGTGCCATAGCATAGGATTCATGTCCTCATATCAGTCACCAAAGAGCTGTGCACCTACCCTAGGGTAGTTGTCTCTTATAGGCAGTGGGCCCAGATCCTGTCTGTCTAAGGCAATTAAACATCTGTCTTAGCTAGATGGGTTGAATTGGGCTGTGGATGTTCTTGTCTCTCCCTCTTGACTACAGCAGGAACTAGAAAACCAGAACAGAATAATTTCATAGCAGGCTCTCTACTTGTAGGTAAGATGAATCCCACTCCTCGTGTGTAAGCCTTTTAGTCTTCTAGAAGCTTTTAGCTTAACTTACTAGGTAGCATCTACGAATGCTGTGAATGTGAAGAATCTGAGAGTCTTCCATGTACTAAGAGCAGTATTTGTGAAGCTGTATGATTACTTCAAGTCACCAAACGTAGGACTGTTTTGGGCCTACCATTCCTACTTTATGTCTGCCCAACATCTTTTGCTATCCTGATTCCTCCACAGGGACTTCCTGACCTGCTCTTCTATGGCCTCTTTCTGAATTGTCTCATCAGAGATACTTTTTCTGGGCCTCAACTGATTTTTTTCTCCAGATTCTTCTGATGCCAAACCAGTGGTGGTAAACATGGACCAGAGGCTGTGTTGTATAGTAAACTCTACAACACGAGAACCTGCCTACCACTATTTACTAGTTTACACTCCTTACTGCTAAGGCTGCCACAGTTTCATTAGGGGAACTGGCAAATGCATTTAATATATGAAAAGGCTACAGAAATCCCACAGAGTGCTGTGGGGAGATAAGTTGTTGTCGAACAAAGATTTGCAAACTGCTTATTTGTTTGCTGATAAGCAGAGTGTTGGCCAGCAGTGCATCCTGAAAAAATAGTTTTTGCTGTAGTAGCTGGAGTGGGCTAGAGGAAATGTGTTGTTGAGACTTAATGAGATGTGTGAGGACCTAGTAAATAATAAAGAGAAATATGGGGCAGTCACTGTGCTGATTAGCTTTGTGTAGATGTTGCAATGGATGATGGTGGGACAATGTTGGGGATGTGTGGCACTTGTACGTTGCAGAATCCACCTGTGAGATGAGGATGAGGGACTGAAACTATAGGAGTGAAGAACATTGGCAGTTGTATTCCTGATCACTGCCTTATTGTCATACATGTGTTATGGATTTGAATAAACAATTTTTGCTCATAACAATACCTTTTTGTTTTAACATATCGGCCCAAAGCAGAAAAATGGTACAGTTATGTAAGTAGGGATGCATGCCACTTAACTGATAGTCTGGACTGCTGGTATTTCCAAAAGGAAGAATGTCATATATTCTAATATGTTTGTTATTGAATTGTATGCTAGTTCTTCTGGTATCCTCGACAGCTTGTCAGAAATCAGTCTGGCTGCAGAAATACTGCAACAGGGAAGTGCTCTCAGTTTTAGAAAAGGAGGTTGATGGAAGTGTGTTAAACTGAGGAGGTCTGCAGCTGAGTTAGACTCTTATGTATTCAGTTCCTTTCTCTCTCTCTCTCTCTCTCTCTTTTTTTTTTTTTTCTGTAGCACATCAGGGTCCTAAAATACTCTATCCATTAATAAATTAGGTTTGAATTTTCAAGGTGATACTTAGATCTTGATTTGCAGAATAGCCATAGATGGGAAATGTTATTGCATCCCTATAGCTGCTTATATGTACTAATACAGATTATTTCTAGAACATTTTGTATCAGACAGGAAACTGTGTGATATACAAGTGCATGTAAAAAGCACAAAAATCACAGGCTATGAAGTGAGTCTGTATTTACTTACAGCTATTAAAATTCACTTGTAGGCATTGGAGGCAAATGTTGTAAATGAATCTCTTCATATCAATCACTTCAAAACTGTACATTTACAGCATCAAAAACATAACATTTAAAATAATATATTAGCTTGAGATTTTTCAAATTTGTTTTGACCTCCTTTTTCTTGCTACGTTTACTTGAAAACAGACATCCAAACAGCAGACATGACTTTGACAATTGTGGCATTAAACATTGAAACCATGAAAATATTTTGCAAGTTCTTGGAATTCTTAGGTTTTACAGTGAAGGCTAAATTTAAAGAAAGCAGTTCTCACCAGATCTTACAATAAAAGCATCCCTGCGTCTGTGTCTCGCACCAGCATGACATGACATGACATGACATTCTCCTGGGGGAATACGTCAGCTTGCAGAGACCTTCGCCCACATATAGGTCAGTTCTCTTTTGAACAGATGTGAGATAATTGCAAGAGGTGTGAGAGCCTACATAGCTGGGTCAGAGGGTGAATTCTGCCCTCATACCAATGCAAACTCTCACCCAGAGTAATATTTACATATGTGGGAAAACAGAATTTGACCTGGTTGTTTCACAGGTGAACAAAAGGGCTGGATTTGGCCTGGTGTCTTTACTCCTCAATTGTATAAGCCTAAATGAATATTAGCATAATTAAACTCACCACATATTGACAGATTGTGTTTCACACTGACTTCCATACTGTGGCAGGGCAAGGGAATTTGCTTCAGGTGTTATTGCCTTTTCCCAATGGCCTGAATAGATGGAAACGGGAGGGGGAGCTGTGGGAACAGGAAAAAGGAAGGGAATTATTACTTTGCTTTTAATAAAAGAGGAACAACTCCAATTTGTTTTAACCCTACTTGCTCTCATCTAAAAGATACTTTGCTTAACCTAACAGAATGGAGGCTAAGAAGGCATAGGATTGCAAAGTACAAATATGCTGGGCAGTGCATGCTGGAGAGGGAAGAGGAGTACTTAAGGTGAGAGACACTATTGCCACGTGAACAATTGTGTGCAAATAACAGACAGGAATAAACACAGGCGGGAAATCTGAAGGTTTCTAACTCATTAGAGTGACAAAGTTCTGCCTCCTAGTAGGAGGAAGTAAAATTTTAAGCACTGTTAAGACAGAAATTGGCAGGTTACTAGAAGATTTGGTGACTGAACTAGCAGGGAACTGGATTCAGAGCTCCAAAAACTTTCTTCTGTACTTCTGTGGGAAAAGTAAATCTAGTCTGGTGTTGTAGATAGTCCTCTGGGAGACCTCCAGTTTCTATAAGCAAGAGCAGGATCACAACAGGAACCTATAAATACCCCAAGGTATTAATGCAGTATTTATGGAAGGGTGACTTCTGCCTTAAACTTGTGTTCTGCATCTGGCAGAGGAGACGATGAAGACCTGTGCCTTGCACATGTGCTGTAATTGCTCTTTCTGCTGGTTTCTGGGAAAGGAAAAGAGCAGTGTTGCTGTGGCAAATGCTTGAAATAGCCTTGTTAGGTTGTCTGTCTGCAAAGGAGGAAGCATAACTGTGAATCCTCAGAGGAGTTAGGTCCTTCTTTCTGCCTTAGAGTTAGCTACCTAAGTGTGCTAGAAAAGCAGGGTCTAAGCACTTGCCCAAGTATCCTTAGCTGTTCCTACTGCACAGCTTTGATAGGTCCCTTGGGTTTTGCTTTGCATGTAATATGCCCATGTTTAAAGCTTTAACTGTGATTTTCAAAGGTCTCCATGGAAACAGCTTAAGCTACCTAAGCCATCACACCTATTGATGGCTGTGATCATCAACATCACCTATCATCCCCTGGAGAAGGGGAATTACTAGCCCCAGTGAGTGCTACCCAGAAGATGGATATAGAGGTGGATGTCAGTGTTGAATTCACTTCCACACTTCATCAGAGCAGCAACAAGCTGCAATGCTCCCAAGAAAATCTACTTCAGTCATGCAACAGATAGAAAAAAACCAAAACCAGTAATTTCCTACCTGGTGAGAGACAGAAAGAAAATATGAGGGGTTTTTTCAAAAATTACTAAGGTATTCATATCCTACAGTGCTAACAGTGATATTAAACCTTCCCCCCAATAGAATACATGGAAAGTGAGAGTGGTGTTCTTTAGATTCACTTAATAGTATGAGTAAGTAGATTTCAATAAATAGAACATATACTACAGACTTATGACTTGTTCTGGTTTTGTGAGATGCTTCTTTCCTTATGGTGCTTCATAACATCTTCAATCACAGTTATTTTGCTGCTATTAAGTGAACATTTTTCCTTTTCTTAACTGACCATATTTCTTATTAAGCAAATTTAGTCAAGGCTTTGGTGAAATTATATCGTAAGTGTATTAAGCAAAATAAAACTGCACATACCATTAAAATTACAGTTCTAATATTAAAAATAGTATAAAATACATTCAGTAATCAGTGTTGAAAACATTTTCTTTATGACATTAGAGTTGTTACAATGACAAGAAAATATTTTCATGTCAAACTGAAATTTCTTTGTTCTTTTTTGTTTAGACGTGTCTTACAATGTTATTATTGTGTATGGTAGTATTTTATTTTATACACTTTAAACAAAAACAGTGTACCTGTGAAAGATGGGATTGTACAGAATAGTAGTGCAATAGTGATTGAAAATGTTATTTCTACTGCCTCATGCAATGTGATCTGCTTTTATTTAATTCACATGACAGCTAAACCATTTCCTTCTACTAATAAAAACATTACAAAGTAATCTTATTCTAGTTGCACTATGTCATTTGTCAGTAACTGTGTGGCTTATTTAAGAGAGATTTTCAGTTAAAAAACCCTGCCATCACTAATAAATGGGGTCATTTTAATCATTATTTGTGGGTGAAATGAATAATCTTAATGCTTAAATAGGAGCTGTAAAGTAGCTGCACAGTTAACCTGCGCTTTATCTAAATTAGAGCCAAAATGAGTAATAACTGAAAACCAAACCAAAACCTACCTCTGCCACATTCTGAACTAAGGCTGTAAGTCTACATTATTAAATTGACAAGGGGAATCACAACTAGCTACCTCTTTCACACAGGCTCAAACCTGTCTGTTCTTCAGTGATCAGTGATTATGTTGACAAAGCCAAATGCTTGCTGTCCTACCCTTGTCTACCTTGTCCTAGACAGTGATTGAATCCCAGAGCATGAAAGGCTACATAAAACCTGCACACACGTGGGGTGGGTAAGTGAGATGGAAGGCATAGGTTCATGTGTAATGCTTTCTCAGCAGTGGGAATCCACGTGCAGGCTTCAGGCTGAAGACATGCTCATAATTAAGTTTGTTGTGACTTTTCTAGGCTCTACTCCCAGTTAATGGTGCCAGTGTACCCTGATGACTGAGTCTGGCAATGGTGTTAATGGGACAAAGTACAGCTTTTCTGAACTGTTTGAGTAACAGACACAAACCCTTGCATGACTATACCTGTAGTAATAACTGTTCAGCCTCTGTGCACTGTTTAGGTAGTTTTCATACAGTACAATTGTCTTAAGAAAAGGATTTTTTTATGTTTTTCATTTTAATTCATAGGACAGAAGCAGTGGCAGGTTTGCCAGATAACAGGGCTTCTCTGGGTGTGGGAAGTTTATGAAAGGGCTGGAACCTGCCTTCTCTCTGAGCTGAGTGGGATACTTAATGTTACTAAAACTGGGGTGCGGAGGGAGAGAGTGAGGTGGCTACCTGACGGCAACTGCACCAGCTCTGCGAGAGGCTGGAGGATGCTGCTGGAAAAGCCCTTGTGCTATTATTACACGTTTGTAGAGTTTAAACAGAAACTCCTACAATACACTTGTGAATGTTTCCTTTTCATGAAAATGAAGTATTTGGGATTTATGCAGGATAGGTGTTGAGAGGTGGATCATGCTGTTGTTTAAACATCTTAATCTAATGATGAAGGGATTCTGTTAGAACAAAACCACTAAGTATTAGATGCTGAACTACTAAGATGCTAACTGCTATTTCTAAGGAGAAATATAAATATCTAAATCAGAAATAACTAAAAAAATTTCTCCCAGAAAAGTGGAAATTTTTCCTGGAATAAAGAACTGTCAGCAACTTTTGTTACAGCCCATTTTGCTAATTTAATGCCTAGGCATTATGAATTTATTTTGATTTGGGCCATACTTAATCCTAAAGCGAGGCTCTGGCTATGAGAGGTAATTGGACAATGAAGTCAGAGAACTTGTATTTATTATAATTTTTAAATTAGCAATGACAGGACCCATCTCTAGTAGACCATCTGAGGATGAGATGAAACCCTTGTGCAGAAAAAAGGTATAATGAAAGTCTTCAAAAGTGTTCAATGTCTGATTTTAGAATTACATTAGAAAATGCCTACTTGTAAAAGTACCAGCATTATTCCTTGATACCGAATTCCCTGATAATGAATTGGATTCCACGGAAGTGATTTCTGACTGCAATTCATTAAGAATTCTTTATGAAGTTTCTTATCACATGATTTTCCTTGTGACCAAAGGTTCCATGAGATAAACTTATAAATGAGCCCAACCAGCAAGAGTAAAAGATTGCTTGAGACTCTAATAGGCCACAAATTGGATTGCTGAACAACCTTCTAATCTCTGTTGTCTCTGTTCTTCTTTCTCTATAACTAAGGCTAAGGAAAAAAAAGCTATGAGCTGCTGTCAGTTGTAATTATGCCCAACTCAGATAAAATGTCCTGACCTGTGAGAGGTAGGTCAAATGTCAGAGAAGGCTTATGGGAAACAGTAGAAGGTTGAAGGCTTCTAAATAAGCTTTGCAAGTATTTACCTCTTTTGTAGAAAATAGCTGTGAATTTCTAAACCAGAAAAATTATTGAAAATGTCAAAGCATGTCTACAGTGTCCCTGTTCTCTACTAATCCCTTGTCAGGCATATTGATGAGTTAAGTGGCTTAATAATTATTTCGCCATCAGAGATGACACATATTGATGCCTCTTCAACAGACAGCTTTTTTATATTTTATGTCTGGATTAGACCAGTTTAAGTCATGATGTCGTTGTCTGTGTATATACATTCATGATAAAACTTGAACCAACATGTTTTAATTTGACGGAATTTGCTAATCCATTTAGTTCTACTCAGTCATCCATTGTACAGGCAACAAATTAGTAGAACCCTGAAGTTTACAAGAAAATTAATATCAATTTACAATACAAAAATTTAGTACTTCTCAGAACTACATTGATGCTATGTTTATAGATAGTGATGGTAGTTATAATACTCTGTAACATTTTTTGTTAGCTGGAGGAGTGACTTGAACTAGACACTGACTCATGAAAGGAGATGGTCAGCCAAAATGGTGACTACCAAGTGAGAAACCATCAAACTCTCAATTTTGTGAATACAGACTGAAATTTTTTGTTCAAGCTGAAGTAGACACTTTCATGTATGATACCACCACTTTTTCACTATAAAACCCCTGCATTTGGTAAGTAAATACAGATGAAACAGTGTGCCTAGCTTGAAATGAAGCAGGTTAAATGTGGAGAATAGGGAGCATGGTCTGCACTTGCAAATGCTCCAGACTGAAGTAATTTTCTTTTATGTATTGGTAAACAGGATGCAAAGTCAGGGGTATGTGTCAAGGAGTGACAACCAGGATATTCAGTCCAATTTGTAGCACCCTGTAACTTGTACATTAATATTATTACTGTGCTTATTCATAAAGCATTAAATGTATATTGAATGGCTTTGCAGGCAAATAGATTGCTGGCTTGCAAGCACAGAAGAATCTTGTTGATTTAGAGGATGAATTACTACTCTCCCAGTTCTTATACCTCTTCTGTAACCAACACAAAATATCCTTTCCTTGGGCATGCTAATGGAGAGGACACCTTGGCTAAATCCCCCTACCCTTTCTTGACTCCTCACTCTTCTGTACCGAGAGATTGCACTTATGGTGTGTTTCCAGTTTGAAAGAAGTGGCCATTATTTCCAACCTTGAATCATTAAAGGATGTTGGGTTGTTACTTGATCAATTTACATTAGTCTGATTCCACTGAAGTTTTCAAAGCAAAATATATGATATTTTGAGGTCCTGAGGAGAACAGAATATATATTGTAAATAAACAATTATCTGTTGAATATTTTGTCCAGAATATTAAAATATATACCGGTTATCTGTTGAGTCATACTAAGCTTGTTTGAATTGTTGCTTCTGAAAATACGTTTTAAGTGACCTTGCTGTTCTTCTTATAACACATAATAAATGGAATCACTTCTATTCTTTTAAAAAAGCACGTTAAAAAAAAATCTTCAATTTTATGTGAACATAATCTGTATAGGCATTAATTTATGTAAATGGTAATACTTCCTACAGTATTTTCCCCCTAGCTCTAACCAGCCTAGACACCTTTGTGTCAGGTACTTCTCCATTATTATTTCTTCATTGGCCTTTCTTTATTGGCCTTCCTTATCTTTAATGTTATAAGTGATATGTTTTAGATTAAAGCACCATATTAATGCTTAAAATGCAAAAGTCAAGTTGATGTAGAAATATTGTAAACATTTTTTATTTTCTGTAAAGATGTTCTTTGGAGCCACATAATTTGTGTGGCATGGTTAGATGTCTGTTCAGAAGAGAAAAATTTGATAATGACTTTCAGTAGAGTTAGAGGGCTTGTTGTATTGCAATTTTGCTTTATTTCTAGGATTATTCCAATTTTAAGGGATGAACAGGTGAGCTCTGGCTTCATCTCTGTATTTTCTGATCTGAGAAGTTTCTGTAAGGGCTGTTGGTCAGGTCAGTGGGACAGCTCTCCCAAGTGAGATAACAGGATTTGAACAATGCTGTCTGTACAAAACCCTAGAGCTTCAATATAGAAATACTGTTTTGGTAGCTGTCTATCCTTTAATGGCCTTGAATATTAACATTACCCCTAATGGTGCTTGCTTCTCTTGTTTGCTGAGAAGTTCATTCCAATATTTTCTTGCTATAGCTATTCCAGTCACAGAAAGAAGCTTGTCATCGATAAACAGAAGCTTTCATTTTAGACATCAGTCCTTTTTTCCAGAAACATGCAGATTTTCAGCCTTCTACTACTAGTGCTGATAATCCTTTTTTTCTTCAATAGATGGTAGAAATAGATTGAAGTCACTTCACCAGACCTTGACACACCATAAAAATAGTAGGCAGATAATACCGTATATCACAAGAAAGTTTAATGGTTGATGCCTTTTTAGACATTCTCTAAGTACTACATGGGCAGCAAGAAGGGCAGGGTCTATCTCCTGCTGCTGTGTGGAGTCCGTAATACTCTAATCTTTCTCTTGATCAAAACACCTGTGAACAAACTACGACTACCTATGAGAAATAACTTATTTAATAGGAGATGGCTTGCCATATTTAAGTGGATAATAGATAATGTAATTTTTGCATACTGTCAACTGACACACATTTATGCAGGAGTTACAAACTACAATCTGATAAAATAAACTGCTGACCTTGGATGCTTTTCAGTTCTCCAAATTGGACACTAGAAGGTGGGGAAGGAAATTTGTACAGTTTTAAAACTGTTGCTCTTGATATATAAGGAAAAGAAAGACACTTGGATAACTGAAATTTGATGACAAAAATTGTGGATCTCTAATACAGAGCTGAAATTTGTTATTTTCTTTGCTTAGCACACAGGAGACAGAGTGTAAGAAACTGTAGTATTCTGGTATGTCTTCTGCATCTGCACCACCAGTTAAGTGGTTTGCTCTGAATATCTGTATGGTATTGATTTCAAATAATCATATGAAAGTGTTTAATTACTGGTTTGCATGTGCCCTTATTATTAGAGATATGGTGTGACTCAGTAAGTGTAATGTCTCCTTGAAACAGTCTGTACAGACTTAATCTCTTCTACCACTTTTATCCTTACCTCAACGCTTGTTTTTCCTGCTAAAAAAGATAATTTGTATGTCCTTGAAATTAAAGTTTAGTGGTATAAAAAGAAACACAACTACTTCATCATTATGTTAATTATGATATAGTAAAATAATGTCAACAAAATCCATTCACAAGAAAAAAATAAATGAAGTGCTATTTTTAATAGATATATTGCAGAGATTGTGAAACATTTAAATGATCAGTGTAACAACTTTTGTTTATGTAGCATAAATATTGACTTCTGAAATACAGTTTCTGCTGGGTTGAATCCAAAACTACTAAAATTAGAGAAGCTTGAGATTAAAGTTTTATAGTAGAAACATTTTCTAGCTGAAATATATTGTAATAAGGAAGAGAAACTAAAAGCTTTGGCCAGGCTTTGAAATGTCAAGTAATCTTAGTGAGACATAGAAGCATGGCTTTTTACTAGTGTCAGTTATTGTTGTTTTCACTATTTTTTTATCTTTTTATCAAATGTTTTATCAAATAGAACACTCAAATGTCTTTTCAGAGAGGGGAAAAAAACAACCAACCAAAAACAAACCCCCAAAGATGTTGCAGAATGTTTAGAGGTTGAAATATCTACAGTGGATTTTAGGAGCTATTTAACAAAAAAAATCTTCCAAGTATTATTTCCTTGTAATTTGTGAAGTCACTTTTAGTCTTGATTACTGTACTTGATTATTTCTGATCTGTCATTGTTCTTGGTAATAAGTAAAAATTCTAATGACCTGAAAGCTCTCCATATACACAACAGGAACCTGTTATTGATACGTAATGGCTTTCATCTACTACTGAATTAGGCCCCAGGTCTTTTTGCAGCAGTTTAACTTTTCTTGTTTTAGCTAATCAATAACACCCTTTCTGAATTAAAAGAAATATTCCAAACTATAAATGGAAAAAAGATAATATAATGTAAATATTTACAATATATATCTAAAATACTATGTAATAAATAGGTACAACAAATAATACATGATTTTGCAAAAACTACTCCATCTGATCATGTGACCAATTTAAAAAAGAATCAGTGTAAATTCTCTGTGTGGTTATGAGAATTTGACAGAATCAAATATATATTAGGAAGGAGAAAGATATGTAATGTCATTGCCCAGTTAGTCAGTGATAACATTCTGTTTCCATCTAAGTTCTTAAAGACCCATGACAAGCTGATGATGTAACTGTAACATCAAATTTAAAAAAAAAAATTGTATAGTGAGACTTTATTCAAACCAATATATCAAAAATTGGTTCTCACTTTTTAAGAAGGGCTTACTGCTAGGGTGTTCCTGTGATTACAGTTCTTGTTCCACACCTGCTGCTTTTCTCCATCCTATTCTCCCTCTGCATGTTAAAAATCTACCACAAGTGTGCAAATTGAGTAGCACCTTCCCTGGTGACTATCTGTTGGCTATTAGAATGGTTAGAGATGGACTGCCCAGAGAATATAGTCATAGCTGGCACCAGCAAGGGTGCACTCTGTGCCGTGCTAGCGCAGAGCACGTGTTCTTGCCAACCACATGATGGCTAAGCTTAGTAAAAGAACAGAGGAGGCCAAAAAAACCCCAAGCCCACACCTCCCCCCTCCAAGAAACCAGAAGAAAATTGGGCTGATCGGTTCCCACCCACCCTTCAAAATGCAACCCAGAGCCATTTCGTACTTTGTTCACAGGGTCATTACTGGTATGACAATATCATCTCTTTGTTTTTAGAATCTGTCATCCCCTGGCTGAAGGGCTTGACTCCAAGCGTGAGTGCTGATAAGGACGTGGAAGCTGCTGGGAAACTCCATGCAGAATGAAGGGATCTGTTTTAAGCTTGAAGCAGCTGCATAGTCTCACTTACACCTGCCTGAAAAGGGGGGATTTGGTGAGGCACCTCACCCCAAAAGGCTTCCTTACTCTCATCTTTTCATGTAGGTTGACAATTCTGATGAAAGATGCAAGTTGTCATGTACTCCGTACCAAAAACTAAGCAAAGGACGGCCTGACCTTTCTTTAGTATACAGAAGGAGGTATTTAAATGGAAAGAAATAGTACTTCTAAATGAAAAAAAGCAACAAAACCCCCAAAACAATCCTGCCCAATTTTTCTGTCTCATTTCCTGGCCACCTTTGATTTATTTTTCTGTCATTAAGAAAAAAAACAAATTAGAATGGTGATGAGAACCATAGGTGACATTATTGAATGTTTTCTGCATTGTAGTGGGGTGTAGTTCTGATTCTTATACTTAAGATTGTCTTTCTGGATTGCATAAAGATACCCTTATTTTACATCCTTGTGTTTTTAAACTTTCAGTTTAGATTTTCTGTTTGGTTTCATCCAGAAAGATGAAATCAAAGGAGGGGGCAGGGAGGGAGTTTTCCTTTGCAGGCTTTAAGAAATATTATGAAAATGTCTTTAATGAGTGGATTTTTTTTCCAAACTTGTATATTTTAGTAGCTTTAATACTAAAATAGCTGATGGTTGTAAGTTAACATTTGAATGGGAAAAAGTCCACAGCATGATACGCTTTTGTGTTCTCCCACTGAGGTTTATTTGATTTGACATATGCATATATGTAACTCACAAATTATACAGCACGCTTTGTATTCATTTGATTACTATACTGTGTAATTTTTGTGTTTTAATTAAATCAGCTGCATGCTCAATTCCTTAGTCTCCTGAATTATTCTAGTATGGCACAAAGCAATTAAAACGTCTACATATTTATTTCAAGGAAATGCAAAGAAGAGTGAAGGGATCTTCTCCAATTGGTAATATTCTTTTACAGAGGCAGGCAATTCTTAGAGGACCAGGAGCCAGGAACTCCCTGTTTTTTGCATACCTTAGTATTTCTTTATATTTTAAAATCTTAGTAAATAAAACTTCATAGCTTGAACCTCAAAATGAAGATAAAACATATCCATTACAACAAGACAAGCAGACTACCATTTTTCAGAGTGAGAGAGACTAATTCTTCTGGGTTTCATGGAACTTTTATGGTTAATTATGTTAATTAAGGTAGTGACTAGAAATTCCTGAGAACAGGACCCTCCTATATTATTCTGTGCAAGCACAGAGTGCACAGTGGGGCTTACAAATAGACAGGACAGACATTAAGTGAAAGAAATTGTTAGAAATCACCTGCAGGACTGACCATTCTGAGAGAAGTAAATATTATGGCCATTTTGTTTTTTTATAATTAATTTGGGAATACTTTTTTTTTTCCCCTTTTTTTTCCCTTTGTACACTATAGGTTAAAATGGTGGCACAAAGTCTGGGGCATGCTATTCTATAAAAATCTAGGTTAAGGTATCCAAATGAAGAATATATGATAACAACGTTTTGCTGCTTTTTACCCAATACTGTCAACTAAAACAGAGATTACCTTCTCTGATTAACTGATACAGATTTTAAACCTATACTTTCCCAGTACCAGCAGGACTCGGAAAATACTTTTCAGCAGGCTATTTGTTTGTAAGAAGTTCAGGCTGAGATTGATTGAAACTGTAATTTCAGGTCAAATTTAGTATATAGTACATTTTAGTCTTCCTGAAATGAAACACATATATATCTCCACATATTTTGGAAAGATGCTTAAGGAAAGGCTGATGTTTTTTAGAACATGAAGGAGATAATCCTTCCATGGTTTTTTTGGCCCCAAAAGCCCAATAGGTAGAATGTTTAGTTAGAGTGGCTAGAGTTTGGATTGAAATCCTTTTGAAAGAGCTTTTCCAACCCTAAGTGATGAGAGTGCATTTAAGTCTTAGTGTATTTCAGTCTGTCCTATTGAAGCTCTTTCACTTTCTATAGAGAACTTGAAATAATAGTAGGATTAAGAACCAAATTCTAAATTTCTCTTTTGATTGCCCTTAACCTCCAACCTCTAGGGTCATGCCCAGGCACTTGTTCAGTGAATAAAGTTAGTTGTGCAGAGTTCTATTTCATGCACAGTTGTACTCTCAAGTGGATCCTGGGAAAAACAGAGCAAGTGGTCAAGTGAATGAAAGCTCTATTATAAAGCCTCAAGAAAGTACAAATAAGACTGTTAGTTAACCCCAGTCCTCGCTTCTAGTATCTTTTGCAGTACTTCAGTCTGCAACCTTAATGAAGTTCTTCTAATTCATGTATTTTGGTGTAATTAATACGTAAATCCTTGCTTTTATTGGATACAATTCCTGTCTTGGTTCAGATAAAAGTTTGGGGCATGTTAAGACTGTGTTACATATACACCCATGTTGCTTTAGTATTAAAAAATATGAGGCTAATGAAAAAAATTCTGCACATATTTTTTTCTGGGCTTCACTTGTCTTTGTGTTTTTGCTTAAAGCCTGTCGTTCCCAAATCCCCCTTACAGCCAGTGTTACTTTCGTCATTCTTGCATCTGGATGCAACAATTAACTGTTCTTGCAAATTTCCAGAGGAAATTAAAACTAGAAAAAATGTGGAAGATCAACCAGAGTTAATATGGTCTGTGCAGCCTGAGAAAGAGAATAAGAATGGGAATAACACAGGTCGTAATTGGCATACAAGTCTGTTCCTTTCATAAAGGTCCATTGGATAGGTCCTGCCCCCTCCTTCATCTTGGACTAACGATCGGCAACGTGAGGTTTCTACACTGTGTAAGCAATTTAATCTGACCTCCGCTTTGCTGAACAAAACTGCCAAACACTGAGTTTTCCAGGTATTTTGATTGGTATTGGAAAGGAGAGAGACAGGGAGGACATTAAAAGCAAGGAAAGGGAAGAGAAGCACAGGAGAGGGAGAAGAGTATTGATTGGCCAACCTTTTTACTTAGTACAGATGCAAAAGGTGTTGATAAAACGGATTTTATTCTGATACACATTCCTGCAGGCAGGGTGATGATATGTACTCACAGAAACACTTTTCCATTGGCATAATAGTATCTCTCTGATGGGAAGCAGAGGAGGAACAGCAGAGGAGAGAGCAAGCAGACAACAGTCCACTAAAGAGGGGGAAGTAATGGAATGAGGAAAAGGAGAATGAAAGGAAAATAAGTGTGACAACAGTTTGTAAGAGCTGGGAAGCTCTGTTCTGTGTTTTGCCATCAAAAACTTGGGAGTGTGGATTACAGTAGAAAGGAAGGGGACGTGACTGAGAAATAAAGTCGGCAAGGAACAGTGAAGCTTTACACTCTTGTACTGCACACACGGCCAGCTGAATTACCTGCAAGCGATGTATCTGGGTTTCAGATGAGTTGTGCCCTGGCTGCAGAAACTCCACAGCCACTATCAGTACACTGCAGTGGTGGTTTGGCAACACTTAAGCCCAGGTACGGTGCCATGCAAACACAGTTTTCACTTTCAGGACCTGAGCTGGCTCTGTGCAGAGCCACTGGGGACCTGCAAAGTGTTCCCCGGTGGTCCCGGGTTTGAAAGGTCTCTTAGCTGGTGTGCAGTGGTAAGCACAAATAGCTTTGTGCCTTGGTTAGCTTCACTGGATAATCTGAATATGAAATTCCTTTTAGAGCTTATCTATATATTAAAATACAGTGGCTTGGCTAAAATATAGGCTGTCTGGTCTACCACAGGGCCTTACTTCAGCCAATACACGCAGAAAGATCTCACTTTCTTTACTGGCAGTTACTATCACAAAGTGAATTACTGAAAGAGAACCGGTCATACAGCATCTTTCTGTCTAGAATCCAGTGTCCAGGGAAAAATAATAAAAGTAAATAGAATCTGCACAATCTAGAATGTGAAGAAAAAAAGAACAGACTATAGTACTGGTTTGTAAGAGCCTGATACCTCATAAAAGTAAATTCAGTTAATAAGAGAGTTCTCATTAGGGCCTGAGATCCAGATTCAAGATCTCAAGCTTGAACTACCTATGCATCCTGCTGAATCTGAATTAGAAACCCAGCTGTTCTTTCTGTTGTGGCATTAAGGCAGAAATCTCTGTATGGTCATGTGTATTGTTCAGAAAATTTGCTCTGGGAAAGAGAGATTTTCTGAAATAAAAGAACTTAGAATAACTTTGGCTATTATTATAGCCTTAAGAGTTTGGGATTTTTTTTGCTAAAACTTGTCCAATTAGTTTGTGTTCTAATTTAGACACAGACATTTCAATGGAAATCTTAGGATGCCAGAGACAGTACTTTTTGTGTAGATTATGAATCCTACTGAATGTTTCAGTTACTACCTTAATAATTCCAATACCAATCCAGTGGTTATAAAATAGAAGGATTTACAGTACAGTAGGTCCAAGTATGCAGGCTTTATAATTGTTCATAGTCATATATGATTGAAGATACTTGTCTGTGTACTGTTCCCTGCTGTAAGGCTGAACATTCCTCATGTATTGGAGGTTATAGCTAGTAATGGCCTAATATCACAGGCCATTTCAGTTGTTATGGGCAAATGTTTTGGGTTTGAGTGTTTTTTTCCTGGTAGATCACTTCTGAAATGGTGGTTAGCACTCGGTGCTCACAGGGAGGCAATGTTACTAAAAATTTCAAGGAAGCCAGTTACTTTGGCTTAGAAGTTTTTTGTATCATGTTTACTTTTGTTCAACTGTTACTAGCAGCCTTTGTTCATAACTATTGTCCTGGTATAAATCATGGGTCATAATAATAAAGTAAGGTGACAGAGATCATGTGATCTGGGCAAAGATTCATAATAAACTGATGCCGTATTATATTTTTAATGTTTGATACTTTTTACTTACCAATGTGCCTGCAGTTTATATGTGTTTGAGAGCTTCACACACTCTTTTCAAATTTTACTTCCAGGGTCACTTTCCAACATTTCAAACAGGCAGTCTTTATCAAACAACCTGCTGCAAAAATCTGTTTTCATTACTTATTCCTTACCACTTTCTCTTAAAGGTATTTAAAAGACATGTAGATGTAGTGCTTAGGGACCTGGTTTAGTGGTGGACTTGGCAGTGCTAGATTAACTATTGGACTTGATGATCATAAAGGTCTTTTCCAACCTAAATGATACTATGATCCTATGATTTTCTAATAAAGAATTAGCTAAATATGTCAGTCTCTGCTATTTACTTTGACAAATACCTGAAGGCATGAGTTTAAACCTGTCTTTGAGTTTGTTTTCAGTGATAAACTACTCTTCAGAACAAAACCCTGGCTATTAGATTCTCTTAATTTCTTTGAAGCTATAATGCATGTAAGCAGACATAGGTGAATTTTCTTGCTATAGAGTTCTTCATCTATTTGTAGAAACAGACCAAAATCCCGATAACAAATCTCTCTGGATTGTAGAGCTTTCCCTTGAAATTTCATTTAATAACTATTTCAATATGATTGATTTGCATTTGAAAGGCTTGGTATTAGTGAATCTCAAGACGTTATGGTACTGTGAGGTTTTACAAATGACAAATATTAGTTGTAATTTGGTTTTTTATGTCTTCTTTTTGAGGATGGCAATAGGGATGCTTGTACCTTTATGACCTTCCTGGTCTCTGATTATATCCTTTTGATTATCTGTTTTTGTTCTTATCGAAGTTTAGAAATGTTGGGTTCTTTTCCTTTCATAAGCTTGTCTTCCTTTGAATACTGTTTATTTATATTCCAGATTTGAATACTGACACCTATTTTTCCTATTTCTAGGAGACTAAGAAGCAGTGTGTAATGATTAAGGAGCATTATAAACTCATTTTATTTTATTTTATTTTATTTTTAAAAGACGGAAACTAAAGCTCTTGGAGAAAAGAGATTTGTCAAACAACAGTATGCATGGATGTCTGTCTTACCTGATGCCTTATCATATTGTCATGGGAAAACTGGCAAATCCAAGGTTTTTAAGCAGCTCCATATGAGTCCTGCATCTTTCTGAGACTATAATGAGGGGTGGAAAAAAAGAACCTGAGGTTACTAGACTGTTTCGACTTTTTGGGCCCTTTTTCTTAGAACCAGTATTTTTGGTAGACAGCAGCCAAGGCTGAAGTCTCTAAATGAATGTACGTAGCATCATTCCCAAAACTTTCAGCAAGCAGAAATTGCTATATTGTCCTTTTAGTGAAAATGTTTTTTCTTATTTTACCAATAGCTCCATACAAAATCAGTCTTTGGCATTTATATTGTAAAAGCTCAATGGTCTACCTCAAAAGCAAAACTCTCCTGTGCATCATCTCAATTTTTGTCACAGCATTTGAATACAAGTCATGGCTTCTCAGCCTGTTTTTCTATGGAAACAAGGCTCAAGCAATCCAGCTGCTCAGCTGTACTATTCTATTTCAGTCCTTCTTAGTAAATTTAGAACTACTTTACTCAGACCTGGCAAGGAGACGATCATTAAGATTCTGAATGTTTTATGAAAATAGGCAGCACAGTAAAGAGGCAAGTCTTTCCTGGGCTACGGGAAAAATGGATTCATGTGTTATTAGCAAGAGTCCTCATTACTGTCCCAGCTATGAGTGGGGCTTTCACATTCTTAAATTTAAAAGTCAGTTAATCACAACAAAATAGTCCACCAGAAACCAGGGTTCACTAGTTTCTGGTGTCCACAGAATAATCTACTCATTTTTGTGGATAATAGTGCACCAGAATGCTGGCCCAGGCCTCCGAATACGCATGTAATATGGGTGCAAATACTCACAAACCTAGCAAAAATAGATATTTGTGTATGTTCAAAGAAAAAATTCAATCTTTAGGAAAAGCTAGAGTGAAGGACTTTGACAATGCCCTGCTGCACTGCAGCCTTCCAAGATCACTTAGACACTGCAGCCTTCCTTCTAAGATCTTATGAATAAGGAGTGCATTTTCATCCGACCTTAAGCAGAAGGACTGTTTGTCTGTGAGTATGTGCATCAAAGAGTACAATGGGCTCACACCTGTTTGTAGCCTTTAAGTATTATTAGATCACATTGACTGTGGTCATAATAACAACAGACACAGATTAGCTCAAGACATCAACAGCATCCAGCTTCTGCTGGGCATTAACTTAATCACTGAGGAAACAAATGTGTAGCATCCTGAGTGCAAAAGGAGGAATGGCTTTCCTAAAAAGTCATGTACAACTTTAGGATTTCATCCAGCTAATAGTTTCCAGGTAGCGCAGAATGGCTATAAATTGCCTGAAAGTAGCAATGTCTTTTTCACTTAGTTTGAATTTGGGGTCTCTTCGATTTAAATTGTCCTTACAATGAGATGATATGCTCTAATATACATGTAATTACTTTGAATAGAATATCATATCTTCTAGGCTTTCTACTTTGAAAAGAATAGAAATCTTGACTTTATAGTAGAACAATAGCATTCTTAATGCTGTTAATAGTTTCTTGATAATACTAATTATATCCAATCACAGATTACTCTTAATTACTTTTTTAATAACATGCAAAATAATCTATTCTAACAGACACTTTATTAATATATTTTCTAAATGTGTGGATAACTAACTATAACATACATTTACTGAATATACTGTTACATGCATGCTTCATTTCACTTGTCAGTTGACCTCAATAGAACAACCTGCAATAGTGACCAAATTCTTTGCAGAATCATGATCTAGTTCATTCATTAATTATAACAGCAGATACTTTATTTATAATAATTGAAGACAAAAATACTGATTACTTTTTTAATTACTATGGAATAAGGGCTATCATGTTTTTAAAAGACATTTATTCTCAAGTAGTGGTTTATTGTTAAGGTAATCTCCTGTATTCCAGTTTTTTGATTTATCAAATCATGCTTTATTGCCAGCAAGACTAGAAGTTAAACAGATATTACTGCCTCATGAGATTTCTGCTGCCTTCTAGTCAATAGCCTATTTAAAAGATTGCAAAAACAGTCTTTAATTACCTTTTCTCTGTATTTTTGTTTTTGGTAAAGGCAAACCCCGAAGACAGGGTAGTTACTGAAAATTGAAAGCAAACACCAGAGAACTGGCATTTCTTGAAGCACAGAATGTTCAGTGAAAATGGAAGAGAAGTTTCAAGGCTATTTTCTTGTCATTTGGGCCATTTTATTTTTTTGTTGGTTTGGAAATTTGTCGTGAAAAGTACCAGTACCTTGGCATCTGCTAGTTCTACAGCTGTTCCTAGCTTTAGTTTTTCTCTTTCACAGGAGAGGTATCATGCTGAATGCTGTCAAGATGTTCCAGATAATACCTGCCAAGGGGCAGATGCAGCTATGGAGGTCATACAGAACCTCCTGCAAGATTCCGCACTGCATTATTGTCTTTTGCCACATTTTGGGAAAAACAGCTAAGTTAACAAGTTGGAAATCTGGTTAGAAAGAAAAGATTCCCAGCAGTTTTTTCAAAGAACCACTTCCTCATGGTAAGTAAGCTCAGTGCCTTTACAGTAGTCTAGAAATCCTGAGGCAAAGGATTTGTTTTTGGTTTTGTGGGTTTTTTTGTTGTTTTTTTTTTGTTGTTTAAAGGCTAAGTTTGGAAACTCTGAGAACTAAAACTCCATCATTCAGATGTTTGTTTTGGGTACTATAGGTTTTGGTTGCTGATTTGTACAGAGTAGGTTAGATGTTTTATCAAGACTGTACTATCCCGATAACTTCTGAAAACCAGCAGTATCTTTACAGTTATATATGTACTCAGAACCATGTTGGGAAGTATCAGGTCTCTTTACATTTTTTTTTAAATTCAGATACTTAAATAATTTTGATCTTTCTACTTCCATAAGGTAAAGCAAGATGGCTGCCATATGAAGTATGAATCACACCTAAGAGGATTTTATTATACATAATTAGACCTATGGCTTTGTCCACTTGAAGTCATTAGTAATATCTTCTTAACATAGGGGAACCCAGTTTAATCAAAGGCAATGCATGAAGCGTAGTTGCATTGACTAACATTCACTGGCTTACCTTTAAGCAATATGAACTATTATTTGGGATCAAAATCTTTGGCAGAATCAGCACTGATTACAGAGCAGAATGACTCCAATGCAGAAACACTGTTTGGCTCTCTTTGCAGGGGTAAACTTGTTTCCTCAACATAGGAACTATAAGAAAATACGAGTTAGTAGTTACTTGGGCAATTCAAGTCTGGGCTCCCCAGTGATGTAAGCATCATCGGCATGAAGTTTTATTCTTCACACATGCACAACTGCTGGATGATTTTTCAAATAATGAAATAATAATTGCTTTGAGATGCTCTCTGATCGTCTCTTTCATGAAGTCTTGTAAATAATCACATTTTTTTTAAGAAAAGTTCAAATGACTTTTTAAAACATGATGCCAAAACCAAAGCTTGCTTTTAGAGATAATCTCCGGTGGAATGACTTTCAGCTGAATAATGCTTTGTCTTTTTATTGACAGGTCTTAGCTTCTTTATGTCTTTCTGTTTGCTCACATCAACCTTGTTATTTTTTACTTTGCAAGAAAGCAAACAGCCTACAAATCTTTTCTGCAGACAAGTCAATACATTTTTATACTTTCTGGTGTTTTATTTTCAGGGAAGTTCACATGGAGAGGTTGGGCATGAAGCCAGATGTCCTGGAGGTAATTCCTAGAGCTGCAGCAAGCTGTGCACTTACAACTGCTTTGAACAAATACTTCCAAATGGCAAGCTCACTGATACTTGTCTGTTGAGCTGGGTTCAGGAGAGAGATGGCTCATGATCTGTTGTTACCCTGTGTCATTGCTTTGTGCTCTGATCCAAGAATGGAAGAAAGTATGAGGAAGGTGAGTGTTGGGGAAGATACAGGTATTTTGAAAGTCTGAGTGTAGATGACATTTAACAGGGAAGAGCAGTTTAAGTGATACAGTGATAAGCTGTAATGCAAATTTGAAAAAGGCAACAGTGATTCATTTTCAATATCTAAATAATTTAACTTCCTCTTTCAAAAAATTCTGTATCAGTATGCATTATCTTAGAATCCTGCTACACTGGTGAGGTGAACAAAGGCCTAATTCTGAAAAAATCTTATGCATAAATCTCTTCTGCCATATCATGGAAGGAGCCAGAGATTTCAGCCAGTTGGAGGAAGTCTGGAAACAGTCAAAGTAGGAATTGCTATGCTAGAAGGACTAGAAATAAAATTGCCCCCAGATTTGGGCTATCTGTTCTAAGTCATCTTCTACATCCAGAGCTCTCCACAAAGCCATCCTCATAAGGGTACTAGTTTTCCTCTTGCAACGTGACCTGATAGAAAAATGGCATTGGGAACATTCCACCACCAGCCACATACAGACAGTGGGCTGTTGCAAGAATTTTCTAGTCTTCATGCTTTCATGGATGATTAGAGCTCGATCATATCTCTTTAGCTTGCTTGTGAAAATGTCATGAGATGAGGTGTCAGAAACTCCACAAAAATCAAGATATGTCACAACCACTCCTTTCCCCTTATTCACCAACCAAGCCACACCATCAAAGAAAAACTATGGTCTGTTCATAATAGTTGACTATTTTTATTAATTATGTTAGTTCCCAGATGTTTGCAAACTGGTTTGATTTAGAACTTTTTAAGCCAGAGTTTTGTAATTCTCTGGGTCCTCTTTGAATCTTTTTTTTTTTTTCTTCCTCACTACTCCAGTGGGATCAGTTTTGTCC
Source organism: Buteo buteo (assembly GCF_964188355.1). NCBI lineage: Eukaryota > Metazoa > Chordata > Aves > Accipitriformes > Accipitridae > Buteo > Buteo buteo. The sequence continues at coordinate 19,386,153 of NC_134187.1, read as the reverse complement.
TCCACAAGATCCTCAGTAAAACTACTTGGAACTGAGATATTTGGCTACTTCCTTAAGTACTATAGGGTGAGTTTTCTCATACCCTGTAAATCTGAATATGTCTCTGAATCTCTCTCTCTTACTTAAACAACTTGTTCTTTCTCTGTTTTGGCCTCTACACTACTGCTTTCTTAAAATTGATTTTGCTAAGTATGTAATTGCAGTCATTTTCTTGAGCGTTTTTTAATCTCCATGGTTTTTCAACCAAAGCATTAAAATACAAGATATTTTTAAGGTCAAGGTTAAAATCTTATAAATCACAGCAGAAGTTGATTTTGCTAGAAGTGCTTAGTGCCACTGGGGGAAATTCCTAAGGACTGGGAGAAGTAAGTGTCATTTCTGGCTTGAAGAAGAAGGAACTAGGGAACTGCAGGCTTTTCAGCCTTACCTTGATCCTTGGGAACTGGGAATAGTCAGCAGGGGTTTATGACGGAGAAGACTTGCCTGATCAACCTGATAGCCTTCCATGACAAAATTACCAGTTCACTGGACAAGGGGGAAGCAGAGGATATTGTTTATCTTTACTTCAGCAAGAACTTTGAATGCTGTCCTCCATAACAGCCTCATAGACAAACTGATGAAGTATAGACTAGGTAAGAGGACAGCAAGCTAGGCCAAAAACTGTCTGAACTGCTGGGCTCAAAGGATTGTGATCAGTGACACAAAGACCAGCTGGATGCTGGTCACTAGAGGGAGATCCCAGGGGCTGATACTGGGGTCAATACTGTTTGAAATCTTCACTAATGACCTGGATGGTGGGACAGAATACACCCTCAGTAAGTCTGCAGTCAATACAAAATGGGGAGGAGTGGTGATGCACAAGATGCCATTCAGAGGGACCCCGAGAGACTGAAGAAGTGGGCAGAGAGTAACCTCATGAAGTTCAACAAAGGGAAATGCCAAGTCCTGCTCCTGTGGAGGAACAACCCCATGCAACAGCCCAGGCAACTAGGGGTCAACCAACTGGAAAGCAACTTTGCAGAATAGGCCCTGGTGGTCCTGGTGGACCACAAGTTGAACACGAGCCAGCAACGTGGCCTTGCAGCAAGGAAGGCAAACAGCATCCTGGTTTGCATTAGCAGTATTGCCAGCAGGTCAAGCGAGGTGATCTTTCCCCTCTAATCAGCTCTGGTGAGACACATCTGAGTAACATGTTCAGTACTGCCCCCCCTCAGTACAAAAGAGTCATGGACGTGCTGGATCAAGTCCAGAGAAGGGCCACAAAGGGGATGAAAGGACTGGAGTATGTCACATATGAGGAGAGGCTGAGAGAGCTGGGTCTGTTTAGCCTGGAGAGGAGAAGGCTCAGGGGAATCTTATCAATGTGTATAAATACCTGATGGGAGGGCATAAAGAAGATGGACCCTGACTCTTCTCAGTGGATGCTCAGTGGCAGGACAAGAGGCAATTGGCATAAACTGAAATACAGGAAACTCCTTTTTAAGAAAACACTATTTTACTGTGAGGGTTGTCAAACACAAACTGGTTGCCCAGTAAAACTGTGGAGTCTCCATTGCTGGAGATATTCAGAATTTGACTGGACACAGTCCTGCTCTCCTTGACACTTCTTTGAGCAGGGATGGTGTCCTAGATGGTCCTCAGGGGTGCCTTCCAACATCATCTCTTCTGTGATTCTATATTCAGCTAGGATTGCATCCTAAACACAGATCATTCATTTCCAGTGCAATGCCCTTTAGTTATTACTTTGAAAGAAAAAAATGCACTGTTCTTCAGAGTGTAATAAAATTTGAGTGCTGGTGAAGTCTGCACATACATGTTGAACATACATCTCCAACATGGTGCTCACAGGAGAGAAATTTAATAAAGACATTTACCTTTTTTTTTTTTTTTTGTGGTAATAGTTGATCTTTATTAGAAATGAAAAGGCTGGCAGAGGTATATAATTTTATCTAGATTTGCTTTATTTTCTTGTGCACGGTGGTTGTTGGCTCATTAGGTTATTTTCTTGCCCTCTGACTCATGTATCTGATCTGAAACGTCATTTGCCTGCTAGTAATTAGTATCTCTGTCTCTTTCTCATTAAAGTAGCCAATATGCTTTCCTTCCTACTCCAGAAGAAGCTGAAATGAGTATTTTTAAGTTACTAAGAGAGAGCCTTAGGACTATTCCTTTTATTAGAAGAGCTTCTCTTTTCACAGGAGTTGTAATCCAGACTGTTCAATTTAGCTGCCTGTGTTTTGGAAGAGCAGGTCAATGCAGTCCACCTAAAAAAACTGTTTAAATTTCCTAACCAGTCAGTGCACTTGTGAGGCTGACAAAAGGAGAATCAGGACATTTCATGGAGGTATTACCTTTTCTCCTTTGACTGGCTTGGAAAGTCTTTAAAGAACATCCAATCCACCTAAATCCACCTCTCTCCATGTAGGCTGTATGTCCTGTAAGGTGCCTTCTTCCACTCAGGCTCTTCTGGGGATGGCTGTTATTGCCAATGACTCACCTAAGATAGGTTATGTACTCCAGGAAGGGTGGGGAGACTGAAAGTCCCAAAGTAGTGTCCTAAACATCAACTCAAAGAGATATTAGTCTCTCAGTGGGTTCCAAAAAAAGCTCAGGGAATGAGGAGAGAGTGCTGTCTGTTTTCTGAGTAAGATCAGTGGTTTTAAAGGGTGACCAGAGAGCACATTGTACATGGAAGAACAGTATGAAAGCATGAAGCCCCAAATTACCAGTCCTAGGAAGCATCACTGCACTATAGCAAATAAAGCTTAATGTTCACTTCAATCAGCTTGAAAGAGAACATTTCAATTCTATTTAATGCACTGAATAAAAACTGATTAATGAATGTTGAAATGGTTTATTGCCATCAAAACTCAGAGAATCCTAGACTTTTCTGTCATGTCTAAATTGAAATATTCCAGTAATCTTCATTCCATGACAAATGCTGATATTTTGACTTTTTTTTTTTATCCAACCTGGAAGAAAAACTGAACTTTAATACTGCAGTTTCTTAAAATCATGTTTTTGACTTTTCACCTAGATGCAAAAGAATTTACTTGTATATCTGTGTATTGGGTTTCCGTGGCAAGGTTTTGGTAGCAGGAGGGGTACAGGGGTGGTTTCTGTGAGAAGCTGCTAGAAGCTTCCCCCATGTCTGTGCTGCTCAGGTGGGAGGAGGTAGAGAAAATCAGAAGTAAAGTTAAGCCTGGGAAGAAGGGAGGGGTGGGGGAGAAGGTGTTTTAAGATTTGGTTTTATTTCTCATTATCCTACTCTGATTTGATTGGTGATAAATTAAACTAATTTCCCCAAGTCGAGTCTGTTTTGCCCATGACGGTAATTGGTGAGTGATCTCTCCCTGTCCTTATCTTGAGCCTTTTGGTATATTTTGTCTCCCTCGTCCAGCTGAGGAGGGGAGTGATAGAGCAGCTTTGGTGGGCACCTGGCATCCAGCCAGAGTCAACCCACCACATTCTGTTTTTTATAAGAGACCATAAATCACATAGCAATTGGTCTTCTCCCCTGTTTTCATTTTCAGTGAATAGTAGCATTTAAACAACCTTAATCCCAGGAAATTATGGAAAAGGAGATAAGAAGTAAGTAGCAATATTATAAAAACCTGAATTTCCTAAAAACATTCAGTAGTGCACACAAAGTGTTCTTCCTTTCCAGTCTTGAGTTTCACATATGCAGTTAAATGCAAATGACTTCCTGCTTCAAAAGTGCTAAAAAAATGTTTGCAATAAGATTTAGTTCTTATATGACTACATTAGTGTTTGGCCTGGTGTGGCTGTGGCTTTTCATATGTACTATACAGAAATATATATATATAAAAATATATAGCTTATGTAATACCTAAACAAGTAATTTATATAAAGATATATATATATTTAAAATTTTATTTCTAAGATACCCCTTAAAATGAAGGATGAAATGAAAGTGGTTGGAATGTGATAGTTCCTAATAAGAGTTTACTATTTTGCAAATAATGCAAACGCAACTTTTGATTTAATCTCTCCCTTGTTGTGTATATATGCACATTGAGATATGCCTGATGAGTAAAATCTTTGGAACTTTTGCTTTTTCCACACTCTCTGACGATGTGATGATAAAGTAGTTATGTCAAACCAGGAACTACTTCATTATAACATGATCAAATGGAGGTGCAAAACACCAAGGCATTAGTACTCAAGAATGTAATGATCTATAAATAGCTCAGAGAAAGTGATAGCACAACTTCAGAAGTTGTGCCAGCAATTGGATTCAGTTATTTGTTTGCTTCAGAGAAGTCTGGTGCTAGGGAAAGAACTAGCTGGGATCACTGCTGCCCCTGTGTTGTGGGAGACACCATGATGAGGTTGTTTGCAGCCCTGGACTGGCACTTGAAGGGTCGTTAGGAGAATTGCTAGGTATTGCCACAGGCCTGTCTTGCATGGGTGGGTGTCAGAGACTGAAATGTCTGCTCATTTGCATGGGCAACTACTGCTTGGGTTGCTGCTAGTACTACGTAAATGTCCAAAAGCATGGTTAAATGACTGTGGAGCATATCTGTCACGCGAACAATGTATTCATCTGTCTCCTGATGTTTTAGGGTGATAGAAGAAACCAATGTACAGACCTGCAAACCTCTGCTTATTAGGTATTGTTAGAAATAAAATCCCAGTGCAACTTTGAAAGAAATATAGGCTATAGTTATGGGCAGGACTAGGAAACCTTAAATGAAGGCGACTAGTGGTTCACGAACCTGTTTCTGTAACAATAGTCCTTGTCTCCTGGGGAGGCAGTCGAAAACCTAGTAATTCCCAGGTTCCCTCATCTGACCCTCAGCCTAGCTAGCCATAAGCCTAGTAAGCGCAGTCATAGTCTGGGAAGAAGTGTTGACCTCTGAGCAGTTTCAGCTCCCTCAGGGTTTGGTATGGTGTGGAGGTTGCCAGAGTATTGTGTCCTTCCCTGGTATCGTTGGGTTAGTCCAGTAAATGCTGCGTTTGCTAAGCTGACACCCAGGGAGGGCTGAAGGTCTCTTCCAGCAGAACCCTGCTGCTCAGAAGCACTAAGGGATCTACTGAAAATGGCACTTTGGGGTACACCTGTACCTTGGCATGTAGCATTGGTTACACAGCACAGAAGCAGATGTCCTCATGTGAGACCAGTCCTAAGCCCACTCCCTAGCTGCTTTGGCAAAGTCCCCTGGAGACTCTTCTGTCCTGAACCACTGAGGTCTTGCATAGCAAATTTTTTATCTCCCTACCTCATTGTTCCTTGGGAATGGACTTTATATTGATTGTGCAAACAGCCAAAGCCCTCTGAGGTGACAGGCACTTGGTGAGCATGAAGAATGGTGCTGAGAATTAGATAAAAGTGGAGAGAAAGACAGTGGAGAAAATGATTGAGGAGATAGCATTTTGTACTGGGGTAGAACACTCCTGTTGGTGTTCCATCTCTTCTCTAAAAGAAGTAGGCGACTACTTTCATACATAGCAGGGAACAGAGTTGTGACACTGACGGATCTGACCTTTACAGCTGGTAGGAGAGGGCAAAGAGGACTGAGCGGGCAGAGGCCCCATTGGTGTATGGAAGCAGGTTACATCCAAGGTGATGCACATGTAGGCGTGTGTCACTGGCAGCGCACCTGGTGCAACCGGTTGGTATTGCCCTGGACTGACACATCATATACCGAATTGATTGTTGCGCCCTGGTTTTGGCTTACTGCCATTAATGGCAGTGGGGACCCTTTCTGGGAGTGCAAGCTGTCCCTCTAAGCCAAAGGGTGGGTGGGAGGTGGATGCTGTATCTGTTGATGGTCTGGGTGGCTATTGCACAAGCATGCTAGTCCATCATTGCGGCTGCCAATGAAAGCCCAGGTCTTCCAAAGGAGGAGTCACACTGGGGATTCCTCTGTGGTATGGTGGGGTGAACACGCAGGGAATGGGGCCTTATGTTACTACCATGGCTGCTTCAGAAGGAAGATTGCTGGCCTTTTTGTTGCTTTGGCTGTACTTTCATCCAAAAAAATTTGCAAAAGTTTTAGGAGTTCAGTAGTATGTGGATCTAAATAGGAAGTGGGAGTCTGAATTCAAGGTGAAATCAGGGCTAAAATTCAGATTTGGTACAAAACTTGTTACCTGCTCTTGTGAGATTTTTGGTATCTTAATGGTAAAATTCTTATGATGTCATTTTCATCTTGTCAGACTGAAACCAGAAAACTGACGTAATTAGTTTTGAATCTGATAAGGAAATTGCACGGTTTCAGATGCGGGTTCATTGTTTAGACCTGTCTGTCCTGTAACAAAGGTATGGCTGGAAAGGGTCTCCACAGATACAGTCTAATGGAAAAACCTCCTTACCATGCCATCAACATCGTAGAACTCTTCTTCCCATCTTCATATTTTGTCATACTTGAGCAATGCCACCAATAAAGTATTGTGAATGTGTTAATTTTTAACAGAGAAAGTTAAATGTAGTAAATGACACCACAGTAAATTGTGGCACTGACTAATGAAGCTGTATTTATTTTTTTCTTCCTATAACTTATGATGAAATGTACAAGAAAAAAAGAACTTTTACAAACACTGTAAATCCCACTGTGAGTTCATTAGTCAAATCAGAAAGCAGTTGTACTTTTTAATAGGCATTTTTATATATCATCATAGGCCTGGAGCTGTAAACTTTAAATCCTTAATTTAAATATAAGGCTGCTATAGCCATTAGCCTGGTGTGTAATCTCAGATAAATACTAAGGTAATTTGTTTGCCTCCCAGCATTTCTGAAATAAAGAGTGTATACTATTACAGCAAAAGTGAGCAGTATGCTGTAAAGGAAACGCAGTTATTACTGCTTTACAATGATTCTTGCAGTTTATTTTCTTACTAGGATAAAAAGGTTTATCTGAAAAATAGAAAATTAAATTATCACATGTATGAAAGTCTTTTCATGTGCAGATAAAACAATGATGAAGATGTGTGAAAGTCATTATTTTCTTACGCGTGCTGTATGCATGATGAGTACACTGAGGTTCTGCAGCCTGTATTATTTTGTAAAATAAGAGCAGGTAGTCAGAGCTGTTCCTTCTGGCCTTAGAGTGAACAAGGGTATTTGTGTGTGTATGTTTAGTGGAAAGAAATTAAGATGGGTATAATAGATACTATTTATTTACTTCTCTGTTCACTCACATTTGTAATAGCTATATAATTAACATTCTTTCAGGCTCAGAACACATTTATAGTTAACACATTTCCATCACTGTTACTAAACCGTGACTGGATGAATTTGCCTCCTCACTGAGATTTGGTATCACACCATCTCCCTGATTTCCTATTTTTCAAAGTTATATTTCATTACATCTTGACATTTTAATGTTAGTTGCCAAAGTCTTACAATGACAACAATTTCACTTGTTTTGCTTTCTGTGCATATTTTCCTTTTAGTAATATTGACTTCCCTCATTTTCTGATATAAAGTCTCATATATTTGTGACAGCTAAATTGAATACATTTTCCTTGCAAAATGTCAGTGATGTTCTGGAGATGGTGATGACCAGTTTATTTTGAAACAAAAGTGAATACTTGTGAATTTTTTAGTTGTTCTATGAGAGAACAGGTGCATGCATTGGAAGCAATTAAATATCTTGCATTTCACTTGAATGACGCTAGATGGCCTTCCAAATATTTTTTTGCTCCTGTTCTATACCGTAATATATGGAGTAGTATGGTATACATAAACTTCAGACCCAGGGCATTACCTGGTGACCTGCATTCTGCTCCTTACTAGTTATGCTTGGGTACATAACTCTTCCAAACTAATTATCAGTATACCATAGAACTACACCGCATCATCATTTTGGTTGTCTTCTGTGGCAGTAATTTGTTGGTGTAAATAGCAGGGGTTTTTTTTCTTTAAATCTTAAGACAGTGCAGGTGAACAAATATTAGTGATTATTCTGTTGTGGCTAGAGATAGATGACTTTCTAGAAAATAAGTTTGTTGAAAAACATACAGTTTTGAGATTGTGAATTATATTGACCAAAAATGTAAATAAAAAGAGATTTTGTCAGCATTTTTCTGCGCACGAATTATTTCTTGTCAAAGTAACATTGGGGAACTAAAGGCACATGAAAATCAATCTTCCACTTCCAGCCACAATTGTTACTGTTCATTGTTTCAGTGATGAAAAGCCCCTATTGTTCCAATTTAGCTCAATCCAAAGTGCACCCCCACCCACTTCTAGTTGGAGAAGCTTGATTTCACTATTAAAACTGCTATGTGAATAAACATCCCACTGAAATTACCTGATCAATAAGGTGAACATACTGTTAAGCTGGAACAGACAAGGTTCATCTAACCTGAAGGATTAAATTTGCCAGCAGAGTAATTAATTTTTCAGTGCAACAAGTAATGTGTTTTACTTTATAATTTTGAATCCCTGTGTCTTCAAATTACCAGATGTGTCTTGCAGTTTATCAAATTGCTTATTTCTCATTGTGATTATCTTGTCAGCATGCTTGAAAGACATCTTATGCCCACTTTTTCCTTGTGGACTCTAATCCTTTAATATTTTTCTATGGAGAACAACTGCTGCTCAGTGCAGTGTGCTTTTTATTGAGGATGTGGGCCAACCGTCATTGAAGAAAGTGGAAAGATTCCCAATGACTTAAGCTGAAATTTGATCAAGCCCATGGGAAGCTAATCAGCACAGGAAATATACACATGCTTATCCTATTACTGTTTATTTGTGTCTAAGTAAATGGAGTACCACCAAACTTGCAAATTAAGCTGCCTCCAAAAGTTTTCCTACTTCTCATATATTGCCAGTATAGATTGACAGCACATATAAGTAAATCAGTGATGACATTAGACATATGCAGTCAGTGTATGAAGCTCCACACTTAATTTGCCCCCATGCTGTTTGCCTTTTCATGTGAACTAATACGACTGATGGCCCCATGGGTTGCAATTTGTGCCAGGCTACCATGTCTGGGTTCTATCTGAAACAAGGAGTTTAAACATTCAAGTTATACAAGAATAGCAAGGAGATTACTAAAACAGGGAAGCAACTACAATTATTCATGTGTTTTTTTCTGGTTTTACTATTCCTTTTCTTTTTTCTTTTTTTTTTTTTTTTTAAATCTGTTAAACATAAAGTGATAGTGGATTGAATCCCAGTCTTTGATGATGTGGAGACACGAGTGGGAGACGATGCAATATTTTGCCACCCTTCTGATTCCTGGAAGCTTCCTGTGGCAGCTATGAAATTCAAAGTGGAGGTCTGGTGAAATTCCAATCGACTGTGATGCTGAAGAGACACCATCAGGTCAGGAACTATTTGTATTGCTTTTGTTACCACTTCATAGCTCTATAGTTTGCTCATTTTTCTCTCTCTGCTGCTGTGTATTAGTTTTTAAGTGTGAGGTCTAGTGAAATGCTGTTAGAGTGGAAAGATACTATTCAAAACAAGGTATTCTAGAGACAGACCTTTAATGCCTTGTTCAGTTTTGAAAAGACTAGATTGTACTGGTTGAGGTAAGCATAAGGATGTAGGAAGATGAGCTACTCATTTGGCTAAAAAATTGCCTTGAAGTCAAAACCTTTTGCAATCTGCTTTTTTTTTTTTTTTTTCCTACTGAAAAAGGTAATACTTTTGTATGACCTATCTGGACTAGAGAAGTAAACAAGGCCACGGCACAAATTTGAGAACTGGCACATGATGGACCATATGGTTTACCTGTTAGCATGCTCTTGACATAGTTCTGGTGCAGGATGGGCCACCCTCTCTGCGGGTGAGGAGAGAAAGGGGAATGTAGTATCAGAGCTCAAGGCATGCTGTGCCCTTTGCATAAGGGCCAGGAAATTGGCCCTGGCCCATCTTATTTAGTAGCAGACTGCTTCAGGGACTCAAAAAAGATCTGGATTCTCTTATTTATTTAATTAACAAGTAGCTTGAACTCTTGTTATACTTATACATTAAAATTAATTGTTTTATTAAAATAGTATTATAATGAGAGCTAAAGTGCTTTCTGATGTTACAAAAACATATCATGATAGTGGCAGCTATCTCCCAAGAATGACTCCTGGTCAGAGCTTAAGTCTCATCAAGTTAATGTCTAATTCCTTCTCCCTTTCCCAGCCTTAATTGCTAGATAATTTTTGGTAGCACTATCTGCAAGTGATTATATTTAAACTTTTCTACACCATGTCAGTTCCAGGAGGAAAAGTTTAAGGTCCTCTTGATTACACTACCCTTTTTGGAACAGGCTCCTGGTCCAAATATGGGCGCTCTTGAAACAACGCTTTTTTGAAGGAAAAGAGTTTTGATTTTGAAGCATCCCACACTGTGGGAATATGACGTGTTGTAAACAGAGATTGAACAAAATATCCAACATTATAAGTGATGCTCAAAATAGCACCCAGATAAGTATAGATCATAGGTTTCAATTCCTGCACTTACCAGAACAAGGATTATGTGGAGATTGTATTGGGACCAAATGACTTTTTATCTACTGTCTGTGAGGCTTTTTGACCCTTCTTCTGAATCACTGTCACTACTAGTCTGTCTGTTATTATTTATTTTATGTTTAAATTCCAAGTGTTTTGGAACAGCATTTTGTTCTGTGTTTTGATAGTGTCTAGTGTAAATGGCTTGTGGTCTTTGACTAGGAACCAAACTAAACAGGAATTAAAATAATATTAGTGCATCATCTAGACCATAAGTCTCATCAAAGTTGTTGCTTATCTTACTCAAGTACAGAATCAGTAGTAAATTCTTACAACAGCTATTCAGTATTCATGACATATTTCTAATTGTAATGGCTATAAGCAGTGATATTTTTTAAATTTAGTATTTCTCAGTAGCATAACCAGAAGATTGTGAAGTGCTGGTCAAAGTCTCCATCTTATGCAGAAAGGTTTTTCTTGCTTCACAGGTAGCTTTAATCACAAGTATGGCCTCATCTTTGAACAAACCAGGCCTGGCAGAAGTATAGGTGGAAAACATTACAGATGGAGTTTTATTCAAAAGATGAAAAGTAGGCCTTAAGCAAAGCCCTCCCCTTATGCCCTACACTAATTCATAAGCATATTCTTTAGCTCTTAAGGAAATCTTAGCCTTTTTTAGAAACAACACTGTCAACCTGTCCTTTTCCTTCCTCCTTCTTCCCCTGTCTCTTTCCAGGAAATATCCCTTTTCCATGGAGTGAATGAATTTGCTAGAGAACGTTCTTCCTTATCCTCCTTCTGCTCCTGGATTGGACCAGGAAGTCCAGATCAGGGTCCAAGGTCCTGGCCCTGACTCTGAATTTTTATTTTCTTTGTCTTCCCAAAAATGTCCTTTGAGTCTTGTGCTAGAGCTTGAAGACATCAGCACAGTGTTTACAATGCACATCTGTGGGGAGAGAATTGATATTCTCATGGGCTCTGGAAATTCTGCAGGATGAACCATGTCCCCACACTTGGAAATCAGACTCAGAGTAAAATATATGAAGTGCGAAGAGGAAATTCGAGTGGGACAGAACAGCCATGCTTGTGAGTGTTGCCAGTCAGCACATCATCAGTAGGACAATGAAGTGCTGACTGCCACAGGACACCTGTAAGCAGGATATACTGCAGATAGCTTCCTGATGACAGATGCTGCATTTCAGGGTAATTACAGACCATATGCAAAGCCAGAACAGCCCCCTTCCAATGCCTAATGACATAATCTCAATAATGGTTGCTCAAACTGAAGTCAGGTTTCTTGCTAACTTCTGTCACACTAAGCACAGAACAAATACAATTGATTTGATAAGCTATTGTACACTGTAGACTGAGAGATGAACTTTGTGCTCTTCCTTGTCTTTTTAATGGTTGAATTTGTGAGTAATGATTGTGAGGAGACTTTCATACATCAATGTTACAAATTTTGAATCAGAATGTTATATTCTAAAATTCTCTTTTTAAAAAGTCCGCTGAGATATTTACCTCGTAACTCCATTCTTCACAGTGACTGGAAGTTCCCATGTCATAGTGAAAACAGCAACACTTTAAACTCCTCTAGGGTGCTTCTAAGCACACCTCTTTCAGGGCAGGTTTTGCTGTCTTCTCTGCCGTTTGAGCTGAAGCAAGTGGCCCAGTCACTACTGAGGTACGTCAATGCACTATTCTGCAGGCAGATACCAGCTTGTTTTGCCTGTGCTTTACACCACCAGCAGATGTGCTGGGTTCGTGCAGTGTCATGGCTGAGGAAATAAGCCTGAGAAAACAGCTGGAGCTCAGGCCTGCACAAGAGCATCTACACAGCTCAGAGCATGGACAGTGCGAACGTGTATCTGCTCAGCATATCCGCAAAGTGACATCGTGTTTGCCTGCAAAGTATGTGGAGCTTTGCTCTTGCAGCCTGTCCCCTCTGTTATCCTGCTAGGCCTAGGTGCCTCGTGCACCTGCAAGTCCTTTTCTTCTAGGAGACAACAACAGTGCTTGATTAAAGTCATTCCAAGCTAAAATCTTCAAAACAAAATATTATTTATTCATCCAAGAAGTTCTGTAATAGCAAGCAAAGGGATAAAATGAAAACAGACCAATTCACATGGGGCTTACCTTTATGAAAGTCTCTTTTTTCTTTTCTTTTTTTTTTTCCACCTCCCTGCAAGACTTTGTTAGTTTGAGTCAGTGCTGTCAGCTGCATCCTTGGGTGGGGAGGGCAGCCTGCTCGTTATGATTTGTGCCTCTCTGTCAAGGACTCATCTCCAGTTACTGCTGGAGCTATATGTAAACTGCTTTCTTCTTGAGACCCCCTTTATAGGTTTTGAGTTTCATTGTTGTTGTTGTTCTTTTTTCTTGATCTTTTTGTTACTGGACTCAGAGATAAGAATGGTCTACTTTGTTGGGCAGGGAAGCAGCAGCAGCCACTTGCCTTGCATTGTTAACAACCTCTTTCCTTTGATCTTTTGCAGTTAAGTAAGCTACAGTGTAAGTTACTAAATTCTAGAGTTGAAGAACAGCTGCAGAGGACAGAGGCTGACAGTGTAACACTTTAATAAATATACATATATTGTCCAGCTCTAGAAAACATGGTGAGCTTTAAGTTTTACATTGGCATTGAATACTCCCATTCAGTCCATCAGCCATGTCAGAACTCATCCCTGGCCTGGTGCTGTCTTCTGCAGTGGGAGAGGTGGGAACCTAACGGTCAGTTCTCTCTCTCTCTTTCTTTCTCTTTCTTTCAGTAAAGATTTTTATAACAAAGGTGTCTTGGCATGTGTGACTGTTTACCTGCTCTCCTCAGCTGTCTTGGATGGTCCACTTTTTGTATTATTCTTGCATTAGCTTAACGCTTTTACATAGAGGGATGTGTCAACCAGCAGCATGAGCATTATTTTGGATACACTTGATGAGGAATGATGATTGTGGTAATGCTGCATCTGACCAGACCATCCAGTGTAGCACTATGGTAAAACAGTGGTCTGAAGCAATGGAAGCACCTGTTCTTTCCTGTTATATTACATCTATTTATGAATTTATAGCTGTTGGCCATCTGGTTACTTTTCTGCATATGTTGCCAGCGTGTCCCTGTGAATAGTGGTTATGCTTAGATTGGCAGCCAGAGATCTTGGCACCAGGAAGGACAGCAGCAAACTGGTGAATGGAGCTGTAGGGATCAGCCACAAATGAAACATGCAGAAAACCTTTCCTTTTTTGCAGTAAGGCTACTTCTTCCCTCTTGTTGAACTGCTACTGCTATAAGCAGTAAGACTACATGTGAACTGGTGGATAAAGTGTGGCAGGGATTGTTCTCTGCCCCTAAGATTAAGCGTTATGGTCAGGCTTACACCTATGTGGTTAAAATCTTTTCCTCCCCAGAACAGGCTGAATTTCTCTATCCTGCCTCTTGCAAATGGTGCCCTGATGAGCCCTTTGTCCCTGTATTTCACAAGCTATTCCTGAGTGCCTGGCACGTGCCATATCTATGGGAGGCAGCCTGCTAACAATTAAACAGTATGGGTGATTGCAAAATAAGGCTCAAACCTATGACTTAGCGCTCTACACTATACTGTGGAAGACCTAAAGACCGTCAATGTCAAGCTCTCTTGAATTAGAGAGATGGGGCTGCTGGTAGAGCCCTGCCAGGAGGGGCCCCTGCTCTAGCGCTTGCTACCCCCGTGCAGTGCGTTATCCCAGCAGCCCTGCCCAGGAAGGGGCTCCCAGCTGCAATGTGGTTTGCAGGGGTAAAAAAATGGGAAGATTGCTGTGCCCTGCTGGCTGTGTGATCGAATGGGGTTTTATCACTTCTGAGCAGAGTCTTAACAACAGTGTATTGCCTTCTCCATTCCAAACACTGAACTCCACTGTTGGAAAGCCTTTGTATGCTGAATAAAAACTGTGGTGAATGACAGAATAAACAACAATTGAAAGCAAATTAAGATACTGCCACTGATACAGTGCAGTTTAATAGAGGGGATATTTTTGTATATGATTAGAGTGATTAACTTCTAATTAGAACATCTGAACATATTTTAAAAGTATTCAAATTGAGCTTTAGTGTATTTTTTAAATAACTAAAAGAGCAATCACATAGGGAAGAAAATCAACAGATGGAACCTAAACCATAACATCAAAATGATCACTAAATCTGTTACTGCTTTCAGTACCTCCCTTTGAGTGTTCAAGATGTTGATTCAGGTATTAAGCACATCAGGTATTTACATCCCCTTAGCATAAGTAAAATGCAATTAATAGTTTGAAAATCTTTTATTACTATGCCATTTCACATAAATGTACACACTTCCTATATATCTGAGAGCTTGCATCCTCATCAGCATTTCTTGCAGTAGTACAGAAAATTCACTTATATTTATTAGATTCATTTATATCAAAATGTAGCAATTTCTGGTTAAGTCTGTCTTCTGAGTTCTCTGTTACTTGTGTCTATATATTTAGTTTGCTGTTTGCTTTAGAGAACAGCTATTTCTGTGCAATTCAGATGTTACTCTGAATTCCCTTTCTGTTTTAAAGATGTTTATATCCGAGGCTGGGTCAGTCCTATTTATTATCTTTCAGCAGAAATGGAATTAGAAGCAATTAAGCAAAGTCTCTATTTGTCTGCAGTGAAACAAAAGTGTCCCTTTACCACTAAGGAAAAGATATTGGGACAAACTGGCATGGAGAAGTCTGTGTCCACAGTCAGAATCTCTGTTGGTCCAAAGCAGGTTGCCTGCCTCCAGACTATCTTTTGAGAATGGTCCCTGGCTGGGAATACTCCCTGGCCCACACTATCAAACTGTGTCCAAGAATTGTTTGGGTGAGCACATGTCAGCATGGACCAAAATCTGGTAGCAAGGTAAATCAGATTACGGTGATTGGGATGGTTCTCCAGCACTGTTTAACTTCTCAGTGTAGATATAACTGAAGTTACTGTTTCTTTCCACATGGGTGTGCAACCACAATAAACAGGGTGAAAGTACTTTTATTATGTTAGAAGGTGGTTAAAGTTATGATAGGTAATCCTATGTCTCCTTATGCAACAGAAAGAATGAGGCATCTTATGTGCACACAGGTGGTCATATGGCCTGAAATGTATCTGTCAATGGTGTTCTTTTTCCATCATGTCTCTGTGCACTGGAGTACCCCTTTCAGGTTGACAACACAATGCTCTAAAATGTCATTCTTCTTGATAGACATTACTGATACACACTGTGATTTTTTAAAGCCTTTTTAAAAAGTGTATCTATTTTCTGATACATGAAGGACTTGTATTTCATAAAGATCTGAGTTTTGATATCCTTCATGCTGTCTGATGCTTTATTTCAAGAACATTTAATTTTTTATAATGCTGTTTCTGAAATACCTGTACTTTACTGGATTCTTTTGTTTCTGACTCAGCTGAGATTGCATTTGTTTGTTTTGTTTTCTTCCATCAGTGCTGGCAATCTCTGATCTTTCAGCTTTTTGTATATTTAATAAGTAAGTTATTGTATATTTAATTAAAAACAAGTGCTGCTTTGCCATAAGTTTTCAGAAGTTTAACTAGAAAAGTTTAGGCAGAAATGTTCCTATGCTACCTAGACTGAAATTCATTCTACCTTGATTTTCTTGAACAATTTTCTTTAGTACAGTCTGCAGCATGTCTAGGTAGGTACATTTCTTGGAGAGTACTGATCACTATAGCTCTCCTTGTTGGCTCTCCAGATGTGTGGCAGAACTCACCAGCCCTGGCGTTAGCTGTATGCTACATGATTAGAGACTCCAAAGCTGTATAATCATTTTAGCATGCTGCTAGAGCCAGGGCTGCTGTGCTCTGCCATACCAAAAGGCTTCTGATTTGATGACATTAAGAGACAGAAATTTCATTGCCTCTCTTGAGGCTTTGTTCCATTCCTTAGCCACCTTAATTGTTAAAAATATGCATCTTGTTTCTAATTTAAATTAATCTGCTTCGACTTTTAGTCACTGCCATTTTTTACTTTGTTTATGTATTTCAGTGTTTGAAATTCTTCCTGTACTTCAATGCTGTAATCAGGTCTCCTCTCAATGTTTTTTGGTTTTGTTTTTGTTGTTTTGATTTTTCTGTTTGTTTGGTTTGGTTTGGGGATTTTTGTTTGTTTGTTTGGGTTGGGTTTTTTTTGGGGGGGGTAAATAATGCATAGACTGAGTTTATTCAGTTTTTGGTGAGGTATTTTCTTCAAAACTCAAATAATTTTTGTAGCCATTTGAGATACATTTCTAACATCCTTTATACATGGGCATTTGGAAACTTTAAAGATGTATTCAGATATAAAATTACTTATTTATTATCTATTTTCTTGTTATAAATAGATGAAATCTATTGCAGAGGAAGTATGCCCATTTTGGAGATGAGTACAGTGGTCACCATCAATTGCCAAGGTCAGATTTTCAAAACAAGATCTCTTCTATTTTACATACCTGATTTAGTCATACTTCTGCATCTAGGAGTGGGTGGTCTCTAGGCTGGAGCATTAAAAAAGTTTGCATGTAAAATTGCTCATTTGCTGTCAAGAATGTCTATTGTAGTATCCGTGGAATCAGAAATGGTCAGTATCACTGGAAAGTAAGAAAAGTAGCATGTGTATGTGTGTACATTTAAGAAAACAAAAAACCTGATTTACCAGCTGCAGACTTGTTAATATAACCTTAATAATGCACAGTATTTTGGAACAGTTACAGAAGTGAAGAAGAGCTCGAGATGTGGAAGTAAATAAAAATTAGGTAGAATATGTTTTACCAAATACAGAATGTGTGAGGTTAATGTGATACTTTCCTAAGAGAAGATAACTGATTTTCCAGACAAGTGAACTGCAGCAGATCTCATCTATCTAGAATACAATGCAGTCTTTGAATATAGTGCCTCATGAGAGGTTATTAGTTCAACAGCACAAGCTGAGGATTAATACAAATACTATTATGTGTGTGAAGATCTGGATAAAAAAAGGCTATGTTGGGTGAAGCTGAAAGGGGAACTGTTGGGTTGGAAGGAAGTCATTACATAGAAATTTCTCCAAGATCCATCTTTGGACCATTTTATTTAATATTGTCATAAATAAAATGGGCAGAAGTAGACACATGCTAGTAAAAATGACTAAGGTCACAAAACAACCTTAACAGAAAGGAGGATCAGAATATAATTTGGTAGGAAAACTGAATGACCATGAGAACTGAGAGTAATAGTATTATTAGGAAAGAGTATTAAGAGCATGGAGAACATGGTCATGGATTAGGGACTGAAAGTTGCTAAGGTAGTGGCTCTTTATTTATACAAGACAGAGAATAAACAGGGACCTATGTGCATGAAAAGAGCAAATGCTACCTGAGCACGTTTTGAGCAAAGGATTTCTAGTGGAGGTAGGGAGGTACTTGTCTCATAAGGTTTCTGAGCCTTGGTGCTCAGAACTGAGAAAGATAAATTTATAAAATTGGAACAGATGAAAAGAAAGATTGTCGAATGTCTGGAAGCTATTCTTTGAGGAGAGGCTGGAAAAGGAGGCTTACTTGCTTAGTCTTGCAAAATGGAGATTGAAAAAGGTAAGATTAATCACCAGTGGGGGAACGGAGAAGATGTATTTGAGTTAAATTAGTGTTGGCACAAGGACATAAATTAATTTAAATGGGAAATTAGAAGAAATCTGGGGTTTTCATGAACCGTGAATGCTGTGAAAATTTGGAACAGTCTCCCAGAACAACGAAGGCAAAATCTTGATTTGTTTCAGTGGAACTGTAGCAGTTTATAAAAAAGATTGTGTTGTTGGTTGTCTTCATTAGCAGATGACTAGACCTGATGATCCAGGAGGTATCTAGAGCATGGTGTTGTGTTCACTGCCTTCCATTTTGGTGTTTATTGCCCTCATTCTCAGAAGAGCACAACATCCGACACGCTTTGCAGTCTGTTCTCTCAGGAAGTGTTGTGGCTCTGATAATGACTCCAGTGCTCTTCACAGAATTAGGCTCAATGTTAGTTGCTCAGGCTCACACAAGAGGCATGCTGCTGAACTAGGTTTTAAATGTAAACTTTCAAAGTCCTAGATACATGTCTTAAGCATACAGCCGTCCTTTCATCTTTGCAACTACATTTCAGTCTTAAGTTATCTATCATACAACTTCTTTTCTGGCAATAATCTAAGTGGAGGATCAAGAAGGTTTGCTTTTTGTCTGCTGTAGCTACGTAACAAAAACCACAGCGCAGAAGTTATACAAAATGCGTACGTGGTTATTGAAACACAAATGGATATTGGTGTACAGTAAGTTCAGGAATTGCTATTTGCCTGTTGTTGCAATGGACGTTTTGTTTTCAATACTTTCAATGGAGGGAAACATGCGTCCCATCTCTGTGAACCTTTATTCTGCTTGAAGAATAACTGAAGTTATCTAAGGAGTATGCAAATAATTCAAGACTTCTTATTAACTATATTTAAACCATCTGTTCTTCTAAGGAAAACTTGAATAATTAACCATATAGCAAAATATGAATGTGTGCACAGAAGTGTTAAGAAAGTGTTCAGTAATGGATGTATTTTAGTGAATCTAAGGTTTTATTACTGTCAGTAATGCTCTGGTTTTAATTTTTTTACATCAGTTTATAAAAAAATTAAAAAACTAAATTGAGTTTATATTATGACAAAATAGGCAAAAATATCCTTGGTTACTCTTCCATATGGTGTGAATGGTCTTTTAAAAGTGATCCCTGAAGCTGGTGTCCTAGGTGCTCCATCCACCAATAACTGCAATCCATAAAGTACTGCTGTATAATGATGTTGAATGGGTGCAAGGGAAGGGAAAATATACCTACACTGTTCTTCTATGCTTTCTTTAACCATCTACTCTTGGAAATTTACTGGACTGGGATGGACCTTTTATTTGGTTCAGTGCACCTTTTCTTGTGGGACTGAAGAATAGGAATTAAATATTAGGGTTTAGTTTTATCACATCATATGAGATATTGTTGAGATATTTACCAGAAAATACCTAAATAGTGTGAAGTATTTTCGTTTTGAAAACTGGTTGGCAATTAATTTAAAGAAGGATCCTATGCTGTTTGTCCTAAGTATATACACATATTTATTACAAAATGCCTCAAACTGTGTATGTAGATGAATATAATACTGTTCAATTTCCAGGCTTTGCATTTTTTTGTTTTCCCATTTTCCAGATTCTGTATATGTTGCTTATATGCTCACTTGGTCTACCTTTTTGTTCTTACAGCATCTGATGTATTTGGTATCCTGGTGATTATCTTGTGATGGTAATAATGGTAAAATCTAGATTTCACTGGAATGAATCTTTCAATATCCTTGAAATTCATATTCTCTCCTAACTGAGCATAAATTTACCTCATTTAAGTATCCTGTGTTCCTTACTGGGTAGTAAACCTTCTGGTTTTACTCTCCAGTTTTAATTTTTTTTTTGTTAGAAAAACATTCCAGCTTGCAACACACTGATTATAAGCACCAAAGTTTTAATGTAAAGAAATTTTTAATTAGTGTAGATTTATTGTTGATGGCAACATCTTTGGTGATTACCTAGTGAAACTCATTCTCCATATCTGATTTGCTTATTAAGGCCTATTTATATTTTATAACATATTAGCTTCAAAATACCTGCAAGAAGGGCACAGGTGACTTCATTACTTTTGAACTCCTTACCTCCTCGGGGCTTGCAAAATTTAGAGAAATACCTTGCATATTATTATTATTAGCAGTAGTACTCTATATTATTTGTATGATACATATATACAAATTGTCTTTTTTCTTTTGCTGAAAAGTAGAGAAGATTTCTAGCAGGAACAATACTGCTTCAGCAAGCATGTTTGAGGGAAAACTACTCTTTTTTTGTGGGTATCTTTTCTGCAGAAATATTTTTCCACTTTGTGCTGTGCAAATCTATGCTGGTGTAAAGCAGGGAAATGCAAACTCAGCATATTTCGGAAAACCTTTTACGGTGGTATACTGAGTACCTAGAAGGCTTGCAGAGTGAAATCTGACATTGCAGATAAGCTGATGAGCAATGACAGAATTAATGTACTCATAAAGAGCATTAGCAACATCATTTCTATCCTTTTAAATATTTCACAATTTTTGTGTGTAAGTAGGCAGTTCTAACCAATTAATTTGTAAGAATTTTCATTAATTTGGGGGACTGTACTGTAAACCAAGTTGTTTTAAAAAGCATATTGAATTTTATAGCCAAATGATGAAAAAACCTCTCTCTCAAAAAGAAGTACTGTAAAATTAAATTATTTTTCTTACAGGGCAGAGGGCAACAATATTTAAATCCAATTGGTTTGAAAGATGAGAGTGAAAAAATGGCTGTAGGTTATTGATTTGAATCTGGAAAGAAGTTAAATGCCTGCTTCTTATGTCAAGTTTGATTTGCAAATTTTAAACTATTATAAAATGCTATGAAAGAATTTTAGTTTATTTTTGAGGTAATTTCGAATGACTGCTTCTCAGTTGAAAAGAGAGCTTTTGAAAGCTGCCATTTTCTTTGTTGGGTGCATACTATTTGGCACATAAATATCAATGGTTTGCTCTGTTTAGAAGAATGTTACCACAAAATCAAACTACCTTTCAATATTTTTTAAATTTTATTTATTACTTTTTTGTGTCTGCCTTTTCTAGAGTACATAGATTCATGCAGAATTATCAGGGAAAAAAATGTAAGTTGCATCTCTAGACTAGTTAACAGTTTCATCAGTTATTTATGTATTAGAGTCCAGCAGCTTGAGAGTACCTGAGGTGTAACTCTCACTGGTGGACAAGCATTCAAGACAGACATTTAAAGGTAAGGTAGGTTGCTCATGCTGTTTAGATTTCATAGATTTTTGCACAAGACTGCTAGATCTGTGGTTGCATATCCTGCACATTTTTAATGTGGCAGCTGAAGGTCAGGAAGGATACCATAATGCGCTTAAAATTGTTTACTAACATAACTGATGCCAAACATTTGCATGTGAGAGGACCATGCTTCTGAAGTTTATTTCTTAATCTCAAGTTTATGAATTAGTAAATTATTACATGTACAAAACAATACCTTCTTAGGGCTGCTCAGGTGTGTTTAAGTTTAAATAAAACCAGAAATTTCATTTTTACTTGAATACCCCTTTATATTTTTCAACACTTTGCCACATATAGGAAACTGAATGTCTTTGAGTTTTCAATGAAAATAACAAAAATTGTTAAAAAGTATATTTTCCACAGCTATTTTTACTCTGAGAGATAGTGAACAGTTTTCATTAGTAGCTTTCAAGCAAAAAAAATTGACCAGGTCTATGATTTATATTAATTCATATCCAATTGTATGCATCTAAATGCTCACAGTCTGAGCCCTATAAATGCTGGCTTCTTTAGAAGCACATTGATATTGAAGAGAAACACAGGTGTCTACTAATGCACTGCCTACTGAAATTCTACTAATTTATTCTTGTAAATGAATACAGTGCATTTTATTTGCATACATATTACCCACACAGAAATCATTATTATCTCATAACGTTGTACTGCTAGTTGAAGTGCAATTTTCTTGCAAATCTGGCAGAATTTGGCTTCTCAGAGACATCTAGAATAATCTTCAAATGCTTATGTTACAGTGAAATTTCTGTTTGACAGTCTCTGTGGACCTCTGTAAGGCTTAAAGGCTGAAACTTCAAGGCCTCATATAATAGATGGAATAAGAAGCTAACCACAATCCTAGAATATTAAGGGCTCTGAGTTCCACAAAATCAGTTTGACTCCTGATGAAGAGCAAGCCAGAAGGTGGGCTGCTGTATGCAGGTGGGCTGTGTATGTTTTGCTTTCAAACCCAGTTTCCTGGGACTGCATCCATTAGCTCCCATTGGAAGTCCTCCCTAATGCAGCTAAGAAATTGCAGCATTCATGCCCTCATTGCTAGCAAAAATATATCAGGAAAAAAAACCCACGCCCCCCAAACCATTGCTCATAAGGCTGCTGTCCAAACCCTCATACTGTAGCCTGAAATGTCACTTCTTGGCACTTTAAAAAAAAATAAATCACAGAGGTTTATCTATGCTGGAAGGGAAAACAAGGCCAGGACCTGTTTTCTGGCCGTGAGTCTGACAGGCACAGCTTAAGTTGTGTACATACAACTAAATCCTATTCCCATTCCTCCTCCCCAAACCAGTAAAGCCCCTAAGTTAGCAGCTGTGGGGAATGGTCACTGGCTTGTGTGGCCCTAAACTGGCCCCTGAACTCTTTGTGGCTGTTGACTGGGCACACCAGTACTGTTTGGCCTGAGCCAAAATCATGCCCAGGGACATCTCTAGCAATTTAGCAGCAGGGACAACTGTGAACTGTGAATCTGGTAGATTCTGTCCTCTGATTTTTATCGGTATACATGTGTGGTATCGAGTATTATGGGAATAGAACTTAGTTGGTAATTAAGCATAGGTAGCTTTGAACTCCCCAAATTTGTCTGGAGATCACATGATTAAGGAATTCCCAGGACATTTTCAAATTTACTGCTATGAGAAATCTGGAGTTAGATATGCTGAAAGAAAATGTTCTCACAACACAAGAATCAGAGTTTAAAGTCATGAGGACAAAAAAATAAAAAAAATTATCTTTTTGGAGAGGAGTAACTTTTTTTTTTTTTAAATTTTATTTCAGAGGGTTGGCATATTGGTAAATATTCTTTAAACGTAAAACTGATTTAAGCATAATATGACAATGATGCTAGATTAGACCAAATGTCCTCCTAGGCACTGTTGTTGTTCCCATACTTCCCTTCCTTTGGAAGATGATAAAAACAGAGCAAATATACAACATATTGTGACACTTAAAAAAAAAAATTAATCTTTCAGTTTATGACCCTGGGACTTCAGGAGTTTGATGTGATGCTTCTTTAATAGCCCTCAGTAGATTTTTCCTCCTCAACAAAAATATTTAGTAGCTACACAAATATGTTTGAGAGTACCACAGGTTAATTTAGCATTCTGTGAAATACCTTCTCTTTGTTTTTTGAGCTTGTGTCCTGTTAGTTTCATTTGATGCTGCTTAGTTTTTTATTGGGGGAAACAGGAAACAATTGTTTCTTTTTCTCCTTCCACATGTCATTCAGTGTTTTATGGACTGCTATCACAGTTTCTTGCAGCCTGAAGAAACCTATCTATTCCTCATATGGAAGCTGTTCCATGTCTTTGATCATCCCTGCACCCTTTTTGGTGGGAAGAACTAGAATTATCTGTAGTCAAGATGTAGATACACCATGTATTTATATATTGGCATAATAATGATCTCTGGTTCTCTCTCTCTTTCCTAAAAATGTCTAACATTTGACTTGCTTATTTGACAGCTGTTCAGTTGGCATTTTCATACGTCTTAGTCCCAAGATCTCGTTCCTGACTGGCAATAGTCAGTTCCTTTTATATGCCAAGTTAGGATCTATTCTTTCATATACTTCACTTTATAGCGAAGTATTTTGAATTACATTTGCCATTTTGTCATCCACTTACTCATGTTAGGTCCTTCTACAGTTTTTCACCATTGGACCTTGCCTTTGTTGTGTTCAATAACTTAGTTTAATTGGAAAACTTTGCCACTGTTTACACTTTTTTGGATCATTCATGGATTTGTAGAGTAACATCAATAAGATACCTATTAATATTATCACACATTCCTGGTAATGCCATTCTACTGTGAAAACTAATCATTTACTTCTGTTCTTTGCTTCCTATCTTTTAACTAAGTATTTAGTTATGTGTGGACTTTGTTATTGTATAGCAGCTTACTTTCTTCAGAAGGCTGGGGAAGGCTGGGGACTCTTGGAACACTTGTAATCCAGACACCTTCTGCCTCTCTGCCGTTGGCTCTTTCAAGGAGCTCAAGTAGGTCACTGAGGTGTAACTTCCATGTAGAAAAGATGTTTTAATTTTTTCCTCCTTTTGTCATATCATCCATAATACTACTAATTCTCTTCTTTATTGTAGTTTCATCTAATGTGGACAGGGATGAAATGAACTTACTAGCTACAGTTTGCCCTGAAACTCTTTTTAAAGATTAAATAGTTGCCATCCAGGGATGTGGTGCCAAGGAAGTTTTAGAGGAGAGGTTGCACATTATTGTTTAAGTATTTCATCCTGGAGTTCCTACAACTGGAGGCAGTTACAATTAATTTTGTCTTTTTTTTCCTACTCTGCTCTTCAACTGAAACTTCAGTTTAAGACAGAGCCTCTGATGAATCCTCTATGTAATATTTCATCCATAGAAACAACAAAGCTGAATCAATCATCAATAGCCAGTCAGCTGTGTAAGTTATCTGCCAAAGTTTTCTGTTAGAATGAAAATAATTACTTGAATCTTACTACCATGTTAACATTTTTCTAACATCCCTCAGAGAAGAGACTTGAGAAGTAGAGCAAGCAGTTCTTCTTTCAGGATATACTATAATGGTGGCAGCATGTCTTAGCCTAAGACTTTCTAAAATATTTAAATCTATCCCCATGGGCTCTTGTGGTGCAATTCTTTCTGATGGAATAATACTGCTACAAATCCTAACCTGGAGCACTGTGACATGAAAACATATGCTCTCATTATTTTTCCTGTACATGGCTAGATGCAAAAAGTGCAGATTTAGAACTTGTTTACAAATCCTTACTGAATACACAGTCGATTGACATCCAACACTTCAAACTCTGGCTGCTCAAAACATAAGACATGCCAAACTTGTGCTACATTGAAATAACTTTCTTTTTGGCCAAAAGAAAATTGTGACAAATCAAATACTTGAGTAAATCACATACTTGAGTTGGCATAATGAGAAGAACATGCTGTTAATCTCATGGTCATGGTGTTGGCAAGTTGACAGTCTTAGTCTCTTTCAATATTTGTTAAATTTTTGTTTGGCTTTCATTTGCCTCAGGTGACCCAAACTGCCCAGTTGTGACTTTTACATGTTAGTGAAGAATTTCTCTATTTCTATCTGGCAATATTTAGATTTTTTTCTAAATCTACTTTTGAAACAACACTGAAGCAAATGATTTTCAAAAGTAGCCAGAATCTCCTTGAAATGATTCAGATCTATGAGGAAAAGCCCATTGAATTAGGTGAATGGTTGCTTTTGAGTTTTATTTGTATATTTTACAGGTTTAATAGCATTTTCCCCTGTGAGTGAATGGGCATAAGGTGACTTACATATCTGATATCTAGAAGTTGAAATGCAGCATTGGTCTTACCAAAGCAGGTTGAAAATAGCAACTACAACTTGCATTGTACAGGCATACAGCACCGTGCTCTGTTAGAAGTCCAAACAGAACAAATTTAGACCCAGAAGCAAATATATATGACATATGTAAAACACATAATGTGTGGTGTGACAAATATCTGCTACACCTAGTGGTGAAAGTTTATGCCTAATATCTCTCCCAGAGTATTTGTACAAGGGCACTGCTAAAAGACAAAAAAAGCATTGACAAGCCAGAGACCATATGGAGAAAGAAGCCATTAGAAGCTAAAATTGCATTTTTGGCCTCTCAGCTACTGCTGACCCAATGACCCAATTTATTTCGGTTGGAATGTTATGCTTGTTGGCTGATGCTGCTTTGCAGATCTCCTCTTGAGTTAGACAGTGCTGTAATTTGGAAGGACTTCTACCTCCTGAGTTACAGTAAGCCAGAAGTATTGCCTTGTGAAGACAGAATAGAAATTAGAGGATCAGAAAAGCCACATCATTGATACTAGTGTTTGACTGGCATTTTCTGATGGCTTGTTAGCTTGTGAAAAGCTACATGTTAGTGGAACAAGTGATTTTATTGCCTTTACATGACTTGCAGTTTTTCACTTTGCCCAGTGAGGTTGATTTGCCCTTCTCACAAAATTACAGTCAGGGTTTCCTTTTTACAGTGCCCAGCTTAAATGCAATAGTTAGAATGTGGCTAAACACTTCCCATATGCCAACTTGTTCAGATAATTTTTGTTGAAGTGCCTGCAGATAAGAATCCCTTAGATTGAAGAGACCTGCAAGCCATGTTCCCCACTTCCTCAAAAGCTGTTGTAGGCACTAGGCTGTTCTGAGAAAGGTACTCACACTATACTTTTCCTAGAGCAATGTTCCTGAAACAAGGAGGCCTTTAGTGTTTGCTACAGGGGTATGTAGCTTTGAGCTATGTATGTCAAATATCTGCATTACATGTGGTTTGGAGTTGAAGTTCAAGAAGTTTTCCCATTCTGAATGGTAGCAAAGCTTAAGCACTGGCTAGGTACTCAGTCTATGTGCTTCTGTGCAAGTGTGACCAAGTAGAGAGATTTTTGGTTCAAAATGGAGGTGTCAGTTACCTCCACTGTTAGAGAACATCAGAGGGGAATCATTCCTAATGCTGTCTCTCTGAGTCTTAGGAATCTACAATTTGCCTGTGTCCAGAAAAATTTTGTGATCACTTGAAATCATGCTGTAAGCTGCTCTTTTCTGCTTAATATTCTAGCCTTAATATTCTAGCAAGATATCATGGTAGTATTTCTCCTAGGTGAGCAGGTCCCCTCCTCCTCAACACAATGCACATACATTGAGTGAATTAAAAGATTTTCTTTTCAGAAACATTCATATTCTACTCGTGATGTGAATAGTTAAGTTCAACATTATTTCTTATGGCACAAAAAGTCACTGCAATTATGCAATCATTATGTAAATGGCTTCTGCCCCATTGACTCCTTCTTGAATGATATAGGATATATTAAAGTAAAATCTGATACATTTGAATAATAACATGAATTTGAATTTGTAGCACTGACCATGACCAATGAATAGCAAAACAATGGTGAGTCATTTTTAGTATGTGGATAAAAATGTAAATACTGACACTTTTGATATATGAGTTTATTTTTGACATGGAGTTAAGCAATTAAGCAAGATGAGGTACTGGAGCAAAAAAATATAATCAAAGAAGTATATTTATTTCTTAAATGGTTCTGGTTGAATAAGATATTGGTATTTTTTCTGGCGGTCTGTATAATGATAATGCCATAGCTGCAGTGAATATGCAGATGTATAACCTAAAGCTGGATGGTTCTTATTGTCCAGATCTACTTTTGATGTAGCGCTTTTCTGGCTCTTCATTCTATGTCACATTTGTTCAAAGAAAGGGGACCCAAAATTGCCTGAGTTTAACTTCATCAGATGGACTATATCCACTAATTAGGATCTCAGGTAGCTGAACCAGTGACCACTGCGATCTGTGAATATCCTCCACTTTCCTAGTCTTGCCTGGTTTATCATCTAGTAACAACAGGCTGTGTGCTTCCTCTGAATGAGCCAAAAAAATGCTGTCAGGCATGGTGCAAGAAACACTTCCCCAGAGCTGCAATTATATGCCAAGATGGAGAGCATTTGTTCAAGGAACTCTCAGGGTACCAGAGGCATAGTATCTTGCCCATGACTGCCTTCTGAGGCCAAATTAAAGAATTTTTTGGCCAATATTCTTCAGTGATAGAGTGGAATCTCATGGAAGTAGCCCAGGAGTGCTGTGGGAGTAGCTGGAGGGTACATGGAAAAGGTGTTACCTCTGCCTGGCAAGAGAGGCTGCTGCTGCTGTTTGCAGCTGAATTATCATCTCAGCACACTTATGCTTCGAGTATTTAACCGGTAACTGTTTCAAGTGCAATAATTTAATTTTTTATGAAAATGCTGCTTGAATAGTAGCCTCACCTAATGTAAATAATGTTAATTGATCATAGTAAATGTAGTTCTTAATTTAGGTCATGGATTGTACAATGTCATAAGTAGACTACTTTTAAAAAGAGGGAGTAATTATAATGTGAAAACATGTTTAAATTTAATTAATGGCAATGATTAAAAAAAAAAGATAGTCAAGCCCCAGAGTGCACCAATAGGCTCAGTTTCCCTGAGGAGCCACATCTGGGATCTCCCCCCACAAATGCCCTCCCTGTGAGCCCAACACTCCCAGTTCAGCCCTGGCCTGAGCACTGCTGTGGGCAGCCCTGTGTCCAGCTCTGTCCCCAGCCTGGTCCTGCTCAGGTCCTGTGGGACTGTGCCCTGGTCGAGTCACCCTCTGCTCCTGCCTCTTTCTTCCTTGGGAGCGGCCCCACTATGCTGATCCCTGACTGAGAGCTTAATATCCACGGAATTTTTTTCCTTCAAAGTTAATCCATTTATATGTGCTGAAACAGTCAGAAGAGACTTCATCTGCTGTAAAGATCAGGCTTTAAAATGTGGGATACCAAATCTGAAGAGGGAAAACTACAGTTATGTTCTCGCCGGTGTCACCACTCGCAAAGTAGTTGCTGGAGTCATTGGCACTCTTCAGACCATCCCAGTTCTTGTGCTACATGTGTAATACCACACCCCGCCAGAGACACATTTCAAATCACAGCTTGGGTGGTTTGTGTGCAAGTGTGCACAAGTAGTCAAAAAAAGTAATATTGCCTAAGCCTGCATCTTATAATTTCATCTGCTAAATAAATACTGGCATTGGCAAGTGTCCTGTCCCATGCTCTACATGGCCTAAAAAATTACTTCAAATACTGATCTCATATATGCACATTTGCCAGTCTCCCACTGCTTATACACTTACAATTTCAGCATCCATTTATAGTGTGTACATATACTGCAGTATAACCTTCTTCAACTTCTACTCTGTCCCCTTTTTATGTCTCTCAGGGAACATAAGGCTGCAGGTCTTCATCTCTACAAACTCAAAAAATCAGTTCTCTCTCCTCACGAAGTGGAGGAAAGCACATATGGTGGTTGGGATGGTATTCTCAGGAAATGCCTTTTTATCTGCTCCAGCTCTGAAACATAGCTTGAGCACTTCCATCAGTTGTGTAAGAAAGTAACAATGGCAGTAATGGATCATCTTTCTCATTCTAGGGCAAGATGAGAATCCTTCAGATAAGGAGTGGCCAAATTATAGGGTTCCTTGAAGACAAAGCCCATCATTATAAACCATTCTTGGGTATGAACAGATAGTCACTTCAGTCAACAGGTCACAGGAGTCATGCTGCAATGTTGTAATTTTTAATATATTTGTAACAGGCATGTAAACATAGAAAGTACTGTCATACGGGACAATATTTTATGTGAATTCAGCCCAACCTGCTCTTCTAAGAGCATTTTGACCGCATTTAAACATTTAGTACAATAATACTGCGTTTAAATTAGTGTTTTAAATTTAGGGATAAATCACAAAATTCTGCTTGAATATAATTAATATTTGTACATGTATACCTGAATAGGAAAAATTATATTTGTCATATGCCTTGCTATGCTTAAATGTAATTCAGTAGCATCAAGTCTCCACAATCCCCACCATCACCCCCAACACAGATTATTTTTAATCTTAGGGCTTCTTCTTTCCAAGTGTCTTCTTTGAAAATCAGGACAGTTGCATATTTCATACAATTGTGTTTTTGAGAAAAGTATAGAGGGAGGAAACAGAAAGACAGCTTTAGTGTGTCTCCATCCAATAACTGTTTGAGCAATCAATGGCAAAAGTCAAAGGTTGTTTTATTTGCCTGTAAAGTCAATGGAGGAATGAAACTACTATAAAAGTATCCAGAGTTGAGAAGTCAAATATTTATTAACACTGAAGGAAAGATTAAGCTGATTACAGGGCTTCCAATAGGATTTTAAGTTTGTCTTTCAAACAAAATACAATCAATATAATCCATCAGAGCAGTCCTCAGTTTATTAGATTCTTCTACTTAGGAGGTCTTCACAGAGTTCAATTTGTCTTACAGGTTTGTGTTGAGGTACTAAGGGCAGAATCTTCTAGAGCTATATATAAAGAGTGATTACTGTTCTTCTTCCACCTCAAAAGAGTAATCCCTAGTAAAATAAATAGATGGTATTAAGTTATTTTTATCTCAAACTTCCACAGTTCAGACCTGGACTTCTAAAAATGGTATCAATCTTGGCCAATCTTTATTTACAATACTGAAATTAATGTGTACTTGGTGATATAACACTGAGAGGGAGGGCTAAGGTAGAAAACTTTAAACAGTGTTATAGTGGGTTTTTTTATATGACTTTTTCCCACAGAGTTTCATGGGGACTTTTAGGATGACATTAAGCATAATTCCATTAACACTGTAACTACACTTTCTAATAAAGTATTGCAATTATGTAAATATATGTGCTCTAATTATGCGATTAGGCCAACAGAAATTATGTATCTGCATAGCCAATTATGAGTTAAAATTACATTAAAAACAATGTCATTTAATGCAAAGAACAAAAAGAAAATTAGAGGTGTGGAAATGAAAAATATGGAAATGCATGTCAAAGGTTATCGCAAGCTATTCACTCATATAAACTAACATTGCTCCACCTTATCCATGTCTTTGTTCTGTTTCCCAACTATTACAGTACCTAGGACTACTTTTGTTGTACTCTTATTTTTACCTGTTCAAAGATGCTGACAGTGAAGTGATGCAAGGCGAGGCAATATAGCCCTGTGTCTCTCAAGAATTCGCTGTTACAGATTCCTCCTTAAAGAAAACCTAAACTCCTTATGGTTTATTTTGCAATGTGATTTAAAAATATGCTGCTGGGAATGAATGGGCTAGAAATGCTCTTAAGGCTAAAGCTGTCTTATGTACTGAGAGTTGGGAGAGTTAGATCTTGCTGACTAGCACTCTGCGTAGAATATTTCAGTGATTGTCTTGTTGCCATCAACACTGAACATGGCTTCAACACCTTGTTTCACCCGTTCACAAACTTGATTTGCCACTTATTGACAAATTTCTGTGATATCAAATATTTTCCAAGCAGAATACATAGTAGTTTGACTTTTATGTATTTATTTCCCAAGATATGCTTGTTTTAAGTACATGAACTTATGAACTCTGATCGTAAAGGACTATATATGCCTTGCCAGCTTGTGTCCTGAAAGCAGGAGAGGACTCTTGATTTATATAGATACTCACTTTATTTAACTAAATGAGATAGTGTTATTTATTTTTGATCTATAACCACACAAAAATCTTTGAAGTAATATATCTTGCTTTTTGAGGAGTCATGACATGCAGACAGAGGTAGCTTAAGCAGTTCGTTCAGATTTAGAAGCTGTAATTTATCAAGTGCAACGTACATAGAGAAATTAGCTTGATGCAGCTAATGCACCAAACTGAATGTTATCCTCTCCCATTCAGGCTGCTTTTAACTAAGGGCATAGGCAGCAGTAACTCATAGCTACAGATTTACAATATTTGGGAACATCAGCAATTTTTTGCATCTGTAATTTGTCACTTTTAGGTGAAAAGAGGAACTAGCACATCCCCAGAGGATTTTCCTATTTAAGACACTGCAGTAGGCACATCAGATAGAAAAAGTTTATTTTCTTTATAAACCTGATCCTACTTTACAGAGCTGTAAGGCCAGGTTGTGGGTGAAGAAATACTAGCCACTTATAAAATCCTTTTTCACAGTTTATTAAGCCTGATATTAAAGCATTATTTTTATTTTCTGTAAGTAATCAATTGCATTTTTTTCCTAATGCAATTCATTATGCTTTGTTCTGCATAACCTTTCTGTAACAAGACTGATAGTAGGAGAAGATTATTTCAGTGTTGAAATCGTGCATATATAACCCAATTTATTGTTTTAGATCTTCTTTCATGCTGGGTGTGATAATGATTCAGAAGGCTGCAGAAGAGAGTAAGCATAAATTTGGTAGAACAATGATTATTCTAGGCAAAGAAGAGATATTCCACAGACAGAGCACAAGAATATGCCCTGTTGGTTGTCTGTGGTGCAGAAAGAAGCAATAATAACAAGGTGCAGAAGGAAGTTTGTTGTTAGCTAAGGTTTACATAACCAGGCTTTTTAGCGGATGAAACTCTATTTAAGGCTATTAAGCTACTTGTGATGGTGTGAAGAAGCCCATTTTTGGTCAAGCAGGGAAACAGTGAATTCAGAGGTACTGGAATGACACAAAGGGAATGAACATGGTCCAGATAAACACTGAAATGTTAGGCTGAAAAAGTCCAGCTTAGGGCAAAGTAACAGATGCTTTGAGATGTAGTAATAGGTAGAGTGAAGTAAAAAATGTCTGTGTAGAAACCTTGAAAGGGCTCCAGACTACTAGAAGATGCAATGTACACAAAAAGATATGCCATTTTTCTTTGCTCCAGTACTTCATCAGCCAAACTTCATTTTATAGATAAATTAGCACTCATTAATTCTTTTTATCGCTTTGACTTTTTTCTTTTCTTTTTTTCTTTTTTTCTTTCTTTCTTTCTTTCTTTTTTTTTTTTTAACTTGGGATTTATAAAAGCAATATATGGTATTCATTCTGTTTAATTCAGGTACCTATCCTGCATTTATATTTTGGGTGCTTAGTGAAGGTGTTCTAGTGTAAATGCCTAAGATCCCAGCTTGGTGGGTTGGTTCTCATTCACAGGGTAACCATTTCAGTTAAACAGACTTGTGTTCTAGCATTGGTATTTTTCATTGAGAAACACTTCACTATTACTTCTCACAGTCTCCTTTACATTGAGGATAGCTGTGATTTGCAAAGTGTTGGCAATACATGGGTTTTGT
Organism: Buteo buteo; assembly: GCF_964188355.1. NCBI lineage: Eukaryota > Metazoa > Chordata > Aves > Accipitriformes > Accipitridae > Buteo > Buteo buteo. The sequence goes on along the minus strand of NC_134187.1, from coordinate 19,353,180 downwards.
TCCAGAGATACTGTATACTCCTGATGTAGGAACACATAGACCTGTAGCAAAATCCATGTCTACATATGTGTAAGATTTCCTCCTTTCCTTCCCCTTTTTTCATCACTATACTTTTCTTCACACCAAAAAAAGGGATTCTTGCAGCATGTTTCAGCATTACTATGCTCCTGAAGTAAAAAAAAAAAAAAAGTTCTTGAAAAATCTCTTTTGAAAAGCATGTGAGGATTTCACAAATAATGGCATAGTTTATTAATCCTGAGGAAAGTCTTGTAGAACAACTAATGACAGTTTGCCGTGCTAAATGTGATTATTGCAATAATCGTGTAACATTAAATGCCAAAAAATTATTCATTATAAGAATATTTAAACTGTATTTATAAAAATTTTCTAGCCAAGTTCTACAATTCTGTATTTGTCATAGTATAAGAATGGTTATGATGTCTGTTTATATATAAGGAGTGTCTAGATATATTTTCTGAATTCATATGAAGTAGAATTTTGATATATGAAATCTACAGCTTCTATTAGAAAAAAGCATCATCTTATTTGTATGGTGCTTGAGGGGTCAGAAACATGAGGCTACATTTCACGTGTCTTTTAACTAGGCTGCTTACCAGCTGACATTATTGTTTGATAAATTACCTATATCCATCATTATCAAGCTCTGCCTTAAATTTGGAGGTCAGTGGCCCTTTGCATCATGATTCACAAGACCTGACATCCCCTCATGGCTTGCGGAAATTTCCCTTCTGTTGTGTTGCTGACCCAATCCATGCTTCCATTTTTGCTTGCAGTTCTGCCTTGCACTATTGTTTTTGCTGATCGATCTCCATCTCTCCTTGGTATGTCCCTGAAATATTTCAGCTTGCTCCCCTTGATGTTCTGGGAGCAGTAAATGGTTCTTTCTGCACTGCTGCAATATACGCTCATTTGTCTTCTTTCCTGCTCTGATGTCTTCAATGTATATCAGCCACACACAATCTCAAAGGACTCTGATGACTTCACATTTGCTGCCTTGAGGATCCAGCTTTCACAGTTATACCTAGCAATAGATCAAATTGTCAGTGATTACACCAGCTTGACCTTTATGAGCAGGTCTCCAACCTGCCCTTTTCTCTCAGAATACCTTTTAATTTAACATCTGCTGAATATGGCATAGCCAACCTTATCCAGATGTCACCTTGTTCAGATGTTGCTGTCTTTATGCATAATGATGACTAGGTAGTTGCTATATTTTTTCCCTTCTCTCATACTTCTTTTTAATCTAAATAAAATGATCCAATGCCTTCCTCTCTTATCCTTTATTGCTATGTTTGTGCTTCAGTGAAAGAGTCAGACCCACATTTTTTAATCAGCTTACTTCTGTGGCAGTAGTCTAGCGTTATGGCAAATTCAACTTGAATTTGAAATAAATTAAAATTTTGGACCTAGATTAAAAACTCTTCACTGCCAGACTTTTTTCAGCAACAAGTATACTTCTGAAGTCTCTAGTGGCAGATCAGAAAATTAGACCCATGATGCAATTCTTTGTTTGGGCATTTTCAATTTTTTAGTAAATTACTTACATTTGCTTTCAGAAACAGATTTTGTTTCCAGAAAATTAAATAAAATAATAATAATAATAATAATAATAATAATAAAGTCAATAAAGTCTATTGGTTAATGGATTGTACTTTGTCAGGAGACTGGTGAAAAAGTGGAGTCCACAGTGGTGTGTGCTGGGACTTGTCTTATTTAATAACTTTATCTACGACTTGGAGGAGCTGAGGGAGTGCTTGCTCCTCAGGTTTGGAGACAACATCAAATAGCAGGGGGACAGCTGATGCACTGAAGGGCAAGGCTGCCATTCAGAGAGAAGCAGAGAAACTGGAGGAATGGGCTGACAGGAACCTCACAAAATTCAGTAAGGACAAAAGCCAAGTTGTGCCCATTGGAAGGAAGAGTCCCTGGCAACCATCCGGGTGGGAGCCTGCCTGCCCGGAGGGCAGCTCTGCTCAAGAGGCCCTGGGGGTCCGGGTGGGCAGTGAACTGAGCCTCGGCCGGCACTGAGACCTGCCAGCAGACACAAAAGTGTCCTGGGCTGTGGTAGCAGGAGCACGGCCAGCAGGTCAGGAGCAAGTGATTATCCCCCTCTGCTCAACACCTGTTAAACCGTATCCGGAAAACTACATCCAATTTTGGGCTCCCGATTCGAGAAAGTCAAATCAAATCAAAGTCCTTGATAAACTGGAGTGAGTTCAGTGGAGGGCCACTGAGATGGTCGGGAGGCTGGAGCACTTGCCCTGTGAGAAGAGGCTGAGGGAGCCGGGCTTATGGGGCCTGGAGCAGAGAGGGCCTTGGGGGAACCTGACAGTAGCCCCCCAGTGCCTATGGGGAGGAAGCCGAGCAGATGGAGGCCGGCTGTTCCCACAGCAGTGCATGGCAGGAGACAAGAGGCATCAGGCATAAGTTGAAACAAGAGAGGTTCAGACTGGAGATAAGGAGAAACTTTTTCACCACGAGAACAGCCAAGCAGTGGGCAAGTTGCCCAAAGAGGTTGTGCAGTTTCCATCCTTGGAGATTTTCCAAGATGAACTCAGATAAAGCTCTGAGCAACCACGTCTGACCGCAGAGCTAACTTTGCTTTGAGCATGGAGCTGGACTAGAGACTTTCATAGGTCCCTTCCAAACGGAATTATTCTGTGATTCAGTGATTTGTCTAGTATGAAGCAACTGTCACAGATTCGCTTTCTGACATTGAAGCCAAGTATTGAAAGGAAACAACTGAAAAGACTTACTAGAAACTTTGTGAACAGAGCTCTGAGGTACCCGTAAACTGCCTGGAAGTGTTAACACTGTGTATTAGTGCATCCAGCTGTAATTTGTAGATCACTGCTTAAGGTATGTAAGGTTGCAATCTGTCTCTCTTCACTTTTGGCATCCATCCCCTAAGGGATACTATACCTCTGAGATGGCTTTTTCTATTAACAGACACTTTTGATAACCCTTTACTTTATCTGAAGTGCAAGATTTAAAGATAGCAATACTACATCCATACAGCACAATTTTGAATTACTCATTTAAAAGGATCAGCTTGGAGGTTTTTTGAACCATTTCTGTGTTTTCTAATAAATATTTTCAAATATTTATCAATTATTGTATAAGTTAAAGCTTTAAAAGTATACAATAGTTTTCTTGTATTGCTTGTATAAACTTGTATTGCTTATTTCTTTAAACTTACTGTCTCATGTAATAGTCTCTTCTGCTCTTTTCCTGTGTCAGCCTGACTCCTTGAAGAAGACAGTCACAGCCCCTATATCTGCCTAGACTCAAGAAGCCAAGCTCTTTTAGTCCTTCTTGTATGACAGTGATTCCATTCTGTGTTTTATCTCAGTAGCCCTTTTTTTATCACTTTTATTCGTACAAATGTTTCTTAAATATTTGTGATCAAATGTGTACAATAACACTTGCTAGATTATTTTTTAGCCATCCCTTGTAAAATGGCACTATTACTTTCTTGGTGCAACTAGAAATACCTCGCCTGATATATGACAGCAAAAATTGTCTTTTTTCAAGGGTGCTTTTGGTGATTAATTCATGCACTCAGGTCTGCTTTCCCTTCTGCCTTTGCACCTGACTGAATTCCCTACTTACTTAACACAGAAGTTTTATCTCTAGTCCCTAATGCACGCCAGTGTGTTTCTCACATTTTTATTATATTAGTTCTCAACATCAGGTTTCTCTCTGGATGATACTTAACTGTCTTCTCTAATTACATTGTAGGTTATCAATGTATTTCATAAGTACATTTCCCTTTTTCTGCAAGGATAAATACTGATAAAATTAAGTATGCTAAGTCCTAATAATAGTTCTTTAAGACTTTCAGTGATAACTGTTCCATTTCAGTTCTTATAAATAGTGTCCCTGTATCCTACCCTTCTCTCACTTTACATGTCTTTCACAGAAGTCCCTTTATCCTACTCCTCACTTGATTTGTGTTTCTTGCATTCTTCATATTTAACTAATGATTTTCAGGTCCCATATGATGTGTTTTATGAAAATCCAAATAGGTGAGATCTACCTTCTTGTCATCTAAAGATCAATTATATTCTCAAAGAAAGAAATACACCTGCTCAAAGATAATTTATTATTTTTCTGGTTTTTTGGAAGTCAGCTCTTTTAGAATTGCTAATTACCCTCAAATATGAATTATAGAATATCTTGCTATAGTAACTGAACTAGACAGTGTTTAGGTGTGCTAGGGCACATGCAGTAACACTGGACAACCATCATGCAAAAATTTTCAATGGGATCTATAGATTTTTGTCTTGACCAGAATAACATCTGTTTTACCTTCGCTGTAGTAGATTCTTGGAAAATGTGAGATAGCAAGTACTAGTTTCAGTTTTTATTAGCTTAATTTTCTTATCTAGAAAAGTCACAAGGGCTAGATTGTTCTTGGCCCTTCATTGCTGAGCAAGTTGGAATAAAATAAAAAAGCAATGCAATGTCAGGAACAATTGTAATTCCTGTATTTTTTGGACAAAAGTGTTCTCTTTTGTATTTCACCTACTCATAAAAGTGGTAGGCAAGAAGGTGGTGCAGGTGGAAGTTGTGAGTTATTGCTTTTTGCCAGGACCCAAAACTTTCCCAAGCCCTCCTGGAGGCACAATTCTTGTCAGCCCCATGCTGGCCTGTAAACAGGATTCAGAGCCTAGACTGGTTTTGGTCAGAGCAATGTTATCTTTTGGCAATGAATGTAACTTCTCAAATGCAAAAAAACTCATTATTTGATATGGGTTTTAACGAGGGAAAGCTTTTTCCAGACCCCACAAGCTAAATTAATCTATGAAAGGGGTTCGCAAAATCTTGAATTGGGTAACAAAAGACCTGCAGGATAAAAAAAGATCTGCAGAAAACCAGATCTAACACAGAGGAAATTAAGGAGTTAACAGATGCCACATTCTTTCTGAGAGCAACTGTGTGCTACTTACTGTTTGCACTCAGTGTCTGCTTAACACTTAACTCATCATTCATCTCCCTGACTCACTTTTTTTCAGCTATTTACTTTGATACAGCAATAATGGAGCCCTTTGTGGTATTGATGTGCACTCACCCATACATGCCAAATTAACAGAGGATCTTTCTTCTTTGGAGTTAGGTTCAATTAGCCCACTTAGAGTCTTGGAATGAGTGTCCTTCTTGACCTTCAGGCCAGGTTGTTTCTAGAAAATGATTTAACTAGATTGGACAGTAGACAGAGATGGCAGAGTCTTGTTTACTGTCCAGCTGACAGACTAAGCCTATGATAATTAAAAAAAAAAAAGAAAAAGCAGTGCTAATTGGTGACTCAGAGCCCATTGTACCAGCAATTATATACTACATGTTGAAGCCTTTTTTTCTTTTTTTAAAGGACATTTTAGCCCCAATTTTCTTTAATAACATCAAAACAATGCATTTCAAGCAACATAAATGTATTTACCAACAGAATATTTTATCTGAAAATTCAGCTGTTTCTGTACACTTTGTTTCTTCAATCATTATATTTATTAACTTTTCAGGATAAAGAAAAAAAGAAAACAGAACAGAAAATTTTAACAGAGATATTCTGACTGTTCAAATTAAGAGAATATAAGCAAAATTCATCCTAACTTTTTAAACTCTAAACTATGTTTTTAAGAAATGTGTTTTGATGGCTGTTTAAATTACTATTTATGAAACTTAGCTACAATATTTAGCATGTTATTTTAATCCATTTATCTACAGTTTTTTTAAAAAGCAGCTTAGAAGTAAAAACAATAGGATATACTTTGCTGAACTGCAGATATTATGCACAGAGTCAGTTAATGAACTAGGATTTGGTGTGTGTTTCCATATGTAACTGATAGTATATTTTGAAAGTTAACCAAGGAAAAGATATTTTCTTTAGCCCAATTATTTTTAGAAAGATTAATTAAAACCCACTCAGTCAGATGAAAAGGAAGTTAGCACAGAAAAATAACATGTTATGATTTTGCTTTTTTGTCTAAGTTGTGTGGCATATCACTATAGTGTATCACAGTATATCACTACAGAACAGAAGACTATTAATGTCCGTGTTTGTACAGACACTTTTCTGACTCAGCACCCATTTATACTGGGAGGTCACACCATTGTGTATGGCATGCAGTCCATAATATGATAATTATATCAAAAGACTGAATTCACAAACATAAACAAGACCAGTTAATACACAGATCTGTATGTCTATAATTCTATCTGCAGTTGTCAGTCATTTTACCACAGGTTGGCATTCACTATCAAAGCAAAAATATCTGAACTCTTCTGTCTAGCAGTCAATAGTTAATGCATCAAAGAAGATATTTTCACCAAACCCACTGGCAATTTTGTAATTTGTGATCGTGCATTTGATGTATGCACTTGGACAGTCTCAGTGAAAAAGTCTCTCCCAACATTTACCAAGTCTCTTGTTCCACTTGTGGAAAGCAGTGTTGGTAACATTCATGCTACTGTCTTAGACATTCAGTATGGATGGTGAAGAGACCTCTCTCTTTTGACTGATGACAGGTGAAGCCAAATGGATTTCTTATTCTAATTTCCTCAAGTTAGATGAGGTGAAATTCACATTTCAAGGTGGTGTCTGCTATTTCACTGTTCTCTGGGCATTGAACTGTGGCCCTCCAAGGTGACATAAATGATTTTAGACTTAACAAAATGAAAATGAGATTCATAGTTTGTGTTTGAACATGGAAATGGATGTGTAACACAGTATAGACAGCAGGTTGCATAAGGACAATTTAAAGTTAGTAATATGAAGATATGTGAAATTGCAGAACATACACAACTACAGCGGATGAATTAATTAAAGAATAAACCCAACAGTATTGAGTAGTTTGTTGATGAGTATGTGCCTAAACCCTATCAAGATCCACAACCTTGTCTTTCTACTACCTATATCTACAAGAGGTTAATTTAAGAGTTTCCTGATTTGGGAAATGGACTCTGCTCAAATAGAATTGCACATGATGCTGTTGCTGCCCTTCAGAGACAAGTGTGGGAAAGAACCTCATCTAATTCTTTCCTTTGCCCAGAGAGTTGCTACCTAGTTAATACAATCAGTCCCAGGAATGGGAGATGTAGTGTCATCTGCATTTATGCCTGCTTGGACATGCACAGGGAGAAAATTCTGATTTCTGACACATGCTGTGTGGCTCCCCAGGGAAGAAGCAGTGAGCAGAGCTTGCTGTAGGCAGTGTTTAACAGCAGTACAGAAGCTGTAATTTCAAGTTTTATTGAGCTAGGCTATTCTGCTTTACAGAACAGCTTTGCCTTTGCCCCAAGGAGAGATCAGCTCTGTATAAACCACTGTCTGCTGTTACTGGTAGAGACAACACACAGAGGCAATCTATTCCAGAACGTCACCATCCTCGCTTGCAGAATTATTCTTACAGCAGGGTTCATCTTGACTTTCAGATGTACATTTACATGTATACAAAGGAGACATCTGCGTGTGAGCTGAGCATCTGAGCTGCTGCTTTACTCAGTGAAAATCTGGTCAATATAGCCAGTGGAGTCCAGGGACTTATTCAGCTGACCAAGTGTCAGTGTCAAGTTTTGGCTAAGCTGAACAGCTCTCTAAGCTCCACTGAATATGATGGTAGCCTAGCTACCTACTTTACATGTGGATGCCTGTGTTTTCATCACTTAAATTTAAGTGTGTGAAGCTGAAGCTGATTCATATCCCTTTACTTCTCACATAAGTACACATTTCTGAAAATTTCTGAACCACAGGTTCTATCCAAAGTAACCATGGGGAATAATTTACTTTTGTTACTTCTCACATATTTGAAGACTGTTGTCATTTTTACCTTTAGTTTGCTTTTTTGTTACATAAATCACCTCAGTTTGTTTAGCATCTCCCCATAGGCCATATTTTCTAAAGTTCTGATTGTTCTCATTGCTCTCTCCTGGAGTCTCTCCAACATCTTCACACCTTTCTTGAAGTACATTGACTAAATCAGGTAAAGTGTTTCAGCTGAAGCTTGACTGTGGAAAGAGTCTTAAGTGGATGTCAGTTGTCTTTATTCAACCTAATATGGCAAATCAAAATCTTTGAAATTAGTTCCACGAATACTTAATTATTCCCCATGAAGTAAAATGACTTCAGTAGAAACATCTTACTTGCTGATGTGCATTTCAATATACCTTATAATCTCATTTCATTATTTTCCTTCAGGATTGGTGATTCAAGTTGTAAGTCCTTGAGTATGACCAGAAATTTGAGCTAGATCTCCAAAGGTGTTGAGCTATTGGACAGGAAGAGAGAAAGCTTATTTTCTGGCCATGTTGAGGAAGAAAGGATAGGCCCTTCCTCCAATTGTTTAAGCTGAGTATCTTGAGCAGAGGGAAAAATTGTCATTCAGCTTAATAAAACACTTAATATGAAGAGACACATGAAACTGAAGATGTGCTCCCACACTTGATTGTTTCCTATCATCTTAGGAAGCACCCTGCACAGTCTGGGTGATGTAAAATTTACTGGTACCTAACAAATAAGAACTATAGTGAGAAATATCATGAAACCTGAATCTAGATTGTGTTTCTAGGCCTTGTATCTCTTCCTGAATCAGATCTTCACCTTTAATGTTATACAGTTCTTAGACATTTTGGTAGTCAAGGGAAAAATCAACTAAGAAAGAGTTGGCCTGCTGGCATGCTGGCAAAGTCTTCTGTCTGAGAGTTAAGACTGCTTCAAAATCTGGTTTCAGCAGCTGATATCCCATTCCTTGGATATGTTGACCATGCTCTTCTCACTGTATCTCTAGCCAAATCCTTAAGGCTGTAGCACTGACATCTGTCTAACCAGAAATACCCATTTGGTGTCCCGGCTTGGTTCTACTTGGTGCTTCATGATGGCTTTGCAAGAGCTGAGAAATATGTAAAGAGGCAAACAGAGGCTATACATAAAGTTAACATTGAAATGAGAAATACATAGTAGACAAAATTCAGGCTGACAGCAAAGCCCTATATATCAGCCTTACTACATCACACGTAGTAAGTGGTTTTCTTTCAGCTAACATTGTATGTCCCGTGAAATACACAGACATAAGGTTTACTTCAAAATGTGAGTATCGTAGAGAAAGTTTCATAATACCTTTGAAAGTCTTTCATGGTTATAATGGAATTGAGAATGTATTTAAAGTAACCAATGACAAGCAATTTAGCAATTAAAATGCAGCTTCAACAAATGGAATGATACAATGCTAACAAGATTAGAAAGCCTGAGCCATTTTTCATATGCAGAAACATGTGGAAAATAATTTCTAATCCACAAAATGCTTGAAGGCTGTATTTATAGAAAAATGAGGAATGATGTGTGTGTATTTGCAAATACGTATCTAATCTCTTACAGTCCAGATTCTGCAGTCTTGCTAGCACCCTTTTGATCCTGAATATGAAGAGGTTTTCTTCATATTCATTATTGGAAAGATATGTGCGTACATATAAATGTCTATATATACATAACAGATATAAAGCAACTCATCTACATCCCATTTTCGATACCGTGGTCAACATTCATTTGATTTCTATGTTTTGGGTTTTGACTCTTTGTGGTTTAAATGCCATATTCATTAACAAGAAAATAATCAGCACACAACTTCTGTTTTTCTCTAAAGTTGCCTGAAGGGCCAGAAACTTTAAGTGTGAAAAGGGGTTTTACTGAATTCTTCTAAGAAAATGATTGCAGAAGAGGATCTTGAAAGGTTTTATTTAGAAAGTGGATACTGTTGACCCATTGCACAAATGTCAGGGTCAACAGAGCTCACAATGGGGGAAGCCGTCTGTGGTGTTTCTGTGGGAACTGCAGTAGGAAGAAAGCAAGCAAGTGGTACCTAAAAGGAAGAAAATAAGGGGGGTGGATGGAATTTTAAAGGTCCGTCTGGTACTATTGTTTGTGATATTTAACCTGTTGAACAACCACCGTCTTATTATACTCTTGTTGGGCCTTGCCTAGAGGTCTTCCCCAGTACGGAAAGCATAGTAAGAAAACATTAATAACATGTGTTGATGATAGCTTGTTGACATAAAAACTAGATTCCTGTTGAATGTTCCTGCTGCATGTACATTAGCATTAAGCTTTTCTTAAACGGAAAATGAAAAACATTCCCTTTTGTTTCAATAGGTTAGACTACTGAAGTTTGCTTATGCTTAGACTACATTTCTTGTGTGTGAACTCTTGTGAGTAGTCCTTTCTTGGGGTCTGCTTTGGTTATTTCAAAACATTAAAGGCTGTGCTTGCTGATTTCAAGTTTCCTATGAAAAAAATTTCCATTTCTGCCTTAAAACACATTTAAATTTAGTATTTTTGCTGAAATTCATAATTCAGATATAAGTTAGTGTAAAGGTTCTTAATTATAAAGGATGATAGTTGATCATAGTTGATGGTAGCGCTGTCTTCACATAGTCATATGCCACTTCTAGCAGAGTGAAAGGAAGACCTGTACAAGTATCTGAAAACAGAACTGAGTACTAAAGGACACAATCTTGTCATATAAATAAGGATAGGTAATTTACAAAAGATTTATTTCTGACCTTCCTGATTTTAAGAACCAGTACAAGAACTCCCAGTTCCATAAGTTTATAAAAAATACATAGGTGTTTCTGCATCACACTTCATTTCCATTTTGTCCCATCACAATGATCTCTTCTGTTTGTAGGTGTCTCCAAATACAAATAGACTTCATAGCATATCAGATTGTCAGTTGGGTCCTGATTCATGGTTGTCCAGATCAGGTATGAGACTGTGGTTCAGCATGGCTTCTTTCCAATGTTTAATTTCTATGGAAATCAGTGCACAGAGTAATGAAGGATGTGTGAGTGCTACTGTGTATTTTAGATTTTGTTCTGTTACAGTTTGGGACAAAGCCAAATATGTACACTGGGATTCAGGAGCAGAGTCTCAGCATTTTACTAGTTTAAATGTAACTTTTCTCACATGTGCAGATACTGTGACTGCTGTCTCTTTTAGTTTTATGATTTAAAGCCACCCTTTTCTCATTATTATTTGATTAGCTTTTAAACTCTCCTACCCCCACCTGGAGATGTTTTATTATTTGTATAAGGCAAAAGTTTCTCAGTCCTTATGGCTGAAGACCTTTTCTTAGTTATTAAGCAGCATCTGTTTCAGTAGTATTACTGTAGTTCCAACATAAATTTATTTTCTTCACCATCATTTGGTGACATTGTACATATTTATTGAATTATGGGCAAAATAAAACTAAACATGCTTAAAAAAGATCATAAAACCAACTAGGAACAAAGATTTTTAATATTGAAATGGAGTGCATTCAATGAATTAAAATATTAAAAGGAGCTTATGCTCCAAAAGCCACCAGAAGCACATTATGGCTCTAATCTAACAAATATTTGTGCACACATGTAACTTTTCTCATGTGAATAAGATTAATAACATATCTAATTAGGATCTGTAATTCAGGAATCTCTGGGAAAGAACTCTTAAGAGACAAGAAAGACATAACTGACAGTAATGTTTTCTGGGAGTTCACGGCCTTTTTGTTCTTCGTATTTATGTCACCTAACCAGATATGCTGTGGAGATTGTATTCTGCTTAAGACTTTGCTGGAAGACTGTTTTGGCTCTATAATACATCTTTCTTCTTCCTTATCCATTCCATTTTCAGATCTGACTTTTCTGTTTTACCACAGAGAACATTAATTGTAAGATCTGTGCAAAATACTTGCATAATTTAATTATATGTACTTTTTTCACTACATTTGATAACTCCACAAAATGCAAACATCTTATTTAAAGTATTGCAGAAGAATACATATTAGAAATTATGGTGTTGCAGTTCAAAGCTAATATTTCCATTTCATAATTCTTAATTCAGACCAAACTCAAATACCCTACTGGAAGATACACTTTTGCAAACAGAAAGTATTATGTTCAATTGTTCAACAAGAATTACTGGATACAACTCAGTCTTCATGGTATATAAAAGGTACAGACGAGATGACTGAATGATCTATTAAGTTTTAAGCATCTACATCTATTTATTTATTTATAAATAAATATACAGATATTAATCAAATATCTGTATTTTTGTTTTAGTTGGTGAATGTTGATAAGCTGGATCACAGAAACTTGTGTTTCTATCTTGATAAGACATCTCAGTACAATCTGAAAGGAATATTTTTGACTGTTTCTGTAAAGGCTTCCTTTGCATGAATAGGATGATCTATTTTCAGTTATCTTTGTATCATCCAATTAGTTGAAAATGCAGCTAGGATGATTTGTTTCAAGGTTTTTCAGCTAATGTTGTTTCAAAGGCATTTCAGCTCAGAGATCATAGCTGAAGTTTTCTCTTAAAAGTTTCTACTAATGTATGAAAGTTATCCGTAATGAATAATTGCAGTAATGGAGTTATACCAATTAGTAACAAATTGAATATATGACCACTACAAATATATAGGGATTTCTTCTTGGCAAGGATATAGATTTTTTTGCCATGTACACATAAAGACTGCTTTCTAGGAAAATTTAGGATGCTCTTCATGAAATTCAGAATTCTAAGTATAGGGCCATGAATAATCAGAATACACTCTCAGGAAAAATAAAAATACAGTCATGTTTCTAAAATCAGACCCTTAAAATTGCAATTTGATATGCAAACCAGCTAACAGAAATCACAGACTCTGCCAGCTGCACATCCAACTGCCACTATGTACATGCAACTTTTGCTTGCATTGTATGGATAACCTCATTATCTTTAGACATTTCCTAACATGCCAACCAAAGAGGACTTTCTTCAAGGGATGTATAGTTTAACTGGGTAGTACTAAGAATCATCTCTGCCAAAGAGTCTTGGAACACAAATGGCTCATGCTAATGACTTCACTTTTGCAGAGGAGAGATCATTTGAGAATATAACCTGATATGATTACTGTGTAACTCTGCCTATCAAGCATTTTTATGAATATGATAGTCTGCAAACTTGTATTTGTGTAGAGGAAACTGTCTGTATTCAGGAAATATAATGGGTACGCACTGAAATGAGGGGTGGGGAGAGATAAGAATGGAAAAAGTGTGCCAGTTCTGGAAGGTGTCCTTCATCCAAGCTAAGTAAGGGAACTATTATATTTTCCTTTGCTTAGTAATCCCGTTTTCTGGGTTAGATCCTTAGCTTGTGTGAAGCTATTTAGTCCTGTTGACTAAAATGGAGCTAGGCCAACCTAGTCCAGTTGAGAACCTGGCTGCCCTATGTGCTCCACTGTGTAGGTAAGGAAAGTGGTGTGGCCTGTGCTTCACCCCTGAGGTTTAAATGGCTAGCTGCAGTTGTTGGGTTGCTGTAACAATTTAGGAATGCCTTAAAAGATCCTCTCTCTCTCTCAATGATGTATGTTGCACTGTACTTTGGGCTTTTTAAAAGTTTGATTTTGAATAAAAACCCCTTGCACTCAAAACTAATTTTGAAATGTAACTTGAAAAGCTTGACTTCAAGTTCGTGGTATTTATTATAATAGTCTGTGTCCATATAAGTTCATCTAAATATCAAGACCAAAAAAAAAAAAAAAAAAAGACACAATAATTTTGTGTAATAATCTTGGGTTTATGTACTATTAGTGATTCATCATATTTATTGTCAGGTCAGCTAGCAGAAGATTGAAGATGCAACATATCTAATTTAAAGAAATGTCTAGTATGAAATACCATGCTGTGTTACTGAACATTATGTTCATCTGACTGGTTAAGGTGCAGCTTGATATTTTCTCAGTGACAGTTTAATTTCTGGATCAGTGTACTTTTGAATGATTTTTAGCCAGTATAATGCATTTATTGTGTTTAATGGGATCATTACTACTTCTTAGCAGAAATAATTTTAAATTATATACAGTCACAGGAAGATCAAATCACAACACATACTATGTCTTTCCTAATATGTGAGAATTTCAGTAGGAATATGCACTGTGATGGTCAGATATTTTATTATAACAAGTGACAACATTGGTTACCATACATTTGATATCAATAACAAATCTTTTTAATTTTTATAGTTTGCATTATGATACCATTTTGTAATGTATGTAATTTGATTTTGACTTGCATTAAGATGTGACATGATTTAGAGAAGCATATAGAAGTGTCTTAGTATCAAGCTATTATCCATTTATCACCTAAAGAACAGCATCTCTCCTCTTTTTTTTAAAATAATGATATGTCAGCAGTTAATTCAAATATGTGATGCTTTATGAAATACTGGATAATTTATGTAAAACTCATGTGTACCAATGTGCACTTAATTTTTTTTTAGGGAGGATGCCAAAAAACCAAAGAAAGCATGAAGACAGGAAATGCTAGATTGTAGGTTTTCTGTAAGGACTTCATTATTCCTCTTGTATGTTTGTATTAGGATATAATTTTTAATTATGCAATAGGTAGGAATTATGTAAGAATTCTGCCTTACTCAATTCTCATGAGGAAAAAAATCAGCAAATTAACTTGTGAATCAGTTAGTCATCTACACTTTATTATCTACTAATAATTCTCCTCTGATATGACATTGCATCATTTTTTTCCTTGCAATGTACAGGCATACATACATACATACATATATATAATTCATACATACATGCAGAATTATGCAATATAAAATTCACATTACAGGACTTTGTTAGGAGACAATGGTTGGAGTTATAAAATCAAGAAACAGATATGAATCCTTTATTTAAGATGCTGTGGGGAAAAAATGTGATCATGAAATTTTAAGCAACTGCAACCAAGGTCTTCTAACTAGACATATCAAATCTAAAGTCCAGCAACCCCTCTGTTGCCTTACCACTAATTTACAAAACCATCTTCCATTGGAGGGTATAATACAGTCAAAATTATAACATTGCACAATTTTACATCAATTCAAAATAACTGAGAAGAAAAGTCAAGAAAATACCTCCTGGTAATAACAAGATATCTTGGTTTCACTTTTTTTTTGAACAAAATGCTAATACTTCTTTGCAGAATGGCTTTCTGGTTCTATTTTTTAAATGTCGTGTCACACAGTAGTATACATACTTAAAATATCAAATTGATTTTTTTTTCCATTTCATCATGTGTCATTTTTTTCCATCACTTCATATAAGGAATTCATTTTCAAACAGAACTGTAGAATGTCAAAGTTTCGTTTAATTTTGGAGAAAAGAAAAGAAATAGAAAGATGTCTTACTTCCTGTGAAACCACGGTTTTGTGTAAAACTAAATGGTGATAATAATGACTTGAAAATATACATAGTTAGGTGTTAAAGGCCAAACTCCGTTTGATCTACTATTGTGAAACCAGAAGTAGATCTATAGATTTCAGAAAATTTTATTCATATTTGTGAAAGTGTAAGTGAAAGTATTTTTTCCAGACTGCTGAAAACCTTAGGAAACTGACAAGAAATTTAATGATGGTAGGATTTGGTGAATTCTATGAAAGAATAATTTTGCAATTCAGACACTTGTAATGGAAGAAGAAGGAGGTATAATAGAGGAAAATAAGTATGAGGATTTCTGTTGCAGGAGGAGGTAGCAAATAAGAGAGCTAGTGCATTCTGTTGATAAAGAAAAGAGCAGTTCTGCAAAAATGTCATATTGAGATCAATGTGACCGTTTTACTATTAGCATTTTTGTATACTTAGTGCACTATAAATAATTGCATATGGTTATCTTTGCTTCTCTTTGTACCTCAGTGCAGTAGTAGTGCCATCTAATGTTCTAATTAATCTGCAATATCTTCCAAGTCAGACTTCCTACAGCAACAAAAAAATGCTTCCAGGAACGATGAACTTGGCCCTACTCCAGCTGATACTGTGGCTGCTACTCAAATAATCTCTTGGCTTTTATGGCAACATAATCAAGTTAGGAAAATCTGGACAAGATATTTGGAGTCAATCAAGTGCTCAATTTTACTTTAAAATGCTGAACAGGTGCAAGTGGGATACGTTCAAAATGGTCATTAGGCAAAACTTGTTTTGAGGAAGGTGGAGCCAACATCTGTGCTTATTTTCACAGATACAAAAGAGCAGGCCTCCCAAGGAAATCTGAGTAGGATCCAAATGGATGAAGCAGCAGGACTGAATAAAGCATTCTGATTTAAGACTTTCCCTGCTTATAGTAATTAGCATTTGAAAAAAAGCATGATCAATCTTTTTTTTTCTCTTGGGGTAGAGAAGGAGGAGTCTGATTTGATTAAGAAGGACATTAACACCAAGCACCTACCTAATCAAATATTAACTATATTCAGAACAAGCAAATTATAATCGTTTTATAGTGATTTAAATGTTTCCCTCTATAACTGCTTGGATTTTTTCATAGTGTTTTTTGTTTTTGCTAAAAACCCTAGTCTTAGTTTACCCTTCAGATGTTCTGCATTTTAATGACTGGAATATAGGACCTTCCTGCAATAGATCTTTATGGCATCATTTTATATTTTATATCCTAGAAAATGAAAAAGGATTTTGTGTAACTGAAGTAGAACCAGGTTCTTAAATCATAATGTGACAGTTTATACTATCAATGGGATACCTGAAGATATCTGAAGTTTGTATTTTTGACTCTCTTGCTGACTCTAAGAAAGAAATTTCATTTTATGTACTGCCTTTATGTTTTCTTACAATCTTCCTCATTTTGCAGTTTGAATGGGATACCTGTACTAGGTTTATGCATCAACCTTTCTTCAAATATTCATTTACTAAGGTTTTGGGTTTGGGGTATCGCTAACATTTGCCTTTATATTTCTGTCCTGCTCAGCCCTGGCACTGCTACGAATGCTGCAGCCATGTGCAGTTAGATGAGATTCCAAAGGAGAACCAAGCATAGATGGAACTACATTAACAGTGGAAAATCTATTAAGGATTATGTCTGGGCCTGCTTTTATTAGTGTGTTTCCATGCAATATACAAGCCTAGGCAATTATTTCTAGCTGATATTGTAGTGTCACATGTTGTAACATGGTCTTGCAGAAATAGTAATCAAAAAGGCTTTCTTCTGTCCCTGGTAGGCCAGGAGAGCACATTGGTTTATGTGGAACTTGGCTATCATAAAATCCATCCTTTTGGCATTCAGGAGACTCTGTGCATTGTACAACTGGTGACACTTTAAGTCAGTCTGAAATTTGATCCTTGTCTGGAAAGCACTGGCTCACTTATCAAATTGTCCATTCATGGTGTCAAGATTTTACTTGAACTGTACTTGTTGCTAGTAAATTTTGTACTACATTTAACATAGTATTCTATTTTTGATTGCATTTTTTTGTTTGGTTGTTTAAAATTGAAGTAGGTAAAATTTCCATTTCCAAGTGTCTTCATAATAATAACTGAGGAAAATCTTGGTTATTGTTAAGTTAGTCCTTTGTACAAGTTTTAAACTCTAGACACCTACAGAAACTTTTCTGCCGCTTTCCTTTTAGGTTAGATGTGCCCTTATTTTTCCTTCTAGTTTTCATAAAAGAGATAGCTTTATACAGTTAAGACTTCTCTCTAGGAAAGATCCATATTGCCACTGGTATAAATGTGAGAGGCATTCCAGCAGAATTTTCCTTTAGAAGTCTTAAGTGTGGAAATGTATTTCCCAAATAGCCAAAATAGCCCAAATATGGCATTTGGGATAGGCTACAAAGTTAATCTACTCATATTCTGGGAAGCAAAAATATGATGAAGACTTACTTCAGAACAATTATTCACTATTGTTTTTTTTAAAATGCTAAAGATACCAAGTAAGACACTTTCCATTGTGGTAAGCAAATGAATTTAAAGATCCTAACATTCAAATAGACAAAGGATATAAGGTAAGAGAAGGAAATTTTATTCACCTCACATTATTGGAGAGGAACTGAAGGAGAGACTCGCAGGGTGAGCTTTGTGTCACGTTATACTTCCTCACGCTTTACAAGCTATATTGACTTATATGTCAAGAGCAATCACTTCCTGTTCAAAGATATATGTGACCTTTTGTGCATCTTTGCAGGCAGACCACAGTGAACACAAGAATAAAACCACATGCTCCATTTTTCTTTTTTTCACTTTAACCATATCAGCAGTTTTCTGACAAACAGTACAGCTTGGTAATCAGCTTCTGAAGTTAAAATGGCATCTTCTCTCTGTTTTACTTATTTATTTCTTTAGGGGTTCCAGACGTGCAATGCAGCAAAATGGTGGCAACCCCACCTATGGAGCATGTGACACAGTACTGCATTTTAAACTCTTGGCCAAGTATCTAACTGGAGCTGCAGATGTTTAACAACAGTGAAAATGATACATAAACACCAACTAGAATAATTTTCCTTTCCTCTTTCTCAGTTCTTTGGGCACAGGATTGACTCCTGTTTTTGGAATGATGGATTCAGATTTTGTTTACTGATTAAAAAACAGTACCACAGTCTTTATGCAAGTATAAATCTGCCTTCTTAGTTCTGTGGCTTCTTCCCAGATCATCTCTTTCTAAACCCTTTCCTTACTGGAGGATCACCTTCTCCTCACCTTTTGCCAGATAGAAGGCTTGACCAATCCCGGATTTCTTTAGTGGGATGAGTCCTCATAGTCATCTATATACTGTTGGAGAAATGTGCTGATAGGAACCTCATGCAGTTCATCAAGGGGGAGTGCAAAGTCCTGTACCTGGGGTCAAATAACCCTGGGCACCAGTACGTGCTGGGAACTGCCCAGCTAGAAAGCAGCTTTGCAAAAAAATGACCTGGGGAGCCAGGCTCTTGTCAGTGGTGCTCAGTGACAGGACCAGAGGCAATGGGCACAAAGTGAAATGCAGGAGGTGCCATCTGAACATCAGAAAACACTTTGTCACTGTGAGGGTGACCGAGCACTGGCACAGGTTGCCCAGAGAGGTTGTGAAGACTCCATCCTTGGAGATATTCAAAAGCTGTCTGGACAGTCCTGGGCAACCGGCTTTAGGTGGCCCTGGTTGAGCAGGGGGCTTGGACCAGATGACCTTCAGAGGTGCCTTCTAACCTCAACCATTCTGTGATTCTGCAATAGGTGCCTCTGACTCCAATCTTGCAGAAAATAAGAGGGGCTTGCTTGTTCACACATCCATCAGTGCAGGCTTAGGACCTCAGTACAAGTTCTACCTTTAAATAATCAGATTTGAAAATGTTAGTATTAGGGCCAGTTTTTTAAAATCTGTTTCAATACTTTGTTCTCATGAAGTTCAAGTGGAATGCTATGCTCAAGCCCCAGTAAAAATCTGGCTATTAGTCAATTTAATTTGTATTTCTTTCACCCAACCCAATATTCTCTGCAAATAGAACAACAAAATACATATTTTCTGTTTCATTTAGTAACTTTTAATCAATTAATTTCCTGTTATGAGAATAGGATTTTTTTTTTTGCCTGAATATTAATTAGTTGTAAATAGGATTTTTCAATGAAACTGGAAAAGCACCAGTGTAAAAAGGGAAATTAGCACATACTTGGTCCCCTGAGTGTGTATTTATGTGGTGTAACCTAAACTGGATGTTTAAGATGAAACCGGTGTGCCACTACTCAAAGGTAATCATGTCTCTTCAAAGCTGGTTTCACCCTCTCAGTCATATATGTATTTGTTTTCTCTGCTCATGAAGCAAACTCTGCCCCTGAAGGTGATTGATTGCACAGAAGAATGAATCTCTTTATCCACAGGCCACCTATGCTGCTTGTCTCTTTTGACTTTTGTGCCTTCCTATCTAAACTCTGACCCAGCTAGATAACAACTAGCTGAAATCATCTCTTTAGACTTGCATGCATTCATTACTAAACCTTACCAGTTTGTGTTCAGCATAAGAGGAGATTGTGTATCTTGCATGCAATAGTGGGTATGTTACTTGATAGGAATGAATGCAAACGTGCTCTTACAGTTAATTTTTTTCTGTACTTTAGAGACAGCAGAAGAAGGAATATCATTGACAGTCTGCTCCTTTGAAACCTTAATTTTGTAACTTGTTAATAAGAGTGTGCAGAATCAGATTGTTGATCCTTCATTTTGTTTCCTTGTGAGCTTCTGAATGATATGTATTGGCATTAAAAATCATTGAACGTTTTATTTGCTAAGAGGAGTGAGTTAAGTATGTGAAGTTATATTTGTGTGTACCAGGGGATGTTTGTGTACAGATGTATATGTGTATGTATATACATATCTGTGGATTTTCAGAAATGAGCAGTGATCTTGATATTTCTGAATTTGTGGTCAAATAATTGAAATTACCTTATTGCAGCCAGTTTTCAGAAAGTGTTGGTATGGATCAGTGAAAAACCAGAGACACTTCAGAGCTACTTAATTCTGAAAAAGGTAGTCTGGGGGAGTTGAAGCACAAATGGAAAGGGATATAGAGTCAATTATACAAAGGAACTTAGGAATGTTGACATTTAGTATTGTCACACATAACATTCAAACACCTAGATAGCTCCACATCTAGGTTGCTCTGAACCTAAAATGCAAATTATTTCTCCAAATTCTTTACACGTGTCATAGAGCAAGCTAGGAATGTCCAAAGGGAATTCAGCCAGCACTTGAAAAAGGTGGCAGTGGCAAAGATATGCCTAAAATGCCCACAGGAGGTGTGAGGAGAAAAGAGATGTGACTGGAACCCTTCTTCTCCTTTGAGATTTGCACTGAGATTTGCAGTCTGGAAAACCCTCTTGTAATGTGCCTATAAAGTCCTGACAAATGCAGCAGTCATCTGGAATGTAAAACTCCAGGCTCTAGCTCTCCTTCACAGTCAGAGATCATAGAATCACGGAATGGTTTGGGTTGGAAGGGACCTTAAAGACGATCTAGTTCCAACCCCCCTGCCATGGGCAGGGACACCTTCCACTAGACCAGGTTGCTCAAAGCCCTCTATATTTAATTTGTACTTTTGGGCAATGGATCTGCAGCTTTCACCTCTCCTAAGGCTCTGTAAATGTGCAGAAAGCAATTCAAGGAACAGGAGTCAGAGTAAGAAAAAGGAATAGCAGTAGCAATTCCACACTTCTATCCTGTCAAATTCAGAAACAATACCAACCCAGTGTTCATAATATGGACCTGAGTTACTACTGCTAGACTCTGTTGTTGCACCAATATGACCCTATCATCCTACATGAGTTTTGAAGAACTTTTCTATTCTGCAGTGTATAAGGATGTAATTTAAAATTACTTTAGCCTTAGTGGAACAAGAATTATGACAGCTGTTTCTATCTTCCTCATGATAAACGAGGACCTAATCTAGAAAGACAGATTTTTTTCTATTAAATTTAATACAGACTGATAGAGGTCAATGGGACAAGATCTTAATGAATTACAGTACAAAAGAACTCTTCTGATGCTTTTTTCATTCAACTTTGTAACACGAAAAACAAAAGACAAAACTAAATGAAGCTGTGCAGAGCAGAAGATAAACACATAACTGATTAGATGCTTGTTTTTGTAGTTAACAACATTTAAAATAATGTCATGAACAGGTGTTCCTCAGGAACCAATAGGACATATTGGTGTTTCTGAGGCTCAACCGGCATGGATGTTCCCAGTGCATTGTTACAGAATTTTTATGTGATTTTACAAAATAGTCTCTCTCTGGATCTTGCTTTTACAGCAGTCATGCCATACCCGTATTTTTCCATAACAAACCTGAATCCTATGCCATTAAAACCTGGCCAGTTATTTCTGTCACTGAACACTAGCTTGCACATATCAATTATAGGAACAAAAAGCTTCAATGAACACCAGCCCCAAGTAAGAAACTGGAAGTGGTTTGACACTTGTTTGCAGTGCATTTGTATACAATTTATCACAACAAATAAGATTTATGAACCCAGCCTTCAATATATTGCCCAAGAATACACTTAAGAAGGATGGCTTAAATTATTGTTCCACTTACTAAATACATAATGAAATGTTAGGAAGACAGTTGAACTATTTATACAATACAAAGAAATTTTATTTATGTTTAAACCTATGAGATTTACAGTTTAGATGGCTTTGCCTTTAGATTGGGTGTAACAAAGTTTATTTTCCTGTACCACAGGTGGATAAAGGAGTCCTACCAGTATAATTAAAGTATGGCAACAACTATGTTGCTATCAGATTCTGATGGCTATCAAGAGGGAGAGGAAAATACAAAGAGTGGAAATTAATTCACACACTAATGAATTTTTTAATTAGTATTTAAAAACCCAAACCTCAGCAGTATATTTCCCTGTAGGGAACAGTATAGAATCATCCAGGTAATTAGACCAAGTGAAGATAATAAAACAAACTTATGGATATAAAGTGATAAAAGATGTTTGAAGGTCAACAGCAGCAATCAAAGCAAGGACAGAAATTCATTAGATGAAGATAAGGTCTCAGTACCACTATGTCCTTTCCCTTCCATTTCCTAAAAATCCTGCAGATGTTCTAAATTCAAGTGAAAGAATTGAAAATATAAACACATATTGGTTAAGATTTCAAATCAGTCTTCAAACTCATCTGGGCAATTAGTATTATTTAAACTTTCATCATTGTAAACTATTCTTCCTTTTATCATTGGTCAACAAAGAAAATTCTTCAAATACGCTGAACCATGAATACTTTTCTTTTCCAATCACACTGTTTGTGTTAGGTTGTTGCCACTAACTGTATGCTGCCCACACAGCATATACCAGCATATGCTGGCATACTATTGCTGTGCTGGAAGTACGTAAAGTCAGAAAAAGTGAAATAGCCTGAGGACCTCTTTGCCACTGTATCCTACTAAAAGCTGTTTGAATAGTGCCTTTTCTTGGATCTTGACACTCTCAAGGCATTTCTTACTAGGGTCAAGTTGGCTGTGAAGAGGCAGAGAAGAATGGGATAAGCCTTGCTTCCATCCACAGCCCCCCTGTTCCCCGGCCTAAGGGGTAGGGTGACTTTTGGCCTTTGAAGCACAAGTAGTAACTTACTGACTCCCTGGAGCGAGACAAAAGCAAGGAAGGGGTGAGCCTCAGATGTTGTGCCACCCTCAGCTCTGGGCTTAGCCTCCAGGCATGCATTAAACTAAAATAAATTAATCAGAATTAGGTTTTTCTGGCACTAAATTAACCTTTATTTTAAGTGCTTAAATTTTTTAGGCCTAAGGCTCATCTCCCTGGTTGCTTTGAAGTTGGGCATGTTAGACTTCATCCTGGTTTACAGAAGTGATAGTGATTTTATATAAAGGATTCTAAGGGAAGCTCCAGGGGATAGCAGTGATAAAATGTGTTTACAGCACTGAAGCTACTCCTCAGTACACATTTAGACTAAGTAAGACTGAGACAGGTTAGAAAGAAAAGCTAACCAATATGTGTTTATGGCTAGGTAAATCAAAGCTTTTCTGTTGAACTGCAGCCCTCAGATTTGCGTATTCCCAGTCCTTGGCCCCAGTCCAACAGTTCACTGCATGTGAAGCAGCCCCTAAAGCCAGTGGATTATAAGACGAGGGGCCTTTGCCTTCAAATAGGAATATGTTATTGTGCTGTGGTCTCATCTGTTATATCCACAGCTTGTCCTAGTTTCAGAAGCAGCCTGAGCAGAAAACTCCTCCATGAGCTAAAATGAAGCACAAACTCTTTTGGCCACCCCATCTGGGATTTTGATGAGTTTTAAAGCAAAGTCTCTTCTCAAAGTACTTAGACAATTTATTTTCCCTAAAAAAACAGTTCTAGAACTGTATCTTGTAAATTTTCTTGGCACTTAGTATCATTCTTGTCATATATTCATTATGCCTTACATCAGTGCCTTGTTTCATCCCAGGAATATCTGTAGTTGCCATCTGTCTAGAAAACAAGAGTTGATGGCAAGATAGTGACCTCAGCTTTCAAGTCAATCACCAACAATTTAGGAATAAAGCAACAACACCCTTGATTTCCAAATACTGGAACTGCTTGTTTATAGTAATAGACCATCTTCTAATAAACCTATCCAGAAATATGTTTAGAGTACTTGGAAGTTTATTACAAATAGGAACATTTTTCACATTTTATGAATAAATATGTTTGGGCAAATGACTTTCAAGTTTAATTTCTTCTACTATTTTCATTGTATACATTGCTAGTAACTGTTATTTATTTATCTGAACACGTACTGCATTCCTAAACGTGATCAGTCTTAACTAACAAATGAAAACCTCTTTTTGCAAGAATAAAAAAGAAACTTCTGACCATCAGTATTTCAGAAAAGTAAGCTTAAATTGAGAATTTCCAACATTTTCTTACTAAAAATTACCAACTTCTTTCTAGTTTGAGAAGTATCAAAAATTAAAGTAAATTTAAAAGGAAAGGATTTCTGCTGGACTCTTAGTATGACCTTTAACTGGAAAGTAATTTTATCTAGGTTTAAAAGCTAAATCTTATGTTCATAATGAAGGGAAAATGATCAGTATCTACAATTTTTTGTGATTAGGAGAGGACTCTATCAGTTCAGTATGAGTTATTCTTGATGTATTTGTCTGTAGCCAGGTCATGTGCAAAGAAAGCAAGTGAATGAGTATCTATTAATATGAAAGTATAACATATTTGCTCCACTGTGTCAGTCTCCACTATTTCCTCTTGACAAAGTTGCAGTTCTTATACAGATTATTCTATATTAATGTGAAATACATCCTGCTAAGGAAGAGTGGGAAGGTTGCTTCTGACATGCTACTGTGATTTGGCAAGAGCTGCTATAAAACACAGGAACTCTAAGCACATGCCTCTCAGCCTGGAATAGACTTTTTTAAGCTTTCTGCAAGAAACACAAACCTTGGTTCTATTTTTGTTCTGGATTTGGGAGGATGGCAAATTGCCTTATAGCAAATGTGAAAGGACAATTTAGCTCAATAGCACTTAATTCGTATTTGAAACAAGTGAGCCACTGGAAAGAGGAAGCAGCAAAAAGCTTAACTCCTATTACACATCAGTAATGAATATTGACTTCATGACATGAAAAAAAAAACAAAAAAGAGAAACCAAAATGAGTTGTAATGAGCATTATTTGACATGCTAGTTTCTAAAAGCTAATACACAAGAGGTGCCTTGGAACACTATTTGAAGTACCAAAACATTTTTGTACATAAAATTCTACTTACCCTTGAGGTTCACGCATTCAATATGTCCCGAAAGTGACTGCAACTGAACACACATAGTTTATTTTCTCACGTGACTGTGGATTTTTCTGTCTTTGCATCTATCATAAGACCTGTTTGCAATAATGACTGTATGTAAAAAGAGATATTCTCACTGATGACACACTATGCCTATTTTCCAGCCTGTTCTAGCAAGTCTTAAGCCATTTCCCCTAATTCATCTAATTCCTTTTTTGCAAGTATTTTGAGTGTCTGCTCAGCAGGGTCATTTCCTGAGCTATCTTTATCTTGGTTCTTGGTGCTGGTTCCTCATTTCAGCTCTGGTACCTAAGCTGTGCCATGTGGGCCTCCACAAGTACCAGGCTGAGTGAGACTTTGTGTCTTTCTTCCCTTCTCTCCTTCCATTCAAACACCACCTGCATTGGGTTTGTCTGCTGTCTGTACGATTAGCCAAAGGACAGATACTCAATGTCCTTAGATAGCAATATTCACTTGCAGCACACCTCAGGCCTGAACACTTCATGTTGGTCAACTTTTGCTGTTATTTCAATTGCTTGCACATCCATATTCACCTGGAAAATCAGGAACAGTAAATGTGTCCATTTAATTTCAAGTAGGGAC
Organism: Buteo buteo; assembly: GCF_964188355.1. Lineage (NCBI taxonomy): Eukaryota > Metazoa > Chordata > Aves > Accipitriformes > Accipitridae > Buteo > Buteo buteo. Next base: position 19,327,499 of record NC_134187.1, on the reverse strand, counting down.
AAACTATACCTAACTTGGGTTTTGGTAAAAACCTGGCACATGACCAGTTGTTCTCTGGGTGTGTCAGAGAGTATTAAGAAGGGTATTTTCTGATCCTGCTGTTTACCAGTAGGATTTCTTTTCAGTTCTCCCATGTGTTGCTAATGAAAAACAGACTACTAAAAAAGTGGGGACAAAAGGAGGGAAATTACTTTGCTTCCCAATAGGTGTGGAGAGTAGCATTGAAGGGCAAATGAGGGACAGGCTGCTGCCTCAGAGATGAAGCAGCATTAACATGGTTTGCCTGGGGAAAGGCAGCAGCAGCACACAACTCTTTATGTGAAGCCCTGCCTTTAAAAGGAACAACAGAAACCTAAAGCAGCTTAAATTTTACAGCAGGGTATTTTAATAGTGGTTGCTGGCCTTTAGTCATACTCTACCTGGCAGCAGAGTGGGGTTTTGGTTAAAAAACAGGACACACCTCCTGCTGGCTACTAGTGAATAAAAAAGCCTGGGGACCAGACTCTGGTCCTGGGGCAAGGAGGCATGGCACAACTTATGTCCATACAGTTAAAAGTCTTTTGCTCCTTCTTCAGGATGGCCGTGGCCAAATATCCTTTGGGAATGGTTCTTGGTGTGCAGCTGGCCCAGGCAGCCTAGGAGGATGATCGCTGGTGGTGACCAGGGCCACGCTAGCCAGCTGGTCAGATCTGGGGAGGATGGATGGATGGGTGCAGGCATGGCTTGGGCTGGCTCCTTTGTTACTGTAGTCCTAGTCTTTGAGACTGAGACGTTTCACTGGCTACCTGACTAAGGGAAATAGTAGTCCTGTGCTTTGGCTTCTGTGGTCACTCTGTGTCATCAAAACACACAGATGTGGAAGGTACAATGAATGACAAAATCTGCAAAATCATCAATATCCACAGCAGCACTTCCCAGCAGCGCACAGTTGTGTGACAGGAGGGACCTCCACGCTGGGGGATCCATGGTCCTACTCTGCTGCTGAGGGAGGAATGTGTGGTTCCTGGGATGCAGAACAGCCTTGCTCCCTTTTTTACCTCTCTTTGACTTTGTGTACTAGATGCCACCAGCTGGGGAGTTGCCAGTCAGTTGCCTCTGGCACCAAGGATAATGGAGCAGGAGGAAGGCATGGTGCCATACAACCAGTGCAGGAGGCATATACTGGGGATGTAAAAAGAGTGGGCTGACAGAAAGAGCATCTTACTGCATATGTGAGACTTGGCAGATCTTTGTATACAGCAAAAGTAGCAGTTTTTTCCCTGCATCTTGATTGGGAATAAATGCAAAAAGGTAGTGGCTGAAGCCTGAGTTTGATATCTGTTCATGATCATAAACCTTAATAAATCGTACTGGATATCTATTATAATTCTCCTCTATTGATGTTAAATAAAAGCATTACGAAGGTGAAGTTAATCCTTGTATTATACCACATCTTTCTATACTTGCAGTGCATCTTTCCTGCTAAAAGCTTCCAATGTGTTTTATTGACTAAGGCCTCAGTGCTGTAAAATGGACTTTGCGAATAAACATTCCTGCTGCTCAGGGACAGATGCAATCATCACCGCTGTGGAAGCTCTTTCTTATGTCCTTGAAGTCACCCACTGGTGGAAAGTAGCCTAAAGCATAGTATCATTAAAATACTATAGGCTAGGAAATTACAGGCAAAATTCAGGCAGATAAAATTAAATTACTCATATTGTAATGTGCCAAGGTTAACTGTATGCTTAGTTACGTAAGTATTGCATAATCACCACAAGATTCTGCATTTCAAAAGATTTTTTGATGTTTTCACAAATGATTTTATCAGTTTTGCTGCTTCTTAAAAGGTGTTTTGATGTTAGGTATCAATATGTCTACCTTATAGATTGTTTTAAACTGTAAAACATTCAAAGTGCTCCGTTACCAACTTTAGCTCTTCACTTAACAGAACTGCATTAGCTAAGTATTATTTAAGACATTAATAGTAATAATGGTTCTTTTAGGAAATGCCATTAAGAATAGAAGTTATCTTAAATCATGTTAACTATCACTGAATAACAGTAACCCATCAGTGAGTAATAGCAGTAATAAATATAGTAAAAGTATTCTAAAGGCATAAGGTAAGGTCTTCATTTTATCTTTTGCAATAGTTGCAATATTCATGAATTAAATCGGATATGTGTTCCTATTGTTTGCAGGATTTTTCATTAGGATGATGGCTCAATGTATTTTGTGAATGGGTCATTGGGGAGACGTTGGCAAAAAAATCAAAGTCAAAGCACTGTTAGTGCAACTAACCTATTGAAATTAATATACTAAAATAGTACTATTCCGTAATGTTTTAATAGGTTTAATCAGTTATGTAACGTACTGCACATTCTTACTTACCACAGGACTTAGATAATATTTAAGTATTTGAGCATAATAATAAATCAATCAAGATAAAGCAGACTGTTAAAAAAAACTTGCTTAAAATGTGTATTTGCTTCCCTTCAGGTATGACTCTTTCAATTTTTCCCTACTTTCAACATTTCTGTGTAGAACATTTTTTAAATTATTGGACATAACATGGTTTTATTAGATAGTTTATTGCCAATTAATCAGTTCAAGTACTGGAGAAGTTGCATATTTCTGCCAAGATACCTTTTTCTATATTCAGTCTGTGCTTTATAGTTTCCTTAAATTGTTAGTGTCTTTTAAAAAATCACTAGTTACTGGATAATGAGAAAATATAAAGCCAATTATATGATTTTATAAAGCTAGCATTAGTATGGGAGGGATTTTTTTTATAAATTTTAAACACTTGTTTAGAAAAGTAATAGCATTTTACCTTTCCCTGAAGAACTCTGTACCTTACATATCTGTCTTATACATAAATATAAATATACCATGAAAGCCCGCTGTATGTTTTTGACACTTTGTGGAGTTAGCGGTGGGATCGCAACGCCAATGCACAGTTGCAGCCAGCAGATGTCAGCCAATTATGAGTATTTCTCAGAACCTAACGGGTTTTTGCCTGTACTGCTGGTATCCATCTGGCTGCAGCAGTCAATCAAAGGGCACTGCAGAACTAGTCTAGCATTCAGTCAATGAAAGCCTGCCAACATTTTGCTAAAGTATAATCCCTGTTTCCTACAGACTGTTTGGTAGGATTTTTTTAGACAGTCATTTCTTACCACCCTCCTTGTTCAAAATCTTTTGTGGGGAAAGTCTGTTTGAGACAAATGCTTTGTGTTCTCTACACCTTATGGCTTTCTGTAAAATCCAGAGAAAGACCCATTCAAATCTAGAGGAAGTATCAGCCATGGGGAAGGTCCTTGGCCAAAATCCAAGATAAGATTGGAAGAGGGATTGAATCTTTATCAGTTGAATATAATCCTTTGGGCATCCACCAACATAGCTGAAGTCAAGTCACCAGAGATGCCTGATGCTTTTGAAGCCAAAGCCTTGGCTTCAGTTTTGCTACTTTGCTTGCCAGCCTCTCCTCTCATGCTGCTATTAAGTTAAAATCTATGTAGGAAAGCAACTAACCAAACCAACAAAACAGTAATACACTTTGGGCAATGTCATTTTGTGCCCCGTAAAAGGTCTGGCAGCAGCTCCTTTGGGAGGCAGCCTGCAGAGCTGCAAGTGGTACAGTTTAATGCTGCAACTGTAAACAGTATGGATTTGTAACACCCTAAAGATATCCTCACTTCACCCATTCCTTGCTGACAAAAACCTCTTTAGTATTAGGACCACAGGACTAGAAGGAATAACAGGTGGCCATGTAATAGACATTTAGCTCAGACAGAGCCACAGTGTCCCTATTTCATAAACCATTACAACACAGCAATAGTCACAGAAGTCATCCTGACACCTGTATTGAATTTCCAACTGAAAAACCAAAAGCCATAATTATAACGTCAGAGGAAATGAACAGAGGAGATCAAGGGTCTTGCTGGTGGCTTAGGTTCCTATATCAATGTAACTACACTAAATGTGGAGGAGGTTTTTGTGGAAAAAGTCTCCGTCTTGTTCTTTACTCTGGAATGAGGTTGACAGCTGGAATTCATGGCCTATTGCAAGGCAAAGGTGTAAACTTAAGTAAAAATAATTTGAAACTTTACACAGTCTTTATTCTGGAAAAAGTTTATTGGGTGACTTCTTATTACTGAAGCTGTGCCAGTGTGTTATGTCTTGAAAATAATCGTTTCCAATCTTTGACCAGATGTTTGAGCCTTTTAAAGAAATTGCTCCCGCAAAAACCTGCTGATAGCCTGCATATGTGCTAGGAGGACTTTTGGAAGCCATGTCCTGTTTTCTGTAGTTGCTGCTTTGCATATGCTGGCCAGGTTTTCCCGGTGTGAGGAAATGCTCTAGGTTGTACAGAGTGATAGAGGTGGTCCTAGGTCATTTGTCAAACTGATGTGCAATCAGTTGAGTCTGGGGGATTCTTGACTTCCAGAAGTGCAGACTTGGTCTGCTGGTAGCTAGAGTCAGCAACGACAGCTCTAGAGAAGGATATTGTAAAAAGGCGTTCAGCACAACTCTGCCAGCCCTTTTTACGAGCAGTGGGAAAGATCTCTGGTTTTCCCAGCCTTGAGTAAGAGGTATATCTTTTATTTAGGGTAGTACAAGGCCCTGTTTGCAGTCTCCTTTAAGCATTGGTTCTGAGTCTGTGGCAAGAATTTCAGAGAAAAATGAATGAGAAAGGACACATATTTACCTTTTTCTGAGGAGCTCTTCTCAAAGACTTGGTGCACTAAACTCAGGGAGGCAATTTCAGCTTACTGAGGTTCAGTTGCCTGAAGTTTGCAATGATACCCTTCTCAGTAAGGTCCAAGAAGCAGCATGATATTCTAAAGTAACCTCCAGTGCTTTTTCACTGTGTGAAATAAATTTATTGGGACTGAGATTAAGAGGGAAGTGCTTTGGTAATGTATTGTTCTTGTCTCTTCACAAAGATTTGCACTGCTTTCTTCATAATTTAGTACTTTGTTCATTGTACAGGGGAAAATGGCAGTAAAAGTATGTTGAACAGTTTATACAGGTAGAAAGCTGAAATGAATGGATTCTATTAAGTTTAACAAAAAATCTTTTTAAAAAGTTTTCAGATGTAGAAGAAAATGCTTCACTGTAAAATAGAAACAAGAAAGAAGGACAAGAGGAGAGAAAGAGTTACTCAAACCCTGGCCAGATCTTGCATGTCACTTACGAGCTTCTCATTTAAATCCATTCCCTGAAGAATAATTATTTGTTACATTCCTTTCTTAAGAGTAGATTGACCCCTGAATATTGTCTACTATTTTTAACATTTTATTTATTTATTTATTTATTTAAGTCTAGCTGCTGCTGAAGAATGTTTTTATCTGCTGTGGTGGAACCGTAAGATCAGAGTAATGTAAAATGGTGAGTCACTAGCAGGCATGTTGATTTGACATACCACAGCTGACACACTTAGTTTGCTGTGACACTGGAGGGGGCCAACACACTATTTTCTGACAGGTGCTGTCATGTTCTCTGAAGCTGATAGGCAGCTAAGTGTCCACGAGTTACCCCAACTTTCACATAAAGGCTTCTCATTGCACATTAACACCAGGTCACTATCTTGTTAGCAAATAATCCTGGTATTCAGTGTTTGATAAGCCAAATATTTGAACCAGGTGACATTTGAGTGTTTTTATAAAGTAACACTTTGAGTAAGGCAGCTCTCACAGTTGCTTGGTTGCTAGCAATTGATTTCTTGTCATGCAAATGGAATGTTATCTACAGCTGGGGAAAAATCAGATTTTGGGAATGTCCTGGAAAAGTTTTCAGACTTCTACAGATTTTGCATATATGTAGGGAGATATATACCATTTTTCTCTATAAATAGGTGAAAATACTTAGACTTGACTGTAGTAAATATATATGCTTTGTTTTTAAGCATATTGCTTTACAGTTTGCACTTTGAAAAACTGGAAGTATATAACAGGTATCCTTGGTTTTAATTTCATTTTGCTTGTGTACTCTGAGAATTATGACTTTTGCTTGACTAAGAGTAGATTGAGACCTATCTTCTTAATCTGCAGTCCTCTCTATTTCTGCTTATCTCTATCTTTTCTCGGTTTCAAGGGTTCTTCTGCTCTGTTTGCTCTGCTTTTAATGGCAGTTTTCTCTGTCCACTACCATTGTCTAGTTCTTTGGTTTTTTTTGTTCATCTTTTATATTTCTAAAACTGTATGTACTGGCACTTTTTCACACAACTGCCAACGATTTTCTCTCATCTGTGTTTTGTTGCACAATGTTACATACGGAAATTTATAAAGAGTACTGTAAGTAGCTATATATATCAGAAGTGAGCAATCTAATTATACAGTTATGCCACTTTAAAGATACAGTGATGTGTGTGAAATTGTGAGATTTACTGCCACTTCATGAGTTATCATATATTAGATGGCTTACTGTGCCCCTTGTCCTGCCTGGTTGTGAAGTAGTGTGTTATGCTAAATTTATTCAGCTGGAAGAGTTGGACCATTTTAAAAGCAAGGACTTGAACCTCTTTAGTTAAACAGGTATAATAATGTTAATGTTGATATATTTGATTAGCTAGAAACTGGTATAACTATTCCCAGATGGGAAACAAGATAAACTATGCTCATATAACCTTATATAATTCCTTCTTTCTATTGCCTGTACCAGTGTTTTAATTAACTGTTTTAATTCAAGTGTTCAAATTCATGATCAAAATAGCTATAAATTCTCAAAAAAATCTGTCTGTCCCTTGGTGAGGGTGGGGACTTTCCTCTATGACCATGTCTCTGTAATGTCTAAGTCCACCTCCTCTTTCAGGCATCTGTCCCCTGCAGGCTTCACTCCCTGTGCCCACTGCACTTTGATTACTGTGAGCAAAGCGCTGATACCACATCAACCTGTAATCGTAGAAGCACTCCCTCTGCTGCTTCTCTGTGTTCTTTCCTTTCAGTTAGCATGAAGGAACTAAACCATCTAATAAAAAACTCCTATTCTCTTAAAAATTTAATGTGTCCTTCTTGCACAATGGATGGCAAAGAGATATTTGTCACATCCATCTCTCTTCCCAGTCTAGCATAGAGACTCAGTTCTCCATGGTACAGGATCCTCTAATTCCAAAGCATTAAAACATGTGTTTAACCTAATGCATGTCAATACATTAATGAAAAAAGAACTTTCAATGGTCCAGGCACTCTGCAGGATTGAACTTCAAGGTGGTCCCTTAATAAAACAGACCATTGATAGTCATTGTGTTGAAGGGGACAGCTGGTGCTACAGATCAAGAAAGACAAGAAGTCTGGTTCTGAAATGGCATGAGTATGTGGTATAAACCAGTTATACAACTGTCCTGACTGGATGGGGAAAGAAAGCATGGCATTTGGAAGTGAATAACTTCAATGCTCATCACTGTTATGTCTACATCCTCCAAGACAATGTTTCAAGAGTACAGTTTTTTTAGTATAAGAAGGTGTTTTCAGAAGAGCATTTCACAACATTGTTATAAAACAGAAGGATAAAAAGAAATATCAGTTTTCTTGCTGTTTTCATCTGAAATATGAAAAAAAATCTTTTTAAGAAAGCTTACCATAAAACATTGTGTCATTAATTTCAGCAGATTAATTAGCATCTAGACTTTTATAATACCATCTCAATTATATGACACTAATAAAAGCAAATCTAGTATTAAGAAAATAAAGCTAGGTTTGGAAAGTCATCTGCAGATGTTCCTGTGAGACCCTGACTCCATCACTGTATAACCGTGCTTTGACTGCTGCCCTGGATGCAAACTGTTCTGGTATGGGCTTGCTGAAAGCTCCTTACTGTACTGAAGAACAAAACATGGTTCCTGCTCTGCTCAGGTTCCCTCTGCTAGGGTCCACACACTTGGGCCTCGCAATGCATGTGTCAACTCGGTCTGCCACCAGATATTTAACTTGTCTTTGTATCAGTGTCACATTGCTAATGATGGGTAGAAAAGGCAGCCATGCCTTGACATGTCCAAGGCAGATAGAATATACAGAAAGCCCAAATTCAGGTTTCCTTTTGAGTACAGACGTTACTGAGCTTCAAGATAAGGCAAGAGCAATTTCTATCTAGTGACGTGGTACTGTTGAGTCAGGTCAGACAGGCTGGGTATATGCTTTCCTCCCTTAAACAAACTTCTAGAAACCCTCTCTATGGGAGAAATTGCTCATTTGCTGGGCTTGGTGTTTCTATGTTGGACTGAGAAGCTGTTTAGCACACAAGCAAGAAACACAGTTAACTCTGCACTGAAAAAACTTAGATAAAAATAAAGCAATTGATCTGAAATATAATAAAATCTCTCAGGTGAGAACTGCTGTTCTTTGCTACTGCAATATTTTTGGCCAGATTACAGTTGTTCCTCATGGATAATTCTGCTTGCATTTGATGATTCAGAAGAGGGGATTGCAAAGATAACACTGTAGATTTAACAAAGCTCCCTTCTCAGGATAGATTTCCACACAAAATTTGACAAATACTCATGCTTTTATCAGTACTTCTGGGGCTATTCTGTGTTTAATGAAAATTACAGGTATGTCCAAGTAAGTTCATCCTATTTGTATTCTGAGAACTGATATTTAATCAATGTTTATAAAAGGCAAATAAGACATCTCAGTGAGTGTCCTTATATTCTCTACTGCAATAGGTGAATTCAGTATATTAAATTAGTGTACTGACTAGGAATATTTTCTTTGTAAGTGGTTCTGAGGACAGACAATGTCTCTACCTTAAAAATGGACCTTAATCTTAATAAAAGCTTTCAGAGCCAAAATGTCAAGGTGACCTTATGGAACACCATGAGTTAGATCTTTTAGTTAATATTGCACTCTGAATATACTGAATTTTTCTGAGAAGACTGTAGTGGAGGAGTTATCCACTCAAACTAGTTTTCATTCCATTTTGGATAGTAGAGTTATATTCCATTGGTGCTGTATTTTTTCTAGATACCACTTGTATTGGTTAGGACATGTTTGAAAAGTCCTAACATTCTCCCTTTCTCTCAGAAAAATGCCAATTAGCTTATCTTCCAGACAGAGAGTGACTATTTGATGGATAATATGGATCTGTCTCACTTTTATTAGAATAACTTTTCTGTTCTATTGCCATCATTGTTAATATTTCACATTTAAATAAACAACATTTTTTTCTAATAATTATGGAACAGCTCAGAAAATATGGACAAAAAGAATCATGACAGGAATGTGACCATACAAGTAACCATATGGACACCATATTGATTGCTATGAAATCATAATGATTGCATTCATATGCCACTACGCCATTCTTCTGGTGACACAAGTTAGCTTAATTCATCTCCTGTAGATTGGCTTTAAGAAGAAATTATAGTTAAGCCTTATATCAAACACAATCTTTTTTATTTACAAGTAAATATAATATCCCCTCACCCTGAGCATTAGAATCAAACTGGAAATGGTTTTTGTTCTCAGTGCCCTGATGCACTTTTGATCTTGAGCTCCCTGCTGACAATTCTCTCCAGGTTACATGCCATTGCAGTTTAAGCTATGTTGAGCTTTCCCCAAAGTTTCTCAGCACTTGTCACAGAGAAGCTCTCTCTGCTGCACTTTAATTTACCATACTTTTATTTTTAAAACTTTTGATGTTATTTTAACTTCAACACAGAACTAGTATAAAGAAGAACCAACATTTTAATTGTAGGTGACTATTGCTTTAGATTGAGAACAGCAGAACAAGAGAAAACAGAACCAGTGTGCAATATTTGTGTTTTCTCTGCTTGCATTGACATGGCTGCCTTTACTTTCAGAGTGTTTAGAGATCTAATCAGCAATGATCAAGAAGATGCTCAATGTTTGTGTGATGGAATTAAACAGTTAAATATTCTGAAATCCAGCATGTAATTCAGATTCTCCTATGCTTGTAAACTGACCATCATTCATTGCCGTTCTTTTTAACACCTGTACGCAAAATGAAACAAAAAATACACATGAAAAATTTCTCTTTAACCTCAGCAAATACCGACTATTTGAGGATTACCAGCATAAAGAAACCCATTGCACAGCAGAATGCTGCCAATGGCTTGTTGTCTTTTCCTAGAGACATAACAGAAGTGGGGAAGAGGAACTTTTAACAGCTGTTGCGAGAGTTGGAGGTACCAAGCATTTTGGTACCACTGTTCCCTTGTCAAAACAGCACCCAATTTCAGGCAAAGGAGTCAGTTATTCATCTGTGGATGAGAGAAGAACATTGAATGGTGACTTATGTTCAGTGGGTGGAATTAGGGATGAATGGCTAGCTGTACCTCAAGTACACAGCCAACTATGAGAAAAGAAACTTTATTTATCTTCTGCTTTAGTATAGCCTTATAACCTCACCACAAAAATTGCTGTGCTTGTCTGAGTTCTATTATAGTCTCTTTTATGTATTGTCATGGATTCAAACTATTTTAGGGCTCATGGTAGACCCCAGTGATCTACTCTACCTACAGTTGTACATTTTCATAGGTCTCATACTTGCATCTGGAAACATTGGATATTTAAATCCAACACAATATCTGTCAAAAAATTAATAGAACGTGTCATTGTTTTCTGTATAAAACTCAACAACCCCCTCCCCACACACAAATTTTTTGCTTAACCAAGAGAACTAGCCTGAATTAGATCAAACACATGAGAGATGAGGAAGGCAAACATGGTTTTGATGGTCATATCAGAAAAATGAGAAAAAAAGGTAGCTGAAAAGTTACCAAGAAAATCAGAAGTACAGCTAAAACTGTGTGTAAAATATAAGATAGCCATTTATTTCAGTAACCGTGTGGTTTTGTCATGTATCACTTTGTCATTATAGGGACACCTGGTAATTTATTTCCATGACAGGCAACTACACATGGAAAGAGAATATTAAAAAAGTGGTTTGTGTTATATATTTTATCATGAAAATGGCATTTTTTAAAATATTCTATTTGAATGATTCCTTTTATTTTTTGAATATCTGCAAATTATCATACCAGATGCTGACCATCAAAGGACATGCTTAGTTTATTTAAACAAGTAATCTCACTGATTACCAGTTTCAAAGAGTTTTTCAATATTGTTTTACAGAAGAAATGCTAAGAAGATAGGTTGAAATAATAACATATTTACTTGCATAATAGCTGCATTACTCACATCTTCAAAGTTACACATCCGCTTAAGTGCTGTACTTGGGATACATGATGTACTAAATGATAGAAGAAACAACACATAAAACAACATATAAAACATATAAAATATAGAGTGATTATCAATCAAAAATGTATTCTGTAGTCTGTATTTATTCCTTCAGCATGCATAAAACTAGATGAGGTATATCCCAGGTTTGTGTCTGAGTTCCCAAACTAAAACTCAGATTAAATTTGTGTCCTTACCCCCAAAGGTCACAATAAACATAAACCCACAACATTATGTAGAAAATGCTTTCATACAGTGCAAATAATACTAGATGGGACCTTCTGTATCCCTCAGTTAAGTTGGGTATTCACAGGCAACAGTCCCATATAATGCTTTTCATATATTTATCAAATTCTTCACTGAAATCTGCAGGTACTGTTAATCTTCACCTCTCTTATGACCACAACCCCCATTCCCCGTCCCCCTGCACCACTGGTGGGGAGGAGGTAGAGAAGATCGGGAGTGAAGTTGAGCCTGTGAAGAAGGGAGGGATGGGGGGAAGGTGTTTTAAGATTTGGTTTTATTTCTCACTACCCTACTCTGACTTTTGACTGGTAATAAATTAAACTAATTTCCCTAAGTCGAGTCTGTTTTGCCCATGACAGTAATTGCTGAGTGATCTCTCCTGTCCTTATCTCAACTCACGAGCCCTTTGTTATATTTTCTCTCCCCTGTCCAGCTGAGGAGGGGAGTGATAGAACGGCTTTGGTGGGCACCTGGTGTCCGGCCAGGGTCAACTCCCTACATCTGTACAAGTAATTTTATCATTTGGAAAATTACCCACAAAACGGGTGAAAGACACTGCACCTGAGGGGAAGAAGGAAAGCCCAGTTCTTCCTGTCCTCAGCTCTATGTGCTGACAGTGGTCATTTTCCAGCATTTTGCGCTCTCTAGATTAGACTATAGTAGATGCCTAGAGTTTGTCCTTGTCTGCAACCAAGGGAACCCCTTTCCATGTGTTCAGATGCTATATATTAGGCAGAAGTGAACTGAAAATTAGTTGGGACATCTGTAGGAAAATGTGAAAGATTAATTTTAAATATTTCAGTATGAGAAAGACTGTCAGTCCTGGGGATTTCAGCAGTGGTTAAACATTACATAGATTTTTTTAAAGCAGATTACTAATCACTTTCTTCTAAGAAAATAATTAATTTTTACTTTGTGGGAAGTCACCACTTTTACTGACACCTGCCCATGACATACCACCCTCTGACTGAAGTCACTTCACTACTGTATGGCACACATGACCATCTGTGAGGTAGGGACATTGGCACTTTTGTCCCAAGGATATTGTGAAGACAAATCTTAAAAAAAATGTGAGATACTCAAGTGCAAATTTGAGATATATATTACACATACTTTCTGTATAGAGGGTTACTTGTGAGCAGACCTTGATATTTGGGCAGATGATCTTGATGCTGTTCTGACCTGTTTGTTAGGCATGCTACCTGTGTTCCAGTGCTACCTAAAACTCTCTTCCTTTGTCCATGCCTCCCTCCTTCTTTCTCTGTTTTTCTCTCCATATATATGCATGAAGTTGCAACATACTTGAAGAAAATGTTTAGACAACATCCTATAGAACTGAGAGATTTCTGAGTGTCATTACGCATTTTTCAGCATATTATGATTATCTCAGTTGCCTTTGCTATTCAAAAACATCTGTCAAATGTTTTATGAGGAAGGCAAAGGCTGGAAGCTAGTAACTTCTGGCACCAGGAAGGAAGGCTCCTGCTCCTCCTGAAGGCTTGCAACCACAGGACAGGTTCACTGCCCTCAAAGCTGAGGAGGAGGAGCTGGAGGTGCTTTCAGGTGTACCATCTGAGCTGATTTACCGTGAGCCGTGTAGGAGCACTAGGAAGAAGTGGAGAGTGATAGCAGAGTGGGTGACTCCCTGCTGTGTGGGACAGAGGCATCCATCTGCCAGCCTGACCTGACATCTGCAGAAGTTTGCTGCTTGCTGAGGGCTTGGGTCTGGGATGTTGTGGAGATATTGCCAAAGCTTCTCTGACACTATTGACTATTAATCCGTGTTGTTCTTCCGTGTGGGAACCAATGATACTGCCAGAGGTCCCTTCCAATGTCAAGCATTTTGTGACTGATTCTGTGGTTTTCCAGAACAGGTCATGGCCCACAGTTTGCTTATGAGGTCTTTGAGACTATTAATCATTTGGGGTGTATAATTTCTGATTGGATATGCAGCTTTTTCTTCTTATCTCTGCCAATATATGCCTGAGAGTGAGAATTTAGTGAGTGAAAGTATTTGTTAATAATTTCAATTATAAGGTCAAAAGTTATCTGCTGTTGATATTTTTCAGCAATTGTTGAAAATTTGCTGCTGCTGTAATGTTTGTTGTCAGTAAACTATTGTTAGAATATTTGTGGAAAGTGCATCAAATGAGGAAGAATCATTGCCAAAGTCGCTAATATTTTTCTTTGAATACCTACAGAAACATGCTGATTCAGTGTGAACTATCACTACTGTTTAAATAGCTGGTTTCTTAGCCACCATATAAAAAGGTCAGTCATTCTGCAGGGAAAAGGTAATGCTGTCTGAGTCTGAATTTCAGTTACCTATAGCAGAAATTCCAGATGAGTATCCAGTCTGTGATCTACAAATACGTTTAAAATGTTACATAAGGAAGTAAAATCTGCTCAGTGTTCGTGCACCTACATCTCTTGCGTTGCACCTTACCCTCTCTTTGGTTAGTGATTACTGGCTTAGTGCTGTTTTAAAGAAAAACAAGACAGAAAATGAATTTTGTTTGAAATATCATTAGACTTACCTAAAGATACTGAAAATTAATCTCAGTTTCATAATTTTCAAAGTTCATTTAGTAATAAATTTTAACCATACTTCGCTATTGTACAAAATAGACCATATTCTTATATGCATGTTGTGTGACCCATTAAATTAAATATACCACGTATGACATCTAGCATAAACAGAAATATTTGCATGATAAAGAAATATATTTGCCCACAATGCACTGAATTTTTTATGCTTGATCTTGCTTTTAAATTTCTTAGCTCCATTCTGCTTTGCATGCTCTCCTTTAATACATGGAAAACCTTTGAATGAAACATGTACATTCAGGTAATGTGCCACTCATTTCTTCTCCTGATATCATTAATAATTGTGTCCCTGATTCTGTCTTATTCTCAGATAAATGCTTTATACTTTACACAAGCAGTCATTCTGAACCAAAGGGACTATGCGATACAACTGAGCATTTCAGCATACTGCATCATGTTCTGAACTAGAGACTAGATTAATTAAGCTTTAGTTCTGTACTGCTTCCTGTTGTTCCCAATAAGACTGATGTATTAGCAAACCCACCCTCATGGAGAACTTTGAATTTTTAGGGGCCAAAGGTGTATTTACTCATGTTTGCTGCACAAGACAATTTTCAGTTAGTGTCAAAAGGGCAAGATAGAGACAAAATTAAACATTAGGCTATGGTTAGGCTTTATGTTTACATTTATCTATATGATATTACATTCAACTTTAATGCATGATAATGCATTCCCTTCTAATTACCTTTCTGGGCATTTTTATGGCCCTTGTCAGAGTTGTATCTGGGCATCTTATAATCATTAATGAGTTTTATCTTCACTAAGCACCTGAAAGGCAGGGACATAACGAGCTCTAAAACAGTAAGAATGGAGATAGTGCAGACCCTGACTTATAAGGTTAAATAACTTCTGTCACACAGAAGCAAGCTGCTATTTGAAAGTATACATCTAGGGTACAATTGTCTATCCTTGTCACTAATTTACACTTCACTTATTGATTACTTAATTTGATCAAAGAAGTTATTGAATGGCAAGATTTATTCTTTTGGTTAGTGATCAAAGTTTCATTACTGTACCAGTACATTTTTCTCTCTTAAAAGTAGATGATTTATTTTAGTAGGATTTTCAGTTGAAACTTTTAGATAGTAATTGCCTGTATCTTATTTCCATACTTCAAACATCATTACTGCAATTTTTTCCTGGCATCTCCTTAGCCCTCCATGACTTTTCCAAAATAATTGCTAGTAGTTTAATAAATGTATTTTAAGTAATTCCCCTAAAAGTATTGGATGAGAAGTGGACAAGTCTTACGTGTATATCTTATGTTTCCCAATATACCTTCTTTTTAATGAAAAACTTTACTGAAATTACTCCCTACCTATTTATAGCACTTTTCTCTATTCATCATCAGCAATACTAAATTTAAAAATATAGGACAGTAGGATAGCCATTTTAAATGAATGATTGATTTTTCTTCTTTATTTATGTTGTCCAGTATTTCTGCTTAAAATTCCATCTTAATACTCTGGGTTTGGTTGCTTTCCCCCACACCCCCAACACTTATTACCCACTTAAAAATGAGTCTATATATTATTTTCATTCCGAGAGAAGTAAAAACAACCACAACAATTGAGAATCATGTAGTTCAAAATAAATACCTGAACTTTCATGATAGCTCTAAAACTTACTCGAGTCTTTGATCAAATAACAAAAAGAGGAGGAATTCAGGGTATAGTCAGTATTTCTAAAACATTCATGGAGGGCCCCACATTCATTTTTGAATGGATAGGCATCAGATAAAAAAGAAAGAACCAAAGTCATAATGTAGGGCTGCAAGCTAAAAAACTCCCTAAATCAATCCCCTTCCCCCAGTGCTTTCAGCTTTTATGAAGGAATTGTATATACATGTAAGAACTATTTTAAAGAAGGAAATAAGATCTCAACTGCTGGAAGACTGATTCATTTACTAAAATCTTAGGAAAATCTCACCAAAAGAGGGGAAGAATGGAAAAATGGATAAATCTTTTCAAAGAGGATTTACCAGATCACTAACCAAATTTATTTTTTTTTTATTTTCACTTTTAAAGGAAAGCTTTAATGTTGACAGTGATAATAGGTGCACTACATCAAAGACAATAATATTAGATATGTTCCATTTGTATACATGTTTTTGGCAAAAAAACCCCAAACCTTGCTAATAATAAAATGTAAAAGTATGTGTCATAAGATAGAACTGCAAAACCCATAGTGTACGCATGCTAGAAAACTAGTTATGTATGAAGATATATTAAATATTATTATGTTTCAACAGCTCTCAGGAAAACAAGGTTACTAAAGAGCAGACCTCAACAACTCTACCCAATCTTGCCTTTCATAAACCATAAATAATAATTAATTGAGGAAGTGAATGAATCTAGAACATTTACATTGGTTGAAAGCAAAGGACAACACTTCTAAATACCCTAGTGAAAACGCATCAAAATACTAAGATACACGCTCCCCCTGAAGACGTGATTATTTGCAGTTTCAGGAGATCAACCTAGTGACCGATGACCATTTCAGGGCCAAATTCTGAATAAAATAATTTCTAAATAAACAAGTATGGGGGAGAATGGGAAAAAATGGACCAAACATATTTTGAGAACTACCATAGGCAGAAGAAATGCTGAGTTGTGGAAAAGCTAGAATGTCCAAAGCATAGCCATTGGAATAGACAAGCTCCATTGCTGGCAAAAACCTTGCAGTTTCCATGGACAGCCATTTAGATCTGTACTTGCTCTGATCACTAAGAAGGATAACTTATGTTCCTATTTACTGTCGTTGCGCTCTGGATTATACAAAACCTTGAAATTCTCATCTGTAAGTGATTTGAAGCATAACAGTGCAGTCCTGAAGGGGCAGTCTAATCAGATAAAAGTTGTCAGTTGTGCCTCACTGAGATGCACCTAATTACGGTACAAGCCTTCAGATAGCTCTTTTGGACAGTGTGGGAAATTCCCACCTCTGCTTCCTCTTTGGAAGAGCCAACTGTGCCCATCAAGCCTGATGAAGATTCTCTGTTTTTCCTTTCCATTTCAACTAGAAGTTCTCATGAAGTTTCCCACTCAGGCTTCATCCAGGATTTTGGGACCACTGGCCACCTGCCAGGCTGCCTTGTGAAAGCAATCTAAGTAATAGGTGACTTTAATCATAAATGGACAAGAATCCCTATTAACAGCTGGCATTGGGGAGGCTGTAAGCATTTCTGAATTCTAAAGTGGTCAAAACTCTTCAGACTCTATTTCAGTATTTCCAGCATGAAACTCGTCTTTAAGGGAATGATAAGTGCATCTTTCACTCATTTGGCTAGGATTCATGCCTTTTTGTTTGGCTAACCCCTTAATTTTTTCTCTTTTTTTTTTTTTTTTTTTTGAGCTGTGTTCTATCATATATTGGTCCCTTTCATTTTTTGTGCAGCAAGATCAATTTGAGATCAAGTTTTGTCTTGCTGAGTTGAGTTGAAAACAAGTGGGTTTGAACCAGATATTACTCTTCCTCTCCTTTTAAAATTTTTTTATATATCTATATCTTTTCAAATTCTGAAAACATAGGTTACCAGGGTGCATATATGTGGATAGATGAATCCTAGGATTTTATTCTTT
The DNA here is from genome assembly GCF_964188355.1 of Buteo buteo. Lineage (NCBI taxonomy): Eukaryota > Metazoa > Chordata > Aves > Accipitriformes > Accipitridae > Buteo > Buteo buteo. The sequence goes on along the minus strand of NC_134187.1, from coordinate 19,309,885 downwards.
CATTTGTTTCTTTCAAACTACAGACATCATCATGTTCAACCTTTAGATGAAGTTTAAATGAAGAAGTTACTGAGTAAAACAAGACAAATACAGCTAGTAGCTTTTGCAGGCTGCACTGCCAATGCAAATCTTTAACTGCAAACCAGATCATATCTTTAACTGTGCATTTTTATGTAACAATGGTGCTTGATTTATAATGGGCACAAACTACTTGCACAACTACTATGTTACAGTGGGTGTCTTTATTCTCATCTCACCTATACTTATTAGAAATATCATATAACTCAATCAAAGTTAATAGTGTTATTGGGTAAAAATAAACAAGAAACTAACAGTCAAAGAACCTCCACACAACAAAAACCCAAGAAACAGACTGTCAGTTTTATTAAAACATTACTAAATTTGAGTAAGTGTAATTTATATTATGAAGGTTGTACATAGCAGAGAAATGTGATCTTAATCTTTCAACAAAGAAGTTGCTTGATTTTTCTGGCACTGCATTGCATTAGCAGCTCATCTTGAGTAGCTTGTCTTTTGCTAAATCTAGGTGCTTTCCATAGTCACTGAACTAAAACTCAGTTAATGAAAGAAAACCCTTTAAAAAGTTTTAAAGAAATTTCCTTGAATCTCTAAGAATAATGTGATATGTTTACATGTCAATACCAACTGAGAGTTATATTGTGTCTCAAATTGAGAAGATATTTCTCTGATGGGAGAATTATGGCAGAAGAAACAGATTTACCTCAGGACCCTAAAATAGGCTTTTAATTTCACAGAAACACAGGGGAAAAAAAGAAAGGAAAAAGTGCCAGACTACAAAAATAGACTTGTGTAAACCTGGTATGATTGGTGAGGATAAAACTAAGTAAGTTCACTGACATGTTGTATTTGTTACTATGAGATTACCAGACCTGGCGTAGGTCTGTAGTAACATGCAGGTAAATAAGGGTGAATTTTTATGCAATTTTTTTTACTGCCAAATAAAATACCTAGTATGAACCCCCAGTTCTGTGTATACTACTTCTCGGTAGTATAAACATAGGGAATAAATCAAACACTATCTTACTGTGGGAAATTCTTTCAGACAAACAGATTAGCCCAGTCCAAGGTATGTTATACAAACAATGGTGACACTAGAGAGCTCATAGGTCATGAGATAAACTTAGGATAAAATAGTACAGGAAAAGCGTAGTGTCCTTCCAACCTGCAGATGCCAGAACAATGGGATGGAAATTTATCTGTATTAGGTAAAACCGAAATTAAAAAAACCTCCAGTGAATCTACACTCTTATGAAATATAATAATTCTAGATCTGCACAGTTTGCAACTACATCAATTCTACTTAGATCCATCTAACTGTAAAATGTTACAGTCTTCTTTTCCCA